>NC_089264.1:15382433-15702117 GCF_963930625.1 Muntiacus reevesi | reverse complement strand
ATAAGTAAAAATACATAGGAAGAAATATGAAAACACACAGAAACACACACACACACAAAACTGTCACAGAAAAACAACAATACTGTGACTTGGAAGCTTAAAAAAATAAGTGACTTTAAGAAAAGGGATGAGATGATTTCCTGACACATAGTCCCACGCTCAGTTACACAATGCACTTTTACAGCTTTCCAGCGCTAATTCTATTGTTACATCTCCTTTGCTAGACTACTAAAACTATCAAAGGACAATATTATATTAATAGTCCTTTCTGGATTCATTTTAATATACAATCTTGTTTCCATCCTTCCTTGTAATGTTTCTAGTTACAGAATTTTGGAGAGGGTTTATGTATTGACAAACACATAGTGTCTCTAGACACAGGAGCTGGGATCACACTGGGGCTTGGACTTTGAGTAATCTATTAACAATATCCAAAAGATTTCTAAGATTCTCTGGAGTTCCTCAGGGGCCACTATGGGGGTGTGAGATGGGCAGTGGAAAAAAAGGTCATATAAGGTTTTGGCCTCTGTCTCCTGTGACCTCCAATGTTAACCACGGTTTGTGTGGCTAACATTATATACAATTTTATATACTGAATTTCCTCATAATATTTCATTTTTTTCTAAAGTTTCATGCTCTTTAAGAAATGTTGGAAAACCCCTGAACCACTTGACCTCTAAGATTTGTATTAGCTTTAATATGTTTTGGCCCTGAAAATCCTCAGAGAAAATGTTTAAATGCATAGGGATAAGGATAATTAGTGTATGTAGAGATAAACCACAAAAAAAGTTCTCAACCAAATCAAGTTGACAGATCTTCATTATGATCATTATGAACTTTTATAGCTAACTTTCTACAGAGAACTCTACAATAAGCCCTAGAGATACACAGATACAAACCAGAAACCCAGCCATTAGCTTATAAATGAGATTGGTAGAAATGGACTCCCAACCCACTCCCACAGGAAGTCGACTGCAATTACTCTGTGAAACCACATAGTAATTAGCATCAGGATCTGCCCCTGAGAGACATATGGCCCTTTACACACTTAAGTCATTGGACACCCAACCAGGTTGATAACCATCCTCAGAAAGGCATCTATTTAAGATGCTTGTGTCCATTCAAACTTTGTATGCTCTGACATTGAGCCCTAATTTTTTCAGTAGAAAAATGATTTTTAGTATTCCAAAGTTCACTGTCAAAGCCCTAGAATTTGCCAGCAATTCTAGTATGATTTTCAGGTCAAAAGGTTGGTTTTTGTCCATGGTTCATGGAAATGTGTTATCTTATGCTCATGTCATGCACATTTTAAAAATGCCAGCTAGATTTTGGAGCCTTTAAGTCACAAATCAGTCCTGGGTGTTCACTGGAAGGACTGATGTTGAAGCTGAAACTCTAATACTTTGGCCACCTGATGCGAAGAGCTGACTCATTTGAAAAGACCCTGATGCTGGGAAAGATTGAGGGCAGGAGGAGAAGGTGACGACAGAGGATGAGATGGTTGGATGGCATCACCGACTCAATGGACATGATTTTGGGAGAACTCCAGGAGTTGGTAATGGACAGGGAGGCCTGGTATGCTGCAGTCCATGGGGTGGCAAAGAGTTGGACATGACTGAGCAACTAAACTGAACTGAAGACATAAAATTGGAGTTTCACAATTCCTAGAAAGGTAATACAAACACCTTACCTTTAATAACTGTCAGAACTGACCTAAAGATACAGGAATGTTGAGAAAGAACTGTGTCAAAGTTCTGGGCACATTTGACTTTAGTATCTAAAGGATCAAAAATAATACCACCACTCTGGCCCTGTAATTGACTGGATGGAGAGACTCCTATAAGATTTTTCTCTTCCATTAGCTGCTACAAGAGTAAAAGAGGATGTTGGAGACAGACAGAATCGCTCTTACTCTCTTAACCATTGTCCAGATTTATAATAGGAACTCTAAAGTACCAAGCTTGCTACATGATGGTAAAGAGATATGATTCCAAGACATTTCATGATATGGGTGGCTTTTTTCTCTCTCTTCTCACTCTCCTTACATCTGAAATATTTGAGAAAAGAAAAACACATTTTACCTTTGCCACAACCAGACCTATTTCTGCCGCTGCTGCTGCTAAGTCGCTTCAGTCGTGTCCGACTCTGTGTGACCCCATAGACGGCAGCCCTCCAGGCTCCTCTGTCCTGGGATTCTCCAGGCAAGAATACTGGTGTGGACCTATTTCTAGTTAGACATATTCTGACTATATTACCATAATGCACAAGCTAGGGCTGGCTATAATTCATCCACTTAGCCTAAATGTGAAAACTATATTTAAATATGTGCTGATTACATTTAAAATATAAGAATAAAAACTTTGTGTACATAATGCAGAAGCCTAGAGCTCCTAAAATCAAAATTGTCATTGTTGTTGCTTAGGAACTAAGTAGTGTCCAACTCTTCTGCAACTCTATGGACTGCAGCCCACCAGGCTCCGTTATCTGTGGGAATTCCCAGGCAAGAATACTGGAGTGGGGTGCCATTTCCTTCTCCAGGGATCTTCCTGACCCAGGAACCAAACGCTCAACTCCTACATTGGCAGGCAGATTCTTTACCACTCAGTCACCTGGGAAGAAGCCCAAAACCAAAATTATGATTATCCAAATGAACACAAAGTTTTTGGCATTTCTGGCAAATCAGATGAACCAATCAGACTAAGAGGAGTATGACAAAAATTAAGAACACTTTCCAACTAACATATTATGCGAATGACTGAAGTTGAAATGGAGCCTCCAAATGAAATTATGTCAAAAGCATGATAGCAATTCCAAACAATTCTTGATTCTGAGAAAGTACAAAATAGAAGCAGAAAGTCTTCAACTGATAAGTTCAATTACATTTAGTTCATTTATTCTAGTTATTGGAATACTAGCCTCAAGTTCATATAAATGAATTTATCTACTAAATAACTAAATTTTTGACTAATACAAAAGTGCAATTTACTAGGTTATTTTAAATATCTTAAAGCTGATAAGACAGCCTAGTCTTTAAATATAGATGGAAGAGGTGACTTGTTCCTTCCATTAAACTTCTTTTTTTTTTTTAAATTAGACAAAGCATTTATTTAAAAAAAATCCATGGGTTGTTGGCAGAAAAATGGGAAAAGAAAACAAAGATCTAATGGGATAAATAGCAAAACAACAAAGTGATAGATTTAAACATCATCATTATTAATAATTATATTGAATCCATTAAACTTTTCCATAGCGAACAATTTGACAGGTAGAAGTCTACTAGGAAATTAAGTGAGAAGCAGGTGACAGAACAGTCCCACTGGTTCGGCTCAGCTTCTCCTCCTAGTGGTCACAAAGGGGAGGTGCCTGCCATCTAGAGGCATTTCTTCAAGGAATCCTGTTATTTAAACAACACGGAATATTCCTATGAAGAAATATATGATAACAGTGAAAAGTGCTCAATTTTAATCCACAAGTGAATTTCCAATTACTTCTGCCTCCCACTTAAAGCATCTCCTCCTTTTTAAAAGTTGGCCATAAAGCATTTTTAAATTGCAAGGTTGCTGAACACAATCCAAATGAAACAGTAACCATGCATGTCTAAACCATATTCGGGTGTGCCGCAATCATTTTTAACACAATTCTTTAAAAAAGTGTTAAATATCATGGTGCATTAAACCACTGCATGGAACTTGACCTGTATTGGCAAACCAGCGAGGATGGGAATGATTCTGGATTTAGCAGTCACATACTGGGCTACTGCATCAGCCCAGACTGACTCATAACATGGTTTTCATATTCTCAGCTCCCAGCAAACCACGAAGTAGCCTTTATAAAGTGGTCCATCCTCAGTTGCTCCGTCATGTCCAACTCTTTCTGACCCTACAGATTGTAGACTGCCAGGCTCCTCTGTCCATGGAATTTTCCAGGCAAGAATACTGGAGTGGGTTGCCATTTCCTACTCCATTATAAAATGGAAGGAGGAGCTAAAAACACTTTTTCATAACAGGTTTTAGATGGTATCCACTCAAGATAACATAGATTGATGTCATTTTGATGAGTGTCTAGTGAGGCTCCCCCTGCAGAAGACAGTGCCCCTTGAACTGTAAAAGAGTCGTGATTCTGGCATGTTCCCCACTAGCCCTCCATTCACCTAATCTTGTCCATGAAAGGATGCCCTCCTTCTCGACCCCGAAACCTAATCTTGACACTCAAACATGCCAGGTAGTTGACTTTGAACACTTGCAAGCCATCAGAAGCACAGAGGTTATTAAGGTCCTCAGAGGCTACTTGTACCTATACATTCTTCAGCTGAGCTGGAAACAACAAATCCCTGCACAAAATGTATACCCTTCTCTTAAATAACTCCCAGCTTGTGGGAAAAAAACAGAATTACTAAAGTAAGAAAGAGAAAAGAGCATTTGAGGGATTTGCTTCTTAGTGACTTTTAGACAACAGAAACAGAAGAGAAGCTGCTTCAAGAGGCAATTTGTCCTCCTTTCTTCAGGTGACAGGGCATTTTGTCAGCTGTCACTGCTGGACCAACTAAAAGTGTTACACTCAAACTGCTGTACTCATTAGGACTGAAACCATTTAACATGAAGGCTTGGAGGCACCCAGATGTCACATTGTATTGTTTGGCCTGAGTAGAGGAGGGGAATGCCTGCTAGTCTCATTTAAATAACATTCATGGCATTTTAATTTGCAAAGAAGCAAACCGCTTCTGACTATTCTTTGCCTAACATAATTGAAAATCTATACATTATTATGTCCTTACTTGATTCACTCTTTCCATTCATTTTGTAGCCAGTAAAGAAAACTATACAGCATAAGTGAAAAACCATGTTAGTAGGGAACACAATTTTATATGATAAAGTAGATTTATGTTAGCAAGGTAATTTAAAGGGCTTTTCATATGATGGGAAAGGATGCACACCCTTAAAGTTACAGTTAACATTTTCCACCCCAAATCGAGAAGTTGCCACAAAAGGCATCACCAGAGATTGTAGCATTCATATTTCTGAATCAGAGGTATTTCTACTTACCGACATTTAATATGACTTTGTATCCAACCATTTTCGTAGACTTGAAGGGTGTGGAAGGACCTCAGAAATTACGGGATAAACTTTTTTTATTTCTGGCTAGCCTCACTGAGTAGCTGACTAGATGTGCTACACTACTTCATCATAACCTGTGAATGCAGAGGGGCCAGATTTAGTGGAACTTTTCAGTACCACCAGGAAGGACGCTCCCACTGGTTTCCAAAGAAATGTAGAAAAACAGATCACCATGCTACCTACCACAGCCTTTTACATACAAAGCCACTTTCTGTTTCAGCTGGATATCAGTGTAAACCAGCTATCAGTGTACTTTCATCTGGCCATAAATTCTTGAAAGGACAAAAGTCAGGTGTATTTTTATCCATTGCTAAAGTTCTTACTTATAATCAGAAGCCAGATTTTCTCATTTTATGATTTTCTCCTAGCATGAAAGTCTCTTTGCGCACGAAAAGGGAAGAAAATCCATGGTATTAACAGTATGGATGAAATTTTGGTCATGTGCTCCAAAGCACACTGTACCTTCTCTGGGCTATACTTGTCAGGCTGGTGAATTCATGTCATTTTAAAATGTCTGTCATCCTCATTGAAATGTAAGTGCCATGAGGGCAGATATCAAGTCTGCCTTGATCATCAGCCTTTTCCCTGAGTCAAGATATTTAGCACACAACAGGCTCTTCATACCTGGAGAACTGACAAATGCCCTTCGAAATCATTCTAGTCCAACACTGCTATCTGGGAGATACGAAAATAGAGTCTGTAAAAGCCATTCTTGAAAGTGATTTCCCTGAGATTGTATAACACATTAATGGCAAAACCAGGGTTAGAACTCTGGTTTCTTCTTTTTTCCCCCACTATACTTTTATCAAAATATTGTTATAAGAGAAAATCAATATACCTTATTCAAAAATAAGATTTAAGAATAACCTAAATATACTCAATCCTAAAGGAAATCAACCCTGAATATTCATTGGAATGATTGATGCTGAAGCTGAAGCTCCAATACTTTGGCCACCTGATGCAAAGAGCTGACTCTGGAAAAGACCCTGATGCTGGGAAAGATAGAAGGCAGGAGGAGAAGGGGACGACAGAGGATAAGATGGTTGGATGGCATCTCTGACTCAACGGACATGAGTTTGAGCAAGCTCCGGGAGATGGTGATGGACAGGGAAGCCTGGTGTGCTGTAGTCCATGGGGTCACAAAGAGTTGGACATGACTGAGCAACTGAACAACTCTTTAGGGCTCCCCCAAAGTTTTCTCACTTGCCAAACATAATAGCTTCATTTTTTGTTGAACTAATTTGCAGATCCATATAGCCCATGACCCCAGTGACAAATAAGCAACCCCTTGATCAGGACAGGCTCGCTATCTGAATACACCAGGGTCTATCATTAAAGCAATCCTACTGGTAGATCCTGATTGCTCCTCCAGAAATGCTGTCATGGAAGAAAGTTCACCATCAGTCATCACCATTAGAACTCTGGACTCTGTATTGCCCATTCACATTCTCTGCCCATTTCACCACAGAGGTTCCTTTATCTAAGACTCTGGGCAGACAACACAAGTGATGAGTGAGGTACAAAAACCTTTGTTATCTAAACACCATTTGTTTATCTGCCTGATTCCCAGTGTTCTTTATACGTTGGAACATAGAAGCCTTCCCATAAATATGCCTGATCTGTACATACTTTTTGTAGGACTCTAAGAACAAAACCCCAAATGGAATTCTACATCCATAGGAAAGAGCCGATTTATTCTTTCCTATGAGGGTCAAGCTTTACAGAGGCCAAGCCACAGAAGTCAGCTGAATTTCCATGGTTCAGCTACTGCTAAATCAAATATTCTGCTAAACAGAACTCTAATTTGTATGGTTTTTAACTTTTTATTCTGAGGTTTCTTTAAAACAAATATTCAAAAAATAGATCTTCTGAGCACCTGAAAAAAGTAAATGTGAATTTTGGGGAATGATGAAGTGATCTAAAATTGGGTTGTTGTGATAGCGTCCCAGCTCCATAAATTGTTTTTAATTTTTTAAATCATATTCTTAAATACTATAAATTATACTTCAATAAAGCTGTTAAAAAATAAGCATGAAAATTAATCAAAATGCTTGTTTTAGTAAACATCTGGTATCAAAACTGCAAAGACATTCTTTATTCCCATATTCTTTTAAGCCATGGTTCTATCTACTACAATCATGATTTACCTACAAGGTCAAAAGCTTTTCCTAGAATTTTGGTAAAAATAATTTAGTAGACTAATATAGTATCTGTAACATCTTCACTGATGTAGCACCAAGAGATACTGACTCATTTGATTATCTGCATAAATGGCCTACAGATATATTTGCTTAATTAAGCACAGTGTTCTCACCCAAAACCTGTCATTAACTAACCATGGGGTTTTGAGTAAGTTATACATCTTCAGATCTCAGTTTTCCCACCTATATCACGTGTCCCCATGGACCAGATCAGAGTCAAGTAACACACAATATATTTAAAAAATACAGTAACTGATATCATCTAATGAATAGCCACTAATATGCCAGAATTTAGGTAAACTATCAACTTATGAGGAAAGTAATATTAGTCACTTTTTTTTTTACAGATGGAAACTGGAACACAGGGAGGTTCATTAGTCTGACTAAGGTAATATAGTTATTTAGTAGCAGACCTAGGATTCCAATCCAGAACTATTCAGCTCCAAAACCTATACGCATCCTCAATTCCTCATTAGACTTTGTGTTTGACTCAGTCAGATGTGGGCATGAATCCTGACCTTGCCTTTACCATGTTAAGTTAGTCACCTTCTCTGAGTCCAGTTTCTCCACCTGTAAAATGAGATTACTAATATTTAACTCTTAGGGTTGTTGTGAAGATTAAATGCAAGAATGCTTCCCTACAATGAAAAACTGTTTGACAATAGTTGATTATCAAATAAACCCTCCAACAAAATTTCCTTCTTCTGTTAAAAAAAAAAAAAAAAAGCTTTCAATAGAGATGCAGACATAGAGAAGATGCAGACATGGACATGGGGCCGGAAATGGGGGGGAGTTTGGGAGGAGACGGTGGGATGAACAGTGAGAGAAGTATTGACATGTATACACCACCAGGTACAAAACGGAGAGCTGGTAGGAAGCCGCTGAACACACAGGAGCTCAGCTTGGTGCTGTGATGACCTAGAGGGGTGCAATGAGGGAGCTGGTGGGAAAAAGGCTCAAGAAGGAGGGTCTATAGGTAGACATATAGCTGGCTCACGTTGTACAGCAGAAACTAACACACATTGTAAAGCAGTTATACTCTAATTTAAAGCGGCAAAAAAGCTTTCAACTCTATGATTGTTTGTAGTCTACCTAGATAAACCTCACTGGTATTGAATTCTACCAAAAAGTGAACACAAATAACACAGCACCCCTTTGCTGTCAGTCCTTGGCTCTGTGATGGAGACTGTCAACAAGAGTGTCAACTTCAAGGGGTGGGCATCTGTCCACAGGAACTGAGCTGAGGTCACAGACTTGTCTCACTCTGCCCTGCAAACAGATGTCTGGGTGACAACTCTTAGTCACTGCAAACAAAGGCGAAAGCCAAACCAGGTGGGAAGTGCTGTATCTCCTTTCTAATCCTCTTGGCCAGCCCATTCCCTAAAACAATACCTTGTTGACCATCACTCAAAATAGCTGGTTTTCCCCAGGATACTATTTTCAACATATTGCCTTTATTTTGATGATGTCTAATTCTTCCACAAGGAGAAGACAGTGTTTTCTATAACAGTGATTTGTCAGCAAGAAACCTGTCTAATTCTGTGTATTGGAATATGCACCTTTAAAAGTTTACCTCTAAAGGAACCTGGTGAAAACTGGTGTAATGTGGAGCTCTAGTGGTGGCAAGAAAGTAAAGCAGCCCTCCTGAGAGCCAACAGAAATGCCAAGGAAATCACTTATTTGCTTGTTATTATGGTGAAATGGCCATTTATTGCTAAATTAGCTTTAGAAGAAAAATGGTTCCAAATGATCATCCAAGATAATCTCAGGTAAACTCTAAATGTAATGACTTTCTTCCAGATTGCAAATTAGACCTCAACAACCAACTCACATCAAACATCATGAAGCAGTTAAAACCCCTAAAAAAATAGAACTTGGGGCTTTGGCTGTCACTTTTCTATTTTTTACCAAGTTCACTAAGAATCTCATTAATTAAATACTAAGCATTTTTCACACAGCTAGAGAGAATATTCTCTACAGAAAATGATGCATCTGAGTGGTATGATCAGTGAAGTCCTGTACCAACTGTCTTGGGAATTTAAATAATCCCTACAAGCTGATGAGGTTGTTGTGCGCTAATTCCTGCACTAGAAAAGTGCCTTCCTTGAATTTCTGACTTCTGAGATCTTTCCCAGCTTTAAACAACTAAGAATGAAACATACAATGTAAACATTAATTCTTTGTTTTCCTATTACCTAATTTATATGCCTTCTCAATTGAAAGGGCTTCATTTTCAAAAAATACAGCTCCATTATGGTCGACAATATAGCAAAACATAAACAGTGAAAATTTTATGACATACAATCAGGAGCTGACATTTGAAATTTCTAAACATAGTACCTGGTTTAGCTGTGTCAAAACAAATTATCATGAGGCAAAAACCTCAGAATGTGAAAAAAAATATAGGAACTAGTCTTTTCATACAGTGTAAGTAACTAAGTATCATATTCCTGAACATGAAAGAAAATGTAAGCTACTTACTTTCCTATACATGATGATGAAAGAAACTAATATGTTCAGAAATACATTAACAACATTTATCTGAAACAAAAATCTCAAGACTGATGGGAGTTTTTCATGACTTCTTTCAGCTGAAGCCACTAGATACTTTCCAATGGACATATTCCAAAGGCTTCTAAATTGTAGGTCTACAGAAGACTGACCACCAAGCCTCAGAGGTCTGTGAAGGAAGATTTAATGATTACCCAGAGATTTTGATTCATTGATGTCTTTCTCCTCCATCCTTCTACTAATATAGAAGGAGGTCATTAATATAGTTCCCTAAAGCCACACAGAAAAATGGTAAAAATGTAATAGCCTCTTCTGAAAAGTCATTGAGAATACAATAGTGTGTAAGGAAAAGTTCAAGATAAAAAACTAATTTCTTTTCAGTCCTCATTGCTATAGGATAGGAGAGAGAACCTTTCTTATAGAAAATAAAAGCAGGCAAAGAAGTGAAGGTGGTTTGCTAACACAATCGTCCGTCAAAGGGAACAAACAGAAATCTGTACTAATGCAGTATCAGTCACTAAGGAATTCAAGTTTAATGTGCTCTGCAATCCTTCTCACTATAGATAACAAAAGCAGGTAAAACCAAAGAATAATTTTCAATCTGTGAAACTAAAAACTTTGTCTTTGGACATCACCTTGCAGGTATTTTCTTTGATGAAGATCTCTATCTTCTTTGCTTTCCCTTAGCAGACCTTGGTATGCTGCTTAAAATAATATTTGTGGCTTTATCTGCCATTCTTTTACCCAGACATGTTGATTTTATTAAAGTAAGTTGGGTCTGCATTCTTTCTTTACAATTATTACAGGTAGACTTGACAGACATAGGACCTTTGTTTTAAAATGCTCTGCTATGGAGGAAACCTTGTGAAATAAGTTCCATTTTACCTGCCGGGCAATTGCATTCTGAAGGCGCTTCTCTCGCAATTCTTATTTTAGCCATGTGTTCATAGGACTTCTGGAGGAAAAGAAGAGGTATTAACAATCATCAGTAGCATTGTAGAGAAATGGATTCTTTAGGGACTGTCTGGCTATATACCTGATTTACCAACCTGCATAACTAACGTTTACATATGTACTTGGACTCTAGTCAAAAGGTAACAGCACCCAAGCCCTAAAGAAAAGAAAACGACCATTGAGATGGTATCAAGACTGTGGGACTTGTATAACATCATTCTTCATTCAATTACCATCACCCTCCCTCTCAGCTCAGGCATATGCAGTCATTGTACAGAATCAGTATTAACATGCTGCAGTTTTAGGTAAGCTAAGAGTTTTTAAACAACCAATATTTTACACATAAATGTCAACTACTTATCATGCTGTGCGGCCACTACTGCCAAACAACCTCTCTGTTGGAAGAGCAAGTCCCAGAAAATCCCCTAACTGTAGTCTAAAAGCACCCCTGGTTTTGATGAACATAACACAGATTCCTTTCAACTCTCAACTCCAATGGCTCCTCATTCACAAACACCGGTGGCACTGCATCCTTTACAAAAAATAAATAAACAAGGCGACTATTTTTTCCTTTTTAAACATTTAACACAAAAACATTCAATGTGTGAAGTAATAAAATCACATGTAGCTATTTCATTTTTAAGAGTGGTTTCCATTCGTATCGCTATGTTAATATCATAAATGACCCTAACCTTCTTATACTGTATGAAGGATCTAACAGATGCTATCTCTGCAAGGGATATTCTCCACAACAGTAGGAAAGGTCCACACACAGCTTCAGAAACTAAAAAGAGCGAAAATGCCAGCCTAGGAACCATTCTAGCCACCTTTCCCCCTTTTAGACGTCCATATGTGTTTAGCATGCAACCATTAAGAAGAGTAAGGGAGATGATTACAGAGAGGGTGGTATGAGAGGATGTGCATATACAAATATATGCTACAGTAAGCAGAGATGGTGGCCTAACAAATATGTGTACACAGGCCATGCCACATCTGCACATAGTAAGGTAGAGGTTGGTCATGTACACAGAATCGCGACTGTAAGATGTTATCCACGTACAAAACACCCCAGCCTTTCACACCTGAGCCAGAAGTCGCTCCACTTTCTCTTGCACCATTGCTTTGAGCTGATCCACACAATCAGGCAGCAGACGGATGGAAGGGTCTCCTTTGGCAGACTCGAGGGCAGCGATCCTCGCCTGGAGGTCGTTGGTTTTCACCCCCAGGTACAGACAAGATATCACGGCCACCACCGACAGGAGGGTGGCCAGGGCCGCGCACAGGGACACGGGGCGGGCACACGGCTGCCCGGCTGGGCTCCGGTCCTCTGAGCCCGGCTCCCGGCCCCCTCCTTTCACCGCTTGCTTCTTCACCAGCATCGTGGCGGGGTCGGCTGTCTTGGCTTCGCCTCCCACCCTCTAGCACTTCCAATAATCTTAAAAGAAAAAGGATGATTCCTGCAAAGTTCCGTCCCGATGGCTGCACAACTAGTTGGCGGAGTCGGAGCCGGAGCGCAAGGATGGATCAGCGCCGAGAACCGCAGACCTGGACCATCCTCCGCTTTCTTCTCCCCTCCCAGCTGCGAGGGAAAAGCACCCTCAGTCCGCGGACCGGTGGCGATAAGGTAAAATCCAGAGTGAAGCCCACCCACCGGTGTCCCTCCTGGCCCCTCCGAGGACCGGGACCTCCTCTGAAGAGAGCGGCCGCGCGGGGTCCCGGGGACAGCGGCAGAGGCGCTGCGAGGGGCCGCCGCTGACCCTGGCCACAGAGCACCGGACCTGTTGCGCCTCTGTTAGTTTGCCTCGTGACTACCTATTCGGTGTTTTATCTCCGTTTCCCACCTAGATTCAGTTCCAGGCAAAAAGGCTGAGACAGACCGCGAGAGCGCAGTGCAAAAAGGGTGGCCAAGTGGGGAAGAGCAGAGAGGAGAAAGAAATACCCAAGGAGAAAACGCGGTCGTGAGGCCCCAGCCGCGGCCGCCCGAAGTATCTCCGCAGCCCGGCGTGTGCGAGCCTTAAATACCCATCAGGATGCTCGTGTGTGAGTGCGCGCGCGCTCCGACGAGCGGCGTCCCTCCCCCGACCCACTCCCGGCGAGCGGCCTGCAGCCCGCGGCTCCCGCGGCAGTGCGCCCCCCTTCCCGAGGCAGGCAGAAGCCCGCCTTGTTAGCATAATATATTCACCTTCGCCCAGCCCGTGGGCGGGGCCGGGGAGAGCCCCAGAGGGGCGGGCCGCTCGGGTGGGCGCTGAGCCGGAGGTCTTCATTAGCATAATAGATGCAAATAACTGGAACTGCCAAGGCGATTGGAGAGCCGCTTGGCGAACCCTCCCTCTTTCTCCGAGTAACTTCAGCGTCCCCCAAGGCCAGTTCGCCCCGCCTGGGCCGGGGGCCGAAGCAGGGTCGGCAGTTGGGGGATGGCGATCCTGGCTTGTTCTGACTCGGCGCGGCGCCCCCTCTTTATCCCGGTTAAATGTGGAGAAATGGCCTCCAGGAGGGAAGAGGGGGACGCAGAAAGCTCTAGCGCTCTATGTCTTCACTCGGAAGCAGTGGCGGGAGCCCCGGCGATCCCTCCTTGGTGCAGAGCCTTTTTCCCTCCTCCCTCACCTTCCCACATGCCTGGAGGCCAAGTGTCTGGCTGATGCCTGAAGTACATTTCCCCGCTTCCCTTCTCTTCCCACGGCCGCACTGCCGTCTCCGACTAGGGAGGTTTTCTCTCCCCTCCCCCAGTTTCCTTCTGTCTATGGGGTTGAGTCTCTCCGCCCCGAGTTCCTAATCTGTACTAGGGTGCTAATGCATTTTCCTGATTCCCTGTTTTGTGGGACTAAAGAAGCGAGTGTTGAGGTACACACATTTCTCAGAATTTCGGAAAGGACTGAAGAATGAGGTCAACTTTTCCTTTTACCTGTCTCCTCCTGCTGATCCCTCTGGATCAAATTACAAGTTCTCCAGGGGGCTTTTTGAAAGTAGGTAAAAAGTAGCATTCTATATCTAATCGACTTCAAAGCAAAAAACAATTCTACCTCTTACTCCAAACAGTTGCTTCTTATCTCCTTCTCCCCAAGAGAAATACAATATCATGTTTTTCATATTTTTCTTAATCAAGCTTAATCAGCAAGTTGTTGCTCACTCATGTAAACAATCGACAAAATAGTAAACCGATATGTCGTAAATGTAAACAGGGATTGCTAGGTACAATGGCTTCCCAGGTGGCTCAGTGGTAGAGAATCTGCCTGCCAATGCAGGAGTCGAAGGTTCCACCCCTGGGTAGGGAAGATCCTTTGGAAAAGGAAACGGCAACACACACCCGTATTTTGGCCTGGGAAATCCCATGGACAGAGGTTACAGTCCATGGGATTGCAAAGAGTTGGACAGGACTGAATGACTGAACTACAACATTACTAGGCACAAAACAGGGTAGAGATATTTCAACAACATTGCTGATGGAGGACACAACTTTGAAAAAATTAAGGTCTAAAACACAAATCAGGAAAACAATGAATTCTACTATAAAATCAAAAGCCTAATTCCTTACATTTGCATTACACAATAGATTACACAGTAGTTCTCACAGAGGGGCTCCAGACTTGAAACATCAGTATCTTCTGAGATCTTATGCAAAATTCAAATTCTAGGCCTTCACCCACCATCTAGAGCTTCTCAGGTGGTGCTAGTGGTAAAGAACCTGCCTGCAATGCAGGAGATCTAAGAGATATGGGTTTGATCCCTGGATGGGGAAGATCCTCTGGAGGAGAAAATGGCAACCCACTCCAGTATTTTTGCTTGGAGAATCCCATGGACAGGAGGAGCTTGGCGGGCTACAGTCCATGGGGTATCAAGGAGTCGAACACATCTGAAGGGACGTTTTGTGCACCCAACATTTACTGACTCAGAAACTACTATTATTACTAATAATCAGAAACACTGCAATCTGTATTTTAACATGTCTTCCTAATGATTTTGAGGCACACTAAAGTTTGAGACCACTGGAGTAACAATTTGCAAAATATTTTCAAATACACTTTTTCATTTAAATCTCATAATCATGTGATGGAAGGAAGGAATTATTGGCTCCATTTTAGATATAAAGAAACAATTTTCAAGTCACATTTAGCTTTGATTAAACATGCTTCTGTATTCTTGCTTTGAGAACCCCATGAACAGTATGAAAAGGCAAAAAGATAGGAAACTGAAAGATGAACCCCCCAGGTCAGTAGGTGCCCAATATACTAGCGGAGATCAGTGGAGAAATAACTCCAGAAAGAATGAAGAGACAGATCCAAGCAAAACCAGCACCCAGTTGTGGATGTGACTGGTGATGGATGCAAAGTCGGATGCTGTAAAGAGCAGTATTGCGGGCAGGGGTGGCTGGGTGGGGGGTTGGAAAAAAAAAAAAAGAGCAGTATTGCATAGGAACCTGGAATGTTAGGTCCATGAATCAAGGCAAATTGGAAGTGGTCAAACAGGAGATGGCAAGAGTGAATGTCGACATTTTAGGAATCAGAGAAGTAAAATGGACTGAAATGGGTGAATTTAACTCAGATGACCATTATATCTACTACTGTGGGCAGGAATCCCTCAGAAGAAATGGAGTAGCCATCATAGTCAACAAAAGAGTCCACAATGCAGCACTTGGGTGCAATCTCAAAGATTATGGAATGATCTCTCTTCGTTTCCAAGGCAAACCATTCACTATCACAGTAATCCAAGTCTGTGCCCCGACTAGTAATGCTGAAGAAGATGAAGTTGAACGGTTCTATGAAGACCTACAAGACCTTCTAGAACTAACACCCAAAAATATGTCCTTTTCATTATAGGGAACTGGAATGCAAAAGTCGGAAGTCAAGAAACAACCTGGAGTAACAGGCAAATTTGGCCTTGGAGTACAGAATGAAGCAGGGCAAAGGCTAATAGAGTTTTGCCAAGAGAATGCACTGGTCATAGCAAACACCCTCTTCCAACAATACAAAAGATGACTCTACACATGAACATCACCAGATGGTCAATACTGAAATAAGATTGATTATATTTTTTGCAGCCAAAGATGGAGAAGCTCTACACAGTCAGCATAAACAAGACCAGGAGCTGACTGTGGCTCAGATCATGAACTCCTTATTGCCAAATTCAGACTTAAATTGAAGAAAGTAGGGAAAACCACCAGACCATTCAGGTTATGACCTAAATAAAATCTCTCACAATTATACAGTGGAAGTGAGAAATAGATTCAAGGGATTAGATCTGATGGATAGAGTCCCTGAAGGACTGTGGACGGAGGTTCCTGACATTGTACAGGAGGAAGGGAGCAAAACCATCCCCAAGATAAAGAAATGCAAAAAGGCAAAATGATTGTCTGAAGAGGCCTTACAAATATCTCTGAAAAGAAGAGAAGTGAAAGGCAAAGGAGAAAAGAGAAAATATACCCATTTGAATGCAGAGTTTCAAAGAATAGCAAGAAGAGATAAGAAAGGCTTCCTCAGTGATCAGTGCAAAGAAATAGAGGAAAACAATAGAATGGGAAAGACTAGAGAAATCTTTAAGAAAAACAGAGATACCAAGGGAATATTTTATGCAAAGATGGGCACAATAAAGGACAGAAATGGTATGGACCTAACAGAAGCAGAAGATATTAAGAAGTGGCAAGAATACACAGAAGAACTATACAAAAAATATCTTCATGACCCAGATAACCACAGTGGTGAGATCATTCACCTAGAGCCAGACATCCTGGAATCTGAAGTCAAGTGGGATGTAGGAAGCATCACTAAGAACAAAGCTAGTGGAAGTGATGTAATTCCAGTTGAGCTATTTCAAATCCTAAAAGTTGACGCTGTGAAAGTGCTGCACTCAAAATGCCAGCAAATTTGGAAAACTCAGCAGTGCCCACTGGACTGGAAAAGGGCAGTTTTCATTCTAATCCCAAAGAAAGGCAGTGCCAAAGATCCTCAAACTACTGCATAATTGCACTCATCTCACACACTAGCAGAGTAATGCTCAAAATTCTCCAAGCTAGGCTTCAACAGTACAGAACTGAAAACTTCCACACATTCAAGCTGGATTTAGAAAAGGCAGAGGAACCAGACATCAAATTGCCAATGTTCACTGGATCAACAAAAAAGCGAGAGAGTTCCAGAAAACATCTACTTCTGCTTTATTGACTATGCCAAAGTCTTTGAGTGTGTGGATCACAATAAACTATGGAAAATCCTTCAAGAGATGGGAATACCAGACCACCTGACCTGCCTCCTGAGAAATCTGTATGCAGGTCAGGAAGCAGCAGTTATAAATGGACATGGAACAACAGACTGGTTCCAAATTGGGATACGAGTACATCAAGGCTGTATATTGTCACCTGTTTATTTAACTTATATGCAGAGTACATCTTGAGAAATCCTGAACTGGATGAAGCACAAGCTGGAATCAAGATTGCCAGAAGAAATATCAATAACCTCAGATATACGATGACACCACCCTATGGCAGAAAGCAAAGAACTAAAGAGCCTCTTGATGAAAGTGAAAGAGGAGAGTGAAAAAAGCTGGCTTAAAACTCAACATTCAGAAAACTAAGATCATGGCATCTGGTCCCATCACTTCATGGCAAATAGATGGGGAAACAATGGAAATAGTGAAAGACTTCATTTTGTTGGGCTTCAAAATCACTGCAGATAGTGACTGCAGCCATGAAATTAAAAGACGCTTGCTCCTTGGAAGAAAAGTTATGAACAACCTGAACAGCTTATTAAAAAGCAGAGACATTACTTTGGCAACAAAGGTCTGTCTAGTCAAGGCTATAGTTTTTCCAGTAGTCATGTATGGATGTGAGAGTTGGGCTATAAAGAAAACTGAGCCCCAAAGAATGGATGCTTTTGAGCTGTGGTGTTGGAGAAGACTCTTGAGAGTCCCTTGGACTGCAAGTAGACCAAACTAGTCCATCCGAAAGGAAATCAGTCCTGAATATTCATTGGAAGGATTGATGCTGAAGCTGAAACTCCAGTACTTTGGCCACCTGACTCAAAGAACTGACTCACTGGAAAAGACCCTGATGCTGGGAAAGATTGAAGGCAGGGGGAGAAGGGGACGACAGAGGATGAGATGGTTGAATGGCATCACCGACTCAATGGACATGAGTTTGAATAAACTCCGGGAGTTGGTGATGGACAGGGAAGCCTGGTGTGCTACAGTCCATGGGGTCACAAAGAGTCAGACATAACTGAGCAACTGAATTGAACTGAACTGAAACATATTTCCAATAATAGTTCCCAAGGCATGTGTACAAACTTTTTAACATGTCAACTCTTGCAGATTTCCCAGTTACCTCTCTTACCATTCCTTAAGCTTCTTTGCAGTCTTTTCCTCTCCCTATTCTCTAAATGTCAGTGCTCCTCAGGACTCTATCTTCTGCCATCTTCTCTTCTAACTCTGCGCGCTGTCTCCAGTCTTGCCGTCAGTTACTGCCTTTACACTGATGAGTGATAAATCCATATTACAAGCTCAAACCTCTCTACTGAGCCATATAGCCATTTCCACTTGGATGTCCTAAGCAATTACAACTTGACCTGCATCTTCCCTCCAAACCCTGCTCTTCCTCCTTTATTCAGTGAATGGAGCCGCCATTCATCCAGCATCCCCACGCCAAAATACACAGTAAATAACCCGTGACTTCTCCCAGGTCCTCCTCTCCCTATCCACCTAAATTCCTTCAATACTGTCTGTTGTCCCAAGGGTGGAAACCCTGTCTTATATGTCAACACCTGATGTCTGTCGTCTAACCTTCCTCTTTGTTCATCTTTCCCCTCACACCCTCCATGCCAGTCTCTCTAATGAAGTTATAGAAACAAAGAATATGAGGAACTTTTCTTTGGGGCAAGGCACCATGCTGTTAACATTTAAACAGAAAAGCCATTTCTGTGCTGATGGAGGCTGACATTAGGTCACACATTTAATTAGGGCGATGTAATGTTCTTATACTATCCTTTGTGGAAATTGGCCATGAGAAGGTATATTAACAATTCTTAAATGAACCAACAAGGACCTATTGTATAGCACAAGGAAGTCTGCTCCATGTTATGTGGCAGCCTAGATCTGAGGGAAGCTTAGAGGAGAATGGATACATGTGCATGTATTGCTGAGTCCATTTGCTGTCCACTTGAAACACTTACAACTTTGTTAATCAGCTATACTCTAATATAAAATAAAAAGTTGAACAAAGAATTCTCACAGGCTCTCAGAACTGCCAGTTCTTAGTGGAAAGGGAGAGGTGGAATTCTGTGGATTTGGAATCTTTATCCAGAGGATCAGTTTTACTTTATTTCTTTGATGGGCATGGTATGCCAGAAATGTACCAATCATTAGCACTAGGATTTCAAAAGCTTGATTTCTCTGCATCAAGCACAGAGAATGTGTGGATCAAGAAAACTCTGGGCGTTTGAACCCCTGTTGTTCTGTTTATTTTGGTTCCTGTATGAGGAAGGATTCAAAAAAGTAAAAAATAGCACTAAAAATGGTAGAGTCTAGCGGACCCCAGTTTATCGATTAGATATTATCAATGGCAGCTGGTTGGTGATTGGAAGAATAATGGATTTTCAAAGATGTCTATATTTCTAATATTCCAAACCTGTAATGAGAAATGGTACCTTCCTTGACAAAATGGATTGCAGGTGTGAGAAGTTAAGGATCTTGAGATGGGGAGAGTTTCTTTGATTATGTCGGTGGGCCCAATGTAACTGCAAGGGTCCTTATAAGAGGGAAACAAGATTTCAGAGTAGGAGGAGATGCAGAGGTCAGGGTGATAGCTTTGAAGTTGGAAGTCAAAGCCAAAGTCTATGGGAAGTTTCTAGACAGTGGAGAAGTCAAGGAAGAAATTCTCCCCTAGAGTGTCCGGAAGGAATATGGCTTTGCCGGTTCTTTGATTTTAGGACTTTTTATTATCAGAAATATAATTAATGTTTGTGTTTTAATTTACTGTTTGTGGTAATCCGTTACAATAGATAATCTGTTATAAATGAACAGATTCAGAGTCACAAGAAATCAGTCTTTATCTGTGACAGCTTCATAAGTGGTATTGTAAACAGCAGAATGCCAAGCAGGCCCACAATAACAATCTCTTTTGATGCATTCTTGTTTTACTGACACACCCACTGTGAAAAAATTGGAAAGCTATGTCTTCTATCTCATTCAAAATTAGGATGCCGTCTATTAAGGCATATTAAGCAGCAAAACATGTTCTATTTCTTTGATGCCTGTCATTGGTACAACTCAAAAGGTATCAACTAGTCAAGCTATTCAATCACTCGCATCTCTCCTCCTTCTAATGCTAGCCTAGCCAGCATCCTGACCCAGGAGACAGCATTTCTGCTACAATTTCTGTTACCAATATTGAGGCCCTAGAAAAAAGAAATAAATAAAGACTTCTGACAGAGAGACACAGTAGGAAGTTAAAGTAAGAAAATAAGGTGAATGGAAGAAAAACCCAAGATAAAGAGAAAAATTAAAGATAGAAGGAAAAGATTTAATGTCGTTAAATATGTTCATTTAACAAAAAAGGTGGGGGAGGACATAATCCATTCCCATAGGCTTCTAAGAGGCTTATCAATAGAGGATATATAGCAGAGAGGTGAATTAACACACACTCCAAATTTTGATGTCTTACATGTATTTAGAAAGATTCTCTGACCAAAATAAGGCATTGAATAATTATATTATGCTATTTTTAGATATTATTACATGAGAGAAAAATATTTCAGTTTCTTTAGAAAATATCTTTTTTTAGCACTATTCATTTTTGAGGTTAATTTGTCTTCCAAAATCCCATTTCTCTCTGCAGAATCAGTTTTATGTGGTTTGCTGTTTTGTTTTTGTTTTGTTTTGTTTTGTTTGTCTTTAGAGAGGAGGTGAACTTTTTCTTAAACTTTAAATTATGTGGGATTATAATCTCACTTTGGAGAAGGAAATGGCAACCCACTACAGTATTCTTGCCTAGAGAATCCTGTGGACAGAGGAGCCTGGTGGGCTGCCATCTATGGGGTCGCACAGAGTCGGACACGACTGAAGCGACTTAGCATGCATGCATAATCTCACTTAATTGGTTTTCCCCAAAATTTGCCAGTTATATTGCTAATTCTAATAAGAAGCAACATTTCATTGAACTTACCAAATCGACCAACTTTTTGTTACAATGCTAAGTAGACAAAACATGTTTGTAGCATCAACTCAGATCAGGGTTACAAGCCCAAACTCCAAGGTCAGACCGCCTAAGCCCATCACCCAGCTGTAGCATCTGATAACTGTGTAATTTGGGGTAAATTGCTTAACTTTTCTGTGCCTCAGTTTTCTCATCAGTTGGTTCTCAATTTTCAAAGTTGAGTGGGTCTCAGCATCCCACGCTGAAATCACCTGGACCGCCTGGAGCCTGAGCCTTCCTGTCGTTTGCACTTGTTGGCTCTCACACATGCTCCCTCCGGGCTTCTTCCTCTCCACTTAGCTTCTTTGTATCGTCTTTCTGTGCTTCCCTGGTGGCTCAGTAGTAAAGAATCCACCAGCCGATGCAAGAGACACAGGCTCAATCCTTGAATTGTGAAGACTCCCAGGAAAAGGAAATGGCAACCCATCCCAGAATTCTTGCCTGGGAAATCCCATGGACAGAGGAGTTGGGTAGGCTCCAGTCCATGGGGTTACAAAAGAGCTGGCCATGTCTTAGGGACTAAACAACAACAAAAGTGGTCCTTGCACATGGTCTCTCCAGCAGGGTAGCTAGGCTTCTTCTCAAACAGCAGTGTCTTTTCTACCACATTTTAGTGGTTAAAGCAAGTCACATAGCTAGCTTTATTTCTAGTGGGAGTTGGGGGTTAAGGGCATGAATACTGGAGGCAGGGTTCACTGAAGGCCATCAATATAATCACATAAGAAAAGTATAGACACTAGAGATATGAGGGACAATGAGAAGATGCTGAGATGAGTGGATTATAAATTCCAGTGGAAGATTTACTAGAATTAGTCTATTCAAACCAGTGAGATGGAAAATTAGCAGGTGGCACCTGAGGAGTGGAGTATTTGATATAAGGCATGTTGTACAGTGATTGGTGATGGCAATATCTGGGCAGTGTTTCTCTATCCTGGTGTCACATTGGAAATAATGATGCTCAGGCCATATCCCAGGAGGTTTTGATGTAATTATGCTGGAGAAGGACTGTCATTGGTATCATTTAAAAACTCCCCAGCCAATTCTAATGAAGAACTAATTCTGATTCTAATTGAGGACTACTGATCTAGAACATGACCTTGGAGGCAAATGGCTGAGGTAAACTGTACAACAAGATTATTAGCTTAAATAAAATACAGAGACACCAAGATATTTGAACAATCATCTGCATGGGACTTGAAATCATTTTTTTTTTTTTAATTTGAAAGGAATAGTGATAGAGAATGGTGAGCTGAGGGTTAAAATATTCAAGGAAAGAAAATGAGAAACTCCTCATTCCCATTTTGTGGAAGATGGATGTTGACACTGGCATAAATGGGGAAATATGTCCCCTCAAATTTATTAATACATAAAAAGTTTACAGTTTTAGAAAAATAATATATAGTATCACTTAAACAATTGAAAATTTACATACAAAAGAATAAAACGGGATCCTCCTTCATACTGTATTATAAAAATTAGCCCAAAATAATGAAAGACTTAAATATATAAAGTCCTTGGAAGAACCAGAGGAATAAACCTTCATGATTTTGGCTTGGATAGTGATTTCTTAGATACACTAAGCAACTGCACAAACAACAAAAGAAACAACAGGTAAATTGGGCTTCATCAAAACTTAAAACTTTTGTGTTTCAATGATCAAACTGTGAAAGTCAATCCACAAAATGGTAGAAAACATTTGCAAATCGTATATCTGATGAGGAACTTGAATTTAGAAAATACAAAAACTCTTACACCTCAATAATGAAAAGAAAACCTGATTTTTAAACAGGCAAAAAAAAAGCCTCAATAGACATTTTTCCAAGAGGGTACACGAATAAGCAATAAATATGTTACATGAAAACATGCAACATCATTAACCATCAGGGAAACATGAATTAAAACTGCACCAAGATTATCACTTCACACTCACTAGGATAGCTATAATAAAAAGACTAATAATAACAAGTGTTATCAAAGATGTGGAGAAATTGGAACCTTCATTCACTGCTAGTGGAAATGCAAAATAGTACAGACTTTGGAAGACATAGAGTCAACATATAACCCAGCAATTCTACTCTTAGGTATATCTGCAGAAGAAATGAAAACATATGTCTACAGGAAAACTTGTATGGAACTAGAACTATATCCCACATGACACAACTAAGAGTTCACATGCCACAACTAAAAAAAAATTTTTAAGTTAAAAAAACTTTTTAAATAAATTAAGCCATCAAAAGAAAAGATGCCATCTATTGTTTCAAATTCAAAGGCAATCTGAGTATTTAAAACTTGGTTATGTTTTGGCCATTTCTTAAACAGTTATAGAATTATCATATAACACAATAATTCTACTCAAGTATATACTGAAGAAAAATGAAAACATTTAGCCACACAGAAACTTGTACATGACTGTTTACTACTTATTTACAATAGCCAAAAAGGAGAAGCAACCCAAACGTTCATTAACTGATGAAAGGATAAGTCATGATGTATACATGATGTATGCATAATGTACCATAAAATATTATTCAGCCATAAAAAGAAATAAAGTAAATAGATGCTATAACTTGGATTAACCTCAGAAACATTAGGCTAAGTGAAAGAAACCAAACATCAAAGGTCACATATTGTATGACTCCTTTTATATGATATGTCCAGATTAGGCAAGTCCATAAAGACCAAAAGCAGATTAATAGTAACCAGGAGATGAGGGGGGAGGGGAGAATGGGCAGTGATCAGTAATAGACATAGAGGTTTTCCTCCAGGGTGATGAAATAGTTTTAGAACTAGAAAGTGGTGGTGCTTACACAACAGTGTGAATAAACTAAATGACACTGAATTGTATACTTTTAAGTGGCTAATTGTGTGTCGCAAATGTTACCTCAATTTTTAAAAACAGAAAAAAAAAAAAAACTTGATTATTAAACCACTTTCCATTAAATCAAGTATTCAGCAAAATTCTAACATTAAAATCATCAAACTGGGGGTAGGGGGTGCTATCTGACCCAGTACAGTACCCATGAGCAGCCACTCCTCATGTCCCCTCAACATCCCCCCTAACCCCAGGGCAAGCAGTGATCTATATTGTGTCTCTGTGGATTTGCCTCTTCTGAACATTTTATATAAATGAAATCATACAATATGTGAAAAAAAAATAAAAAATAAAATCATCAGGATTTAGCATCTCATTCATAAACCTATCTACCACAGACATGTATAAAAATTGAAAGACAATATTACAGTTAGAATTTATAGCTAAAAAGAAAAAAAAATTAACAAATTTTTTTCAACTCTCCCAACAGGACATGTTTGACATGTTGTTCCAACATCCCTAAATAATCATTAAAAGTAAAAGTGCTTGTTTGTGAAAAGCAATAATTTTCCTCAAGTATGTTGACATTGCAAAGAATATTTGAGGTCTCACTTTTTGAGATGTCGTTTACTATAATGAACAAGGGATATGTAGCTCACTGCTAATATGATAGACATGTTCTTGTCTTGCCTGATAGACATGTGTTTACATAAATTCCTAAAAGTTAGTATTAGATGAAAATCATTGCAAATGGGTAGAGTGTGGCATCAGGAGCGGTCTGGCAGTAGGCTTTAGGCAAAAATCCAGGTAAGTTATGCATTTTAATCACTTCATTTAGTTTTCCAGACCACCCATTATATAGTCATCTATTGCACATCTCGCACCTGAATAGGAAATTTCTCTTACTGGGGTCTCCAGGTCTTACACCAAGACTGATGTAAGGTACAATTTTATCAACGAGTTGGCGGCTCTTCGTGTTATCATAGCAACAAGTCCAGTTCAGGAAACCTTATACAATCTCAGCTTTACAAAGTTCCTAGAATGATTGACTGTTTCTTTTCAGTAACCTTTTTTTTTTTTCAAACACTTTTTTAATGATGATAGATGGTGAATTTATACAAATTGCAAGTTAAAATACAATGAATACTAAACTTATCTAGAGAACAATTAGAAAAACATCATTTACAAAAGTAAATCTGATTCAAGTGGCTAAAGAACTCAAGCCCCATATTTTGATAATTATTGATATGTGGGTCTCCAAGGTCTCCATCTTTTTTCCAATTCTACCCCACCTATGGGTCTCTTCCTCCTTCCCTTTGTCCCCTTCTATTCAGTCTGAAGGCTCCCATGAAGAATAAAAGATAAATCTGTTCACCAGTGTGTGCTCTTATACTCCCTCTGTGCTCTCAGAGGAATTCCCCATTATTTTGTTCGACTTTTGATGTTCTTACATGCGTAGCTGCTCAGTTGCACCTGACTCTTTGCGACACTATGGACTATAGCCCGCTAGGCTGCTTTGTCCTAGAGATTCTCCAGACAAGAATACTGGAATGAGTTGCCATTTCCTCCTCCATGGGATCTTCCTGACACAGGGATCATATCCATGTCTCCTACATTGGCAGGCAAATTCTTTACCGCTGAGCTCTAGGGGGAGCCCCTTGATGTTCTTAATAAGATGTTTTCTATATTTTTTAAGGTATTTTAGTTTATTGTACAAAAAAATTTGGACTGAATTATCATCAACTATCACTGAAAGTGGAAATCTCAAAGTGGCTTTCAGATACTTGCTTTTTGGCAAATTATGTTTCATCAAATGGACCCCACATAGAGTTTTTGATTTCCCCAAACTAGCTTCGTGCTTGCATTAACAAACACTTGTCAAGCCAACCCTGAGTGTTGCTCTATTTAAAGCTCTATAGAAAACCACGGAGAAGATAGGAAACTGGAAAAGATGCAAGTTGTGCCATCCAAAGAATGTATCATCTTGAGGGGATATCAGACATGTGTGTAAATAATAAGAGTGAAGGAGGAAGGTGAAGTACAGAGAACGAACTGAGTCTGGAAGGAACAAGCCTCAGGATTACAAACTGGAACCTAAACGTCATGTTCTGCGAGGACTATAAATCAAAAGTCTCAGAATGGTAGGCCACAGACTGAATACAGCCCACAATCATGTTTGGTTTGGCCCACACGGCATTTTAAAAATAGGAGATTTCCCATTTAAAAAAAAAAAATCTGGATTTCCATCTTCTGAAAACTCAGAAGATCTGGCAACTGTTTCATTGCCAACTGGCAGCCATCAGCTGGGGCTAAGTAGACGCCGCATCCCCGGAGAAAGATTAATTTTTCCTGCTGGCCACATTTCCCGTCACTCCCCCACCATCACCCTTCACACCCTGCATGTTCACTTTCTCAATCTACTGAAAATCGCCCTATAAAGGCAGCTTTCAGCCCTTCTTCTTGCCATGAGTGAATTGTTAGACCCTCAAATCCACACCCGCTGCACAGATACACGCACACACATTTTAACCCTTTTCTCTACGAGCACATTTTCTCTATGAAAAGTCTAGACAATAAGGCCTCACCACCTCTGCCGTCAGTCATTTAAATAAATGTCCCTTCTGTAGATATAAGAGCTTATGATCTCTGGGTGTTGATCCTGTACCCACAGACATGAAGAAAGGGCGTATTTCAAGATCCACCACTCCTTGTTCTCCCCTTAAGAGAAAGACACCAGGCTCTCTCTGTCATAGACAACTGGGGAAAGAAGAGACTGCAGCTCTCACACTGAAGGATGATCAAAGGGAAGCAGAGGCTGCCTGTGGGGGTGCGAAGAGTTGAAGGTCAGCAACAGAGAGAGGGGGTCACCTTAAGGGGCTGCATTCAAGTGCATAGGAGCCATACTCTGCTGCGTCTTTGCCAAGGATGAGTCAACCTTTCTTGAGAGAGATCTCCCACCACCTCCCTCACCTTCTGGTGGTTTCCTGTGGATGTGATCCAGCTCTGGTTTCCTGTGGATGTGATCCAGCTCTCATGGTTGAAAACCAGGGACCTAGCGGGGTGGTGGGGATGGCCTTCTCTTTTTGGTAAGGGCTGAGTTAAAGAAGACTTACAGATACATTCACTGAGATTTCAAAGCATTTTTATGTCTGATGGCTAAATATAGTTGACAGGATAAAACTGAATACAGTTTGAAGTCAGACGAACCTGGCCTTGAACCCTGACTCTGCCCTTTATCACTGTACACCTTTTCCTCTAAGTTTCAGGATAATTGTGAAAATTAAACAAGACACTATAGATGTAAAATGGTAAGGACAGGGTCTCACATACAACAAGTACTCAGTAATTGTTAGCTTTTATTATTGCTTCACTTTGCCTGGGATCCATAAATCAGTTGCTGTTGTTCAGTTTCTAAGTAGGGTCCGACTCTTTGCAACCCTATGGACTGCAGCACGCCAGCCTTCCTTGTTCTTCTTTATCTTCTGGAGTTTGCTCAACTCATGTCCACTGAATAGATGACGCCATCCAACCATCTCTCAGCCATAAATCAGTGGGAGTTTTATTCGGGGTCTTTGCCCGTCTTAATTATAAATTTGCATCAAAAAAGACTGGGAATGAAATGAGTAAATAAAATCTGGTTTACTGGGACTTCCCTGGTGGTCCAGTGGTTAAGACCCCCCTTGCAATGCAGAGAACATGGGTTTGATCCCTGGTCAGGGAACTAAGATCCCACATGCTCTGGAGCCTGTCTGCCACAACAGAAGATCACACATGCCACAACTAAGACCTGATGCAGCCTAATTAATTAATTTTTAAATACCTGATTTGCTTGTTACACCATGTTTTACATGTAGAAGTCAGAGCATAGTTTGAAAAACAGAAGGACATTTACAAGTATAGGGCATGACTGCATGATAACTGATTTATAAATAAAATGGTAAGTCATGAAGTCACATCATTTTGTTTTCCAGCCTTCTATATAAACCTTACAAAGTTGCCCAGGCCTCATGCATGGGCAAGAGAACTCTAAACCCACTCATGGTTTTGCAGGCCATTCACTCCAAACTACCATGTGATACTCTGTTTGTACATCAACAGTTTGCTTTTTCAACTCTGGCATTTCATCCTGTCTTCTAGTCTTCTTTGTCCCTGTTCTTTTGAAAACCATATCTGTGACTATTCTGACTTAAGCTTGAATCTCCTCAGACTTTCTGAATATTAATGGTGAGTCTGTATTATTATTTATCATGACCTCAGGTTTTATCAAAATGCTCATTATATTCCCTTAAGTGATCATAGACTGAATGCACTGACCACAGCACTCTCCCAATTTTTCTTCCCTTTTGAAGCTCCATCACCCTTCTTCCCTAAAGTTCTTCCCTTAAGGCTTGAGTTCCCAAGCTTCCATAGGGCCTATACTTGAGGATGAAAGTAAATTTTTTACTGAAGGTTAACATGCATCCAAAAATAGAAAGCTGCACAAATCAGAGGCGTCCGGCTCCATAAATGCTCACCGAGTGAATCCTGCTGGGTAACCTGTGCCCGGAGTCGGAGGCAGGCGTGACTCCCTCTGCCATTCCACAAAGAACTGCAGCCTGCTTCTTTTCAACTTTCTATAAATGGACTCAAACAGTACAGACTTGTCTTCCCCCGACTTCTTTGCTCAATGCTCTGTTTCTGAGATTCCACACAGTATCCATATTTATTCCTGTTACTGTATGCATTGGGTTGGCCAAAAAGTTAGTTCAAGTAACATCTTAGGGAAAAACTCTAACTTTTTGGCCAACCCAGTATTTCGTTGCTTGACTATAACACAATTTATTTATCCATATTACAACTTATCGATATTTAGCTTGGATCCAATTACAAATAGTGTTCCTATAACTTGCTTGAGTCTTTAGGTAAATATCTATACATTTCCGCTGTGTGTGTACCTAGAAGATGATTGGTTCATATGTTTTGCAAATGCTCGGCACTAAGAAACACTGCCACACCATTTTTCAGTGGGCACAACAATTGCCACTCCACCAGCTATGTATGAGAGTTCCAGTTGCTCTATACACTCCCCAACGCTTGGTATTACAAAGTCCCTTTTTAAAAACATTTATTTTATTTGTCTATCTGGCTGCACTGGGTCTTATGTTGTAATGTTTAGCAGTATGCGAACTCTTAGCTGCTGCATGTGGGATCTAGTTCCCTGACTAGGGGTGGAACCCAGGCTCACTGCATTGGGAGAATGGAATCTTAGCCACTGGTCCACCAGGGAAGTCCTGCAGACCCCTTTTTAATTCTTTTTATTATGTGCAATTTTCAGTTTCCCATCCCACCCTCTATGCCAGCCCTCCCAGTAGCCTCATCTTAGCAACATCACTATAGTAATTAGTATTTACAGTAAAACTAAATTCACCCTTCTAGTTTTGGTACTACTGTATATGCATGGGTGAAGAAATGACATGGCATATCATATAGTCTTCTTGGGCTTCCCATAGTTATTAATAATTTTCCTAACTTAGAGCTGGTTGATTAAACAGTACACAGTATGTACATCTGATGTTAGTGCAGTTGAATATGCAAATTTTATAAACCTTTTGTTTAAAAAATATTGCTGTGTAGGTCTTCAAATCTATAGAACCCTCTAAAATGATTAAAAATTAACGTGGATGGGAAGGAGATAGCAATATTAGAGACTTATTGCTTTACAATAAGTATGACTTCAGTGCCATAATACTAGAGCTACAGAGCAAAGGATTAAAGCTTAATGCAAATTCATGATATCAAGTCCCTCTAAGATCTGCTTCTTATTAAACTAAACCAAAAGAGAATTCACTCACATTCTTCTTCCTAAATGTAGTTCCTTTTACTAGAAAAAAAGATCGCGTCAGTACTTACGCATTCAACTTCTGTCTAAAGCATTTCTGTGCTAAACCTAACTTTTTCCAAAAGCAGAGGAGAGATAAGACACTTCAAAGAAAACACTTCAACAAGACATTTTTTATTTCCAAATCCACTTTCCTCTTCATTTATTCATCATTACTTAAATATTTGAGAACCTATTTAATACACATAGAATCATGAGCACTAAAGTAAAAGATTACAACATGCCTGGTTTCAAATAATGCATGGCTTATGAGACATAAGTAGTAAATACTCATAAAGAAAACTTTTGTTTGTAACCATTAATTTTTTCTATGAAGAAAAACATCCTTAGTTTTCTATCTCTTCTGGATAAAGAACTTTATTGTTCATTTGAACTACAGCAAAGTAATCACAAAGTTTCTTCCAGAAACAATTTCTCCCTTGATTGTAAGATTTCCGTCTACTAGTTTATGTACCGTTATGCGTTTTCTTAAAAATTTGGTTTGATTATGCTCCATTTTACAAATAACCAAAGAGCAGAGTTTTGTCTCTTTGTAAATGAATCTCTCTCTCTCTCTCTGTCTCTCTCTCTCTCTTTCTCCCTCTCTTTCTTTCTCTCTCTTCTTTCTGACTATGAAAGCTAGGAAAAATGGACAGTAGTTTGAATTCCTTATATGACTTCTAATTTGAATACAAACTATAAATATTTCACAAGGGATCAGTTTTACCATTTAGAGCACAAAATATATCCCTTAACTTTAAGCAATGATTTTGAGAGCTAAATTTAGGCTTATTTCCATTTGTGATTTTTATGACTTCTGTCTTAAGCGAAAGAAAAATGCATTATTCCATTAATTAAAATTAAACACCTTTCTTGCAGATATCTGTAAGTCTACTAGACTCCTGAACTATCATCTGTGGTTTTTAACTGACTTTCCCTAGACTTCATTTAACTACATATACACAAGTCCCTTTGTTCTCCCCGTGAGTCATACAGTTGGGTCTATTAACACTAATGGAATTTATATGTATGCACGCTGAGGGAGAATAAGCTCTTTAAACACCTTTTTAATGGAACGGTTTTGTTTCTTTCCGTTTCTCTTCACACTCCTCTGTTTGGACTTTCTCTTACCAGTGTGTGCTTCCAAATTAATCTAGTTCTGATTTCTTTTTCAGCTCTTCTACTTGGTTCTTTATTGAACTCCAGTGTTCAAAGTAGGACTTGACTTCCCCTCTTTTATTGATCATGCCTGGAAAAAGCAGCATGACGAAATCATTACTACTGTATTAGATTTTCTGGTTTCAGAGTGAAGTTCAGATGTTGCTTTCATTCCACTCCTGTAGTTTCCATCAAAAGTATTTTACCCACAGACTATTTTTTATCCTCCCAAAGACTTAACTAGCCAGAAGTCAATTAAGATAATGAATATTTACCCAGGAGGCTAAAGATTTTTCCACCTTAACATGAAAAATAAGCATGCTTTCAGACTTTTCCACTTTATAATGTTTTTATTTGTTTACACTTTAGGAAGTTTTTTTAAAATTTTTTTTAAGTACCTATGACATAGGACTTCATCAACATGTTCAAATGTAGAACAGTAGAGTATCAGGAAAATAAATGGTGCCACAGGAGCTATAAATCCACAGGAAGCAGAACTACACCTCCAATGCATATACTAACAAGCATATTTTTGTTTAGCTCTTAGAAATGTATTATTCTTTATTGTTCTTATAATAGTTTTATCAACAGACTTTACAAGCTAGCTTTGTTTTCCTTTCTCATTTGTAAAGTGAGGGACTGGATAAGACCATTCTAACTAAGCACTTAACAGAGTCCCAGACATACAGCATTTATTTGACTCACATGAAATTGCCATTTTGGTAGATCAAACATAGTTGAGTAAGTGTTGGAAAATATCTAATGAAAACATCTGTTTAAAAAAAGAGTGAATGAATGAAGTTTCTTTCAAGTCTAGAACTTAATCTTTACTTTCAAAAACTAAAAATACAGAGTAATTACTCTAAGGTGGTAAAAATGTTTGAGAAGGAAATGGCAACTCTCTCCAGTGTTCTTGCCTGGGAAATCGCACCGGCAGGGGAACCTGGCAGCCTACAGTTCCAAGAGTCACGGAGTCGGATATGACTGAGCAACTGAGCATGTGTACATGCACGCATATAGGAAAAAAAATAATTTAGAAAAACTTTAATTTCATATTGAACCTATCCAAGATTTACTCTTTGAAGAAGTCCAAGTTGGAAGATGAGAAGTTAGAGTAGAAAAGGAGAACCCAGCCCCCTTCTAAGTGATCTTAGTTTGACTTCCCAATATTCCTTCCTTTATCTGATTCCTCACTAATTTCCAACCACTTTCTTCTCACAGTCGACTGGCACTTTAAGTAGTATGGCCAGAATGGAATAAGAAAATTAGCATTCAAGTGCCTAAGTTTTCCTGCTGTAAGCTTCAGTGCAACCTCATTATTTTGACATTAAATTTTCCATGAATGCAATAAAATAATTTTCACTATATTACAATGATATAAAAAGTGTAAGAGAGTAATAGAGTTCAGGAAAACTATGACTTTGTATTCACTGACTTTCAAGGTTGGAAAATTTTAACTCTGCAAAAATGTATCTACAGAATTTTTCATTAATATATTCTCCATTATGTCTAATTTATTATGGAAATATATCTTTTCTCCAATAATTAATCAGATCAAATAGTTTGGGGCACATTCTGAAGCTGTGATGTCTGGAATCCTTGCATACGAAAGTGAGCATTACGCACGAAATATGGTACTTAGTACTTACTTAATCAGGAAAGATTTTAAGCTAGTCTTGAAGTTGGAGGAGGGACATAATGAAATAATGGCATTTACCATTAACACTCTGATGACTCAAGTCAGAAAGGAGCCCAGAAATGGGGACCAGAGCAGAAGCAAAATAATTCAAAAGGGGAGAAATAAAATAGGTAATTTTCAAAAAGAAAAGCCTTCAGTGGACCCATGTCTAAGAAAGTCTCTCTGTTGGTGAAAATTAGCAACCCCCACCCCCGTCTGCTGAGAGTCCTCTGGGGGTGAAAACCTACAGCAACCCCACGAATACAATGCACTTAAATTCCAGCTGGAGTTCCAAGGTGCTGGCCATTGGCAGCCTCCTCCTACATAAGAGGTGCTTCCAGACCATTGCTCTAACTTGCTCAATCAAAAACCATTTTTCTGTGAGTCCCACAGCATCTTTTTGTAATCATTTTCTTAAGAGAACAAGCAAAGCATATTGTGATTCTGCTAAGTATGGTAAGCCTCTTCAGTCGTGTCCAACTCTTCGTGATCCCATGGACTGTAGCCCACCAGGCTCCTCTGTCCATGGAATTCTCCAGGCAAGAATACTGGAGTGGGTTGCATTTCCTTCTCCAGAGGCTCTTTCCAACCCAGGGATCAAACCTGTGCCCTTTTTGTCTCCTGCATTGGCAGACATGTTCTTTACCACTATCACCACATGCGAATTGTGATTAGGAGTGTGAACTCCTAAGTTATATCTGAGTTTTAACCCCAGCTTCTCCACTTACTGGGTGTGTGACCTTGTCAAATTACTTTTACTTCCTTGGCTCTCAAGTTCCTCATCTGCAAAATGAGAGAAACAATAGTACCTGTCTCACAGAGTTGCTATGAGTATTAAGTGATTTATCACATGAAAAAGAACCGTGCCAGGCACATAATAAGTACAGTGTAAATGCCGGCTATTGTTAAACCGGCTGAACTCAGCTGGGTCTCTCTCTCTCTTCCTCTGTCACTCTCATCTACATATACAAACACACACATACACACAGTCCCTTTAAATCCAATCTAAGAACTAGCTTCTTCCTATACTTTGAATGAAATCGTGAATTGGTCCTATAACTTTTCCATCCTTTTCTTCATGATTCCAATCTCTCTCTGCCCCAAGAGGTTATATTTGAATAATTAAGATATCCAGTTATGTGAAATCATCAACATCTCCAACTTTTATCTATCAGTTTTTCTATCTATCAGATGTTCCTCTATCAGTTAAAAACACTTTAGACCTGGAAGGCTTTGTGTGGCGGACAGAGTGGGAGAGAATGGTAAGTGTCAGCTTTTATTCTCCTTCCTAATTCTGCCTCCTTCTATTCCAGCATCCTGTCAGCATCCTTGACCTTTCCATGGTCTGCACCAGGGAAGAGGGTATTATGGGAAAGCGCACAGTGATGGTTATTATGGTAGCTGGTGCCACTGTGATCTAACACTGGAACACTCTGAGCCTGGCTGTTGATTAGAGCTGGAACTTTCTCTGGCAGAGTGGTTTTTGAAGTTTCCTCAGAAGTCTACGTTTTTTTTTTTTTAAAGGAAGGGACCTTTTTCTCTGCTGGTCACTAATAACTCCAACTCTAATCTCCAGAGCATTTGGCAGTACACTCCAAATTCTCTCTGTTGGGATTCCATAACCCTCCAGGCAGTCCTCTTGGCAAGATGATTTTAAGTTGGCTCTAGGCTGAGTCTATTCCTCTGTCCCCAATCCTGGTGGTTTTCCTTGCTCCAAAGGAAGATTCATGTAGCCTTTTCTTGCAGTTAGTGAAAGTACACGGCTCTCCCTTATAGTCTTCTCAGTGGTGTGTCGATATCAGCACATATGCATTGTCAACTCCAGCGGATGTGTCAGGTTTCCAGAAGGGCTCCTTGTGGCCTCTCTCACGCAGCTTACAGCGTGAATGTGTACCACCCAAACATACCCACTCCCTTCGCCCATGGGAGAACTGGCTACTCATGCCACAGTTCTCTCCCCCCAAATCCTTTTCTTAGAGCTTATTTGACCTCATCATGTAGCATGTCCTGAAGGCAGAATTCAGGACCTACCTCTGTGCCTGACTGCATGATTGGAAGTTCCCTATCTTATATGCGTCACACTTGTTTTTAACAACTGCTCACCTCCAAGCCACTCTGCATTCTCTGAGGTCTTTGACTACTATATCAGTCTTCTTCTACATCCAGATGTCTCTTTCAGTAGAGGGATTTAAATTATGTGAATTTAATTATACATGCTTGTGGAGTGAAGGGTGGGGATCCTGAGAATATAAATAATTTAAACAATGCTTGCAGTTCTATGGCTGTTCCTCTCAATGAATGTATAGCCCTGTGAAAGCTTGAGCTACAATAAGATCTGCTATTCCTTAGGACATATTCTGTTCCTGACACTCTCTTATACTATGAGGACCTCACCTTACTGAGCATGAGTCTATGATCTAAGTTACATCTTTTTCATACAATGGCCCCTAAATATGTCAACTATTGAATATGGTTCTTAATGAAGAAGCACTGATCTTTTCTAAAAATGGAGAGAAAACTTAAAACTAGCTTGTGTTTTAAAAAAGAGTTGTTGCTGTTGTTCAGACACTAAGTCCTGTCTGACTCTTCAAGATCCCAAGGACTACAGCACACCAGGCTCCTCTGTCCTCCACTATCTCCTGTAGTTTGCTCAAATTCATGTCCATTGACTGTGATGCTATCTTAAAAAAAAAAAAATCCATTTATATTTTTTCTATGTCTGTGTCTCTATTTCTGCTTTGCAAATAAGATCATCTATATATACCATTTTTCTAGATTCCACATATATGCATTCACATGAGATATTTGTTTTTCTGACTGGGAGTGATATGTGTACACTATTGATACTATATATAAAATAGGTAATGAATGAGAACATACTGCATAACACAGAGAACTCTACTTAATGCACCTGTATTCAGGAAGGAAGTCTGAAGGGGAGGGGACATATATATTATATGTGGCTGATTCATTCTGTACAGTAGAAATGAATACAACATGATAAAGCAACTATACTCCAATAAAAACTAACTTTCAGAAAAGAGAGAGAGAACACAAGAAGGTTGACTAGCTTATCCTGATTTGCTCAGGCCTTTCCTGGTTTTAGCACCAAAAGTCCCACATTCTGGGACCCAGCACCCCCCCCACCCCCGCCCAGTCTCAGACAAACAGGAATGGTTGATCACTCTACCAGAAGAGTTTGGGCATTAGAAGGTTTAGGGATGCTTATCAGAAGAGAGTGTGAGGCTGTGTCTGAGCACACGGAAGACCTAGTTCCAGCCAACTCGCCTCCTCCACATCACCCTCTCTGTTTTTGCCTCGGGTAGGTGACAACGTGGTAAAGAATCTGCCTGCCAATGCAGGAGACCCAGGTTCAGTCCCTGGGTTGGGAAGATCCTCTGGAGCATGAAATTGCAGCCCACTCCACTATTGTTGCCTGGAAAATTCCATGGAGAGAGGAGCCTGGCGGGCTACAGTCCATACAGTTGCAAAGAATCAGATATGACTGAACACACACACACACACACCAGAAAGAAAACTAAGCCTCAACTGAGTCTTGATTTAAGCCAAAGGACTAGAAAGCTATGTTACTAATATTTTATGCAAAGTTTTTTTTAAGGGATCTCTAGAACTTTTCAATGTATGTTTCTCAGACTCTTTTACACCACAAGGAGGAAAAGGAAATGAACCACAGATAGCAGCAGGGTCTACCCTTAGCCACACAATAATTATGAGGAAGATCTAGGGTTTCCTGTTCTGGGCATGGCCTATGGAACCATTTTGTCTTAGTAAGTTACTTAACCCCATCTGGGCCTCAGTTCTGTTTTGTTTTCAAATAAACTTTTTAAAAAAGATATAATCTAAAAAAAAAAAAAAAAAAGATATAATCTATTTTCTAGTCAACTCATTGAGTGCTTTTTCCCAGGATCAATTTTTGGCTGCCTTCAATATATGTATTTTGTTCCATTAAGTCTTTAAAAAAAAGACGGGGTAATCCTTTTGATGGGGAGAAAAATTTCTAGATGATCTAGATGAACACAGAGGGTTAATAACACAGAAGATGAAATTACAAAAGCCAACATGGATTTTTATGAAAATAAAGGTCAACGGGTAATTAATCTAGAGAAGTAGCTGGTAGACTAAAGTGGCTGAAAGTGGACTTCTGTCAAGTTACTCAACTGACATAAGACTTCTTGTGGAGTACATTAACTATGCGTTTTCTTTATCTAGCCATGTAGTATTAAATATTAGAAAAGTCCCATAATGAACAGTGTGAATTAGACGCACAATGAGTGGACATGATCTCTGGAAAAAAGAAGGTGGAGCAAGACTGTGGACCCCATCTTGCTGTTATAATTACAAGCTAATTAAACTCTTATAATTACAAGTTAACCAAACTCTTAATCAATTATGTAGTTTATTCTTCAAAATTAAAAAATGAATGTTGCCACTCACCAGCATTAAACTTCAGAATCAGCAGGCCTAGGTTTGAACTCCAGCTCCCCCATTTTCTAACTTAGGAGACCTGAGCAAGACCACTCAACCTTAATTTCCTTACTGGTAAAAATCAGGAACTAATACCTACATCAAAATATTATTTATGTGTTCAAATGATGTAGCCTGTGTGTAGTAAATACTGTACTGCCAAGCCTACAGTAAATTCTCAGTAAGTAGCAGCATTATATACACTCTCTTTGCTTTTCAATAGACAGAAACTCTTAGCTAACAAGTGTACCAAGATAGAATTCTTTCAGGAAGTATTTTACTACTTTGAAAAGTGTGTAAGTATTAGGTGAGTTTCATTTCAATTATAAGAATATTAATATTCAATCCTTGTACCTTTTAGTGTCATCAGAATGTGATGAGAAGAAAAAAAAACAGTTTATTTTAAAAGTTTCTAATAGCAGGTATCTGAAAACCAGCTCAGAACATCTGCTACAGAACTCTGGCCAAGGAGCATAATTTTGTCACTTAGGCCTAGGGTGATATATAGTGATTAGAAATCTAAACTAGAATGGCTTGACACGTATGTGTATTCACTTGTGCATTCAGTTGTTATTTACTGAGTATTTACTATGGTCCAAACCCTGTCTTAGACGCTGGGAATTGAGCTCTGAAGAACACAGAGACGAGTCCCGCCCTGCAGTCTTCGAGGTAGTGGGGGAAGGAAAAGCATAACAATTACAGAAACAACTGTACACTGCAAGAAGTGCTGCTCACACTGGGACACGTGTGATCCAGTCTCAGCGCTGTCGCAAAGAATGTAGCCCAGGAACTAACAGGTAATTCCAACAGGGAAGAGATACTTATCCTCAGCAACACTTCCACAGATTCCCTCTTCTTGTCACTTGACTCATTCCTTGAAGTCACAAAATGTTGCAGCCCCCAGCCTAAGGCCACATCGGTCCTTTATTTCTACTCTGCTCCCCATTTCTCACCTCCCTGGTGTCTTCTCCACTTCCCCTTTCCCCCCACCTCATACAAAAATTTCCCTGGAAGTTGTGAAAGTGGAAGGAACAAACTAACACACTCTTTAGCAGCTGAGAGGGAAAGGGCCAGGATCACCCTGTGATAGAAATTTTTATTTCTACACAGAAGGAAAGCTACAGTTGTTTCATGGAAGGGTTCAACAGGAGCCCTAACTGGCCTGGTTTTGAAACGGAGAAAGTTCCCTGGGAACGTAACATTGAAGCTGAGACTAGAAAGGGAATGGATTAGGCGAGAGAAGGAAGAAAATCAGACACTGTGAGTGAGAGAGAAAAGCACATGGTGTTGGAGGGGGAAGGAGACGTTTAGGTAACAATGCAGGTCTGTGCAGAGCAGAGAGATTCGGGAGATAAGGCTAGTCAGGCAGGGAGGGGCCTGGTCATACAGGGTTTTTATCCCCAAAGCAACAGGAAGTCACGCATGAGTATTTATTTCATTGTTTAAATTTATTTATTTAGGGCTGTGCTGGACCTTCGCTGCCGAGCGGGCTTTTCTCTAGCTGCTGCATGCAGAGGCTACCCCCTGGTTGCAGGGCTTCTCATTGTGGTGGCCGCTCTTGTGGAGCACAGGCTCTGGCGCGCACGGGCTTCAGCAGTTGAGGCATGTGGGCTCAGTAGCTGTGATTCCCGGGCTCTAGAGCATGGGCTCAATAGCTGAGACACACAGGCTTCGTTGCTCCTCAGCGTGTGGGATCTTCCCGGACCAGGGATCGAACCTGGGTCTCCTCTAGTGGCAGACAAATTCTTTACCACTGAGCCACCAGGGAAGTCCTATCTCATTTTTATGAATATAAATATTCTTTATATTTTTAGATCAAATTTTATTATTATTTTTGGTAAATACTATTCTTTTACCAGGGTTTCTGGTAAAGAAGATAGTAAAGAATTTGCCTGCAATGCAGGAGACCCAGGTTGGATTCCTGGGACAGCAAGATCCCCTGGAGAAGGGAATGACTACCCACTCCAGTATTCTTGCCTGGAGAATTCCATGGACAGAGGAGACTGGCAGGCTACAGTCCAGGGGTCTGCAAAAAGTCAGACACACAGGCTGATGTTAATCAGGTTAATGCCTGATTAACACACAGGCATTCTTTTAAAGCCAAGATCTTTTATGATCTTTTACTCTGAACCGTTTTTATTCACTGCATAACATTCACCAAAGGTTTTTATTTTGGAATGAGCATGATCTACATCCATTTTGCTTGTCTAATTCACTATTCTTTAGGAGGAGAAAAGATCACATGGGAAAAATAAATGTATCCTCCATCTATCCGAACTTATCACAGTTTGTATTGCTATAGATTCTGTGCTAAAACAAACACCTCAACTAAGTTTGTTCCAAGAAATACAGCATAACTGTAGCTCGACATGTAGCTCTCCTCGACTATATTGTGAAATCCAGAATGGGCTCGTGTCATAGGTTAGTTGGTAAGCATTCAGATCCACCAATTGTGGGCTTCTCATTGTGGGGGCTTCTCTTGGCTCGGTGGTAAAGAATCCCCCTGCCAATGCAGGAGACACGGGTTCCATCCCTGATCCGGGAGATCCCACATGCCACAAAGGAGCTAAGCCCTTCCGCCACAGCTACTGAACCTGTGCTGTACAGCCAGGGGCCACAACTTCTGAGCCCACGCGCCGCAGCTGCTGAAGCCAGTACCCCAGAGCCCATGCTCCGCCAGAGAGGCCGCTGCAGTGAGAAGCCCGTGCACCACAACCAGAGAATAGCCACCGCTTGCTGCAGCTAGAGAGAAGCCCGCGCAGCAACAAAGACCCAGGACAGCTAATATAAATACATTATTATTAAAAAAAAAACAAACAAAAAACAAATTCGCCATTTTTTGTCTTCCTCTAGGCTTGTCACAAAGATTCCTTTTCTCTGTTCACAGTGAATGCTTGTGTTCAGCAGGAAAGAAACCAGTCTCTCGTGCTATTCTTTTCCTAAACACCTGGTTGTTCAGTTTTAACAAGGTGACTGGTTTCCACCATAACTCAGCTATTTTTTCCACTTGGCCGGGCTCCCCTGGACCTTACAGTAAAAAAATCTATGTAACACTAGCTTTCCTGCTAACACTGTGCGGGGTTTCTCGCCTACATCATGTCACTAATGGGTGATTCTATGAGTAACGCAAATGGGGATTCCTCCCTCTGCTCTTCCTCTTACATTTCTATTCAATACATTGTGATGCAATATGGGTCACGTCTTTTTGGTTCTGTGTTCTATCACAACCTGTATTTCACTGATTTCTAAGAACCAGGAGATTCTTGCTTCTGCTACTGGCTCCTTTCCTACTTTATTGTGTATTTGAAGAAAGCATAAAGTGAAATGTTTTTCCAGCTTCTCTTATTTATAGGATTAGAATAATGGATACCATTTACCTTTCAGACCAAAGTTCTGTCAAATATAACTAACTGGGAGGAGATGAGTTTGCATTTGCAGTCACCCTTCCAAAGGCTATAGAAAATGCAAGGGAGGCATGATCTCCATGTTGAATCACGGGGTTTCATATTTTATGTGCAGCAGTAAAGAGTCTACCTTGTCTTTACTGAAATCGTTCCCAGTTTGAGAGCAGATGGGCCATAAACACCAGGTAAATAATTACTGGCTTTAACCATACTTAATTAAATGGAGAATTTAGAAGTTAACCACAATGTCTTCCTCCCTGCCTGGCCATGGAGGGAACAATGTTATAGACTTCAAGGTTTGAAAGAAATGTATTGTCCCAGACCCAGGTAAAGGGGCCCTTGTCTCGAGCTTCGAGCTGATGAGCACTCCTCTCTGGCTCCCCTCCAGCCCTACCCTTCCCCCTGCTGCAGGGGAGTGGGACATGCCCCTCAGAGCCTGAGTTTTCCCTCTGAACCACTTTCTGAATTCTAGGACCATAGAACTCCCAGCTTAAATAGTCCCCAACCTGCTTCCAAAATTCCTAGTTCTAAGGTGACCAAGGGGTAGCTATAGGCAAGCAGACAGAGCCTAGACATGCAAGTTGGGGCATTAATACATGTGCACATGGGTTTCCCAGATGGTGCTAGTGGTAAACGGTCTGCCTGCCAATTCAGGAGACACGTGAAATGTGGGTTTGATCCCTGGGTCAGGAAGATCCCGTGGAGGAAGGCATGGCAACCTATGCCAGTATTCTTGCCTGGAAAGTTCCATGAGGAGAGGAGCCTGGCAGGCTACAGTCCATGGGATCACAAAGAGTCGGTCATGACTGAGCGACTAAACACACAGTTGTATGGAACAGAGTCAGTAACGGCAGAGGAATAGGACTGACTTCTTCCACGTGTCCCTGCTCTGGTAGCCAAGTCCAGGTTAGAAGAAAGAACATCTCCTATTTAACAGTTTGCTAGCTTGATTTATAGCTGATAAATTTGTGGATATAGGATAGGTGGGCCTTATTTATTTTCTTACCCTAAACCTCACAAATGTGAGAGGCAGGTTTTTAGAAGGGCATATTGAATTCAGAGAAATCACTGGCTAATGATAAACTGGGAAACTTTATATCCTTTTCTAAACCCAAATCACTAAGACCGTAATACAAAAGACGGGAGAGAGGGTCCGGGGAATAAAGCTCCACCATTTAGATCAAACAGTAGGTTCAATCTCTTAAGTTGTGCTCTTTGTTCACAAAGCTTGGGGAGCCAGATAGAACATTCTTCTCTCTGCCACAAGAATTCCATCTGCACAACAGTGGCTCCCGGCCGGCCAGCTGCTCTTCACTCCCCTGTCGTAAGAATGCAGCTGAGGTTGAAAACTTGTCACCAAGTTGGAGCCAATATCCACCTGTCCCTCTTGTCAGTCTCATTCTGCAAAGTCTTCCTGGGATTTAAAAACTGGAGCCATAAAAATGGGATTTGCCTTGACTTTCTAGAACAGCCACACACCATACACGCATGCATTATATATCCCAGGATGACGGTCTCTCTTTAAAATTGTGATATTTAAATAAAATAACAGCTGTGCATGACTATGAACAGCTATTACACGTATTTCATAGGAATTGTTTTCTTATTTAAATCTTTGGTGTGGATGTTGTTTTTTTCTAGTTTTTAAAGTATTTCTTTATTCATCTTAAAATTCATTTCTTGTTGTTGTTTTGTATTTTTTGTTAGTTTGGGGTATTATTGCTTTAAGTAAAACCCCCCAAAAGAATGATGAAAGAAGAGAGATAGTCACAGTTATAATTTATATAAACATCCTATCAGTAAATTAAGTCCACTTCTCATAAAAAGTGAATATATAATTATATATGTCATGAGCATAAGTTTTTCCCCTGTAGCATGAAAGTATTTTTGTATAGTGTTATTCGATCAGTTGTGTCCAACTCTTTGTGACTACATGGAGTGTAGCCCACCAGTTTCCTCCGTCCATGAAATCTTCCAGGCAAGAATACTGGATTGGATAGCTATTCCCTTCTTCAGGGGATCTTCCCAACCAAGGGATTGAACCCAGGTCTCCTGCATTGCAGGTAGATTCTTTACCATCTGAGCCACCAGGGAAGCCCACTTTTATATAATAGGCATATTAACATACTATTTTTGTGGTTCTTTTTAATTTCTTAATTTAACATACTATTGTTTTAATAGCTCACATATTTTGAAAATATATGACGCCTTAGGGGATTTTGCTTCAATGTTTAAATTATATTTTAAAATGTGTTTATCTTTTCATCAGACCATTCATAAATGGAAATGGTTATGACATGACATTTAAAAATAAACTATAAGGAAGAAAAGTGGTATATAAAGATATTTTACATAATCTCAAAACTCTTGTATAAAATCAGAGGCAAATTTTCTTTCAGGGTCTAAAAAGTGTCACTGGTGAGTGGAGAATCACCCTGGCCCCAGCTGTAGATCCACATGCAAGGACCCAGTGCAGCAGACGGGAACAGGGTGATATGAGCTCCAATCAGGTTACTATTGGGGTACAGTGAGCAAGTCATTCATACATCCTGAAATAATTCCCTTGTTTCATGACTGTCCCTGTTGCAAAAAAATTACTGTTGTGTGTGTGTGTTTTAAGATAGCTTTGCAAAAACTGTGATCTGCTCAACCCTTTCAATGAAGAATTCAAGAAGAGGAGAGAGAGAAAGCTGACTTCTACACCTCTCAGCACTACGTGGCTGTTATTTTGGAACCAGAAGCAGGTCATGAGTTAGGTGTTGTGTGTGGTAACTCTATTCATTTTGATTGTACAGATATGGATTTCCAAAAGGACATCTTTTTCACATCTCTTAACGGTGCTCAAGCCACATACACTAAGACCACTGGAATCATTAAAATGCAAGAGAACATGGGAATTCCCTGATGATCCAGTGGTTAATACTCCATGTTTTTATTGTGTAGGGCCCTGGAAGGTATGGTTCAATTCCTAATCGGGGAACAAAGATCCCATAAGCTGCATGGCATGGTCAAAAAAATAGAGGAGAACAAGAACCGGTAGACTGTTATTGTTGTTTAGTCACTCAGTCATGTCCAACTCTTTTGTGACCCTATGGGCTGTAGCCTTCCAGGCTCCTCTGTCCATGGAATTTCCCAGCAAGAATACTGGAGTGGGTTGCCATTTCTTTCTCCAGGGCTTCTTCCTGACCCAGGGATTGAACCCTTGTCTCCTGCATTGGCAGATGGATTCTATACCACTGAGCCACCTGGGAAGCCCCCAGTAGGCAGACTAGAGCTAGATATATCACATCTACCAACACAGAATCACTATGGTAGAATCATGGGGAGCAGATACTTAGAGCACAGTCACTCATTCTCTCCTTTAGAGTCAAATATTTAAAGATGGCATCCGATTGAGAGATTTGGGGTGAGCGCAAGAGAATGAATGAAACATGATATTGATCCAATTTGGATATACATTGATCTTTGAAAATCTTTCTTAATAATTTTTCAAAGAGAAAACATGTATTTCTCTATTTGAGAGGCTGAAAGTGGGAAACATACTGGGTACTTACAGAACCTCTGAACATATACTTTTTGTTCTGCTGACACTGAGGTCATAAAGTAATAAAGGAAAGGGATTGCAATCATTGACTCCATGTGGCTCAGCTATTCCTGGAACAGAGCTTATCAGTAAGAAATGGGCTGGGAAAGTCACTTCTCAGTTCTCAATACTTCAATCAGGGAAAGTGACGCAAATGTCACAATCACATTTTTCTAACTCCCTGATTTGTTTTTCCTTGTACATACCACTGTTGCCTTTGGAAAGCAAGTAGCAACTGGAAGCCAGCTGCTGAGGGTTGGTCCGTTCAGCCCGTTCACTTACTTCACACTCCTCGTTGCCTCTCACTTTACCGTCGTCTTCACCTTTAATGCCATGAAGTTCCAACATACACCAGGGAGCCAGGAAGAGCTTTGTAGTAAAGCTAAGGTTTAACAAAACCTCAGACCTGTTCAATCCCTTCCTAAATCAGACCATGTTACTCCATCTGGCAAGGACATAGCCTTTTAAATGATCAACTGTACCCAGCTTCAGTGTGAGCCCTCAGCACTAAGCATGTTGAATAGTAATAACTTCAACATTTGCTCACCATAACCTCTGTGTATGTTCAAATACTACTGGTTACTAAAATTTCACCACACATGTACTCTCCTACTGCCTCTCCTACACAGAAAGCTCATTCAAATTTAAGTCTCAGCAGCCCTGGAACATGTTTATTTATAAGAGTATTTTCCAGTTTGGGTGGAGAGCCAATTTACACACTTGCAATCATTTCAATAAATAAATAGACTATATCCTTCCTATCATAGTCTTCAGTGTGAGTCTATTGTATACAACAAGACTATTTTATTAATATTGACCATGTCACATGTGTATGCATGTGTACATTGATAGTGACCTAGACGTAGAAGCAAAGAGCTGCCATTCATCAAATGCTTACTGCTGCTACTGCTAAGTCACTTCAGTCGTGTCCGACTCTTAGCAACCTCATGGACTGCAGCCCACCAGCCTCCTCTGTCCTTGGGATTCTCCAGGCAAGAGTGCTGGAGTGGAGTGCCATTGTCTTCTCCGCAAATGCTTACTACATGTCAGCAAAGTGTGAATCACTTGCTTCATTTATTTAACAAGTGTTTGTTGACCACTTCTGATGTGTCTGGCACTTGGGTTAGGTACTAACTAGGTGGGAACTCAACAGACAAAGTCCTAGTCCTCATGAAGCTTATAGTCCAGCAGAGAAGACAGGCATCTAAGGAAAACATCATGGCAAGGCATCTAAGGGAGGATCTGCCTCCATGATAAAGTAGCCTTTCTGCTGAGGCCTGAAGGACAGTTCAACAGATGAAAAGTCGGGGCAGAATGGTCCTGTCAGAGGAAAGAGTATGTGAGGAAGAAAAAAGAACTCAAAAGGAAGGAGAGAGGTGACTGATGATGTTGGAGGAAGGGTTTTTTTAAGTCAACTGAGACACCTAGACTTTCCCCTGAAGGCAGTGGGAAGAAGTCTAGAGACTTTAAACAGACTGGTGGTGACACGATCAAATTTGCGTTTCCTAGAGATACTCTTGCCTCGGTATGCAGCAAAGGTTAGAGACTGAGGGATTATTTAGAAGCCACTGCAAGTACCCACTCCAGCATTCTTGCCTGGAGAATCCAGGGGCAGAGGAGCCTAGTGGGCTGCCGTCTATGGGGTCGCACAGAGTCAGACACGACTGAAGTGACTTAGCAGCAGCAAGTACGTAAGTTGGAGATAAAGATGATCTGGACTAAGGTGCAAAAGTGGAGAGGAGCAAGGGGAATGTATTCAAAAATTGATGTGTTAGTTTCATCAAGACCTGGGAATAAATTGAACTGTGGGAAGGTAGGGGAGACCTGTAGGGGAGAGAGGAATCAAGGTCTCAACACTTGTGTAATGGGTGTATCTGTGCTAAAGAGTCAAACCAGATACTCCACACAGAACACAGCCAATATGTTCTTTAACGTTGTGCCTTAACTATCTTAGTTTTCCATTTGGAAGACAGATACTCCTAGGTCCCTACAATGAGGAAGACTCAAAGCATTTTTTAATTGATTAGAAAGTGCTATCTTATTCCACTCATGAAGAAAAAACATATTTTATAAAAAAATGATTATTTCTACTTCTCTCTTTAGACTCATCAGAAGCTTTTCATAAGGGTATAAATAGAAATTAAGACAAAACTTCCAAAAGAGTATATTTTTATAACACTATATCTCATCATTAAAATTGTTTTGTTATCTTCTCAGGTACTCTATATTCTAACGTTAGTTTTAATTATTGTCAGGTATCACAGAAATAAGTGGTTTTGAGAATCCAATAAGCAGACTCTTAAAAAGCATTTAATTGCTTAGTGATCATGCTTACAGTATCATAAAAGCTAAAGTTGGTGAGAAACCAACAGAACTCATTTCAAAAACCAGCAAAAATCTATCCCAACTTCCTGTAAGTTTCTAAAACTTGAAAATTAGCCCTACAAGAAGAGTAAGGGATTGTTAAGGGGAAGATTGGAAGTAACCCCACAGAGCACACTTATCAATAGGATAAAGCGCCATTCCTTCTGACTGTAGGTAGAGGTTCCTATAGGTCAGATGTGGGAGTGGAGAAAATAGAGTGAAAGAGTGACAGCTGGGACACTGATAACGCCATCTTTTCCAAAAATATACACAAAGTCATTGTTAAGATGGCTTAACGACGTCTGTTGCCTATTCCAGTGGTGTCATTATAAGAATCAACTTATGTGTGAGAATTCCCTAGAATAGAGTTCAAATCTCTGCTTACATGATAGGGAAAGATGCAGGTGGAGTGGGACATCTGGTGAATGCTTTTTCCTATTCTACAAATAATTTCCTCCAAATAATGCAATGCTGATTCTTCCATCACTTACAGAATGAAAACAGGAAAGAATTAAAATTTAGGACAATGTCACCCAAATGACACACATGCAGGAAAAACAAGCCAAGTCAAGGGATTGAAGTCTTGCTCCGAAATGGCAATATATAAAACTAGATTCTCTGAGAAACTGAAAAGTTGGGCAAAGATGGATATCATTCACAGCTGACCATGAAGAATATGGAATTCACAAGTTGAACTCTCTAGCAGAAATGCACACAGATACACAAGGCTATACTCTCTGCTTGCCCTAGAACACTACAGAAGTGCTTTACTTTTTAACAAAAGCATTTAACTCTTTGTTCTCTTGTTATTATTTTACAAATGTGAAAATGCATTAGTTTGAACCAACTCACAGGAGACTGTCTCTGATGGCTTTTATGTACATAGAGAAGAACTGGTGTCAGAGGAGCAGCGGCACAAGAACAGAAATCACCATCCTAATCAACAGGGATGAGAGGTCAGTAAATCTGCTTTACTCAAGGAAACCACAAAACCTCTATCTGTTCCCAGAAAAAAAAAAAAATGATGTAGAGATCTTCTTTCCCAGGATGAGTACTTTAAGTCACAACCTACTATAAGCCAAGCTTCCTAAATATTATTAACATTGATAAGTGAATTCACCAAGGGTTCATTATTACTAGTGCTAGCAGAAAAGGTCACATTATCATCTATATCAACAGAATGAGAGGAGTGGGGAGAGGAAAAGAGAGGAAGGAGGAGGGAGAAAAGAGATAGAAAGAAGGAAGGAAGAGGATAGAAAGAAGGAAGGAAGAGAATAGAAAGAAGGGAGGGAGGACAGAGTGGGAAAAGAAGAAAAATAACAAAAAATAAAAATCCACAAAAGGGTAAGTAATCTATCAGTTCAGTTCAGTTCAATCACTCAGTCGTGTCCGACTCTTTGCGACCCCTTGGACTGCAGCACACCAGGCCTCCCTGTCAATCACCAACTCACGGAGTTTACTCAGACTCATGTCCATTGAGTCAGTGATGACATCCACCATCTCATCCTCTGTCATCCCCTTCTCCTCCTGCCTTCAATCTTGCCCAGCAGCACGGTCTTTTAAAATGAGTCAGCTCTTTGCATCAGGTGGCCAAAATATTGGAGTTTCAACTTCAACATCAGGCTTTCCAATGAACATTCTGGACTGATTCCCTTTAGGATGGACTGGTTGGATCTCTTGCAGTCCAAAGGACTCTCAAGACTCTTCTCTAATACCACAGTTCAAAAGCATCAATTCTTTAGCGCTCAGCTTTCTTTACAGTACAACTCTCACATCCATACATGACTACTGGAAAAACCAGAGCCTCGACTAGATGGATTTTTATTGGCAAAGTAATATCTCTGCTTTTTAATATGTTGTCTAGGTTGGTCATAACTTTCCTTCCAAGGAGTAAGTGTCTTTTTATTTCATGGCTGTAATCACCATCTGCAGTGATTTTGGAGCCCAAAAAATAAAGTCTGTCACTGTTTCTGCTGTTTCTCCATCTATTTTTCATGAAGTGATGGGACCTGCTGCCATGATCTTAGTTTTCTGAATGTTAAGCTTTAAGCCAACTTTTCCACTCTCCTCTTTCACTTTCATCAAGAGGCTCTTTGGCTCTTCTTCACTTTCTGCCATAAGGGTGGGGTCATCTGCATATCTGAGGTTACTGATATTTCTCCCAGCAATCTTGATTCCAGCCTGTGTTTCATCCAGCCCAGCATTTCTCATGATGTACTCTGCATATAAGTTAAATAAGCAGGGTGACAATATACAGCCTTAACATACTCCTTTTCCTATTTGGAGCCAGTCTGTTGTTCCATGTCCAGTTGCTTCCTGACCTACATACAGATTTCTTAAGAGGCAGGTCAGGTGGTTTGGTATTCCCATCTCTTTCACAGTTTATTGTGATCCACATAGTCAAGGGCTTTGGCATAGTCAATAAAGCAGAAATAGATGTTTTTCTGGAACTCTCTTGCTTTTTCAATGATCCAGCGGATGTTGCCAATTTGATCTCTGATTCCTCTGTCTTTTCTAAAACCAGCTTGGACATCTGGAAGTTCACGGTTCATGTATTGTTGAAGCCTGGCTTGGAGAATTTTGAGCATTACTTTGCTAGCATGTGAGATGAGTGCAATTGTGCAGTAGTTTGAGCATTCTTTGGGATTGCCTTTCTTTAGGATTGGAATGAAAATGGGCCTTTTCCAGTCACGTGGCCACTGCTGAGTTTTCCAAATTTGCTAGCATATGGAGTGCAGCACTTTCATAGTGTCAACTTTTAGGATTTGAAATAGCTCAACTGGAATTCTGTCACATCCACTAGCTTTGTTCATAGTGATGCTTCCTGAGGCACACTTGACTTCACATTCCAGGATGTCTGGCTCTAGGTGAGTGATCACACCATCGTGATTATCTGGATCGTGAAGATCTTTTTTGTACAATTCTTCTATGTATTCTTGCCACCTCTTCTTAATATCTTCTGCTTCTGTTAGGTTCATACCATTTCTGTCATTTATTGAGCCCATCTTTGCATGAAACTTTCCCTTGGTATCTCTAATTTTCTTGAAGAGATCTCTAGTCTTTCCCATTCTATTGTTTTCCTCTATTTCTTTGCACTGATCACTGAGGAAGGCTTTCTTATCTCTCCTGGCTATTTTTTGGAACTCTGCATTCAAATGGGTATATCTTCCCTTTCCTCCTTTGCTTTTGGCTTCTCTTCTTTTCACAGCTATTTGTAAGGCCTCCTTAGACAGCCATTTTGCTTTTTTGCATTTCTTTATGTTGGGGATGGTCTTACTCCCTGTCTCCTGTACAATGTCACTAACCTCTGTCCATAGTTCATCAGACACTCTGTCTATCAGATCTAGTCCCTTAAATGTATTTCTCACTTTCACTGTATAATTGTAAGAGATTTTATTTAAGTCATACCTGAATGGTCTAGTGGTTTTCCCTACTTTCTTCAATTTAAGTCTAAATTTGGCAATAGGGAGTTCATAATCTGAGCCACAGTCAGCTCCTGGTCTTGTTTTTGCTGACTGTGTAGAGCTTCTCCATCTTTGGCTACAAAATATATAATCAATCTGATTTTGGTGTTGACCATTTGGTGATGTCCATATGTAGAGTCTTCTCTTGTGTTGTTTGAAGAGGGTGTTTGCTATGACCAGTGATTCTCTTGGCAGAACTCTGTTAGCCTTCGCCCTGCTTCATTCTGTATTCCAAGGCCAAATTTTCCTATCACTCCAGGTGTTTCTTGACTTCCTACTTTTGCATTCCAGTTCACTATAATGAAAAGGACATCTTTTTGGGTGTTAATTCTAAAGGGTCTTGTAGGTCTTCATAGAACCATTCAGCTTCAGCTTTTTCAGCATTACTGGTCGGGGCATAGACTTGGATTACTGTGATAGTGAATGGTTTGCCTTGGAAATAAACAGAGATCATTCTGTCATTTTTGAGACTGCATCCAATTACTGCATTTGGACTTTTCTGTTGACTATGATGACTACTCCATTTCTTCTAAGGGATTCTTGCCCACAGTTGTAGATATAATGGTCATCTGAGTTAAATTCACCCATTCCAATCCATTTTAGTTTGCTGATTCCTGAAAAGTCGACATTCACTCTTATCATCTCCTGTTTGATCACTTCCAATTTGCCTTGATTTCATGGACCTAACATTCCAGGTTCCTACACAATATTGCTCTTTACAGCATCATACCTTGCTTTCATCACCAGTCACATCCACAACTGGGTGTTGTTTTTGCTTTGGCTCCATCTCTTCATTCTTTCTGGAGTTATTTCTCCACTGATCTCCAGTAGCATATTGGGCACCTCCCAACCTGGAGAGTTTCTCTTTCAGTGTCCTATCTTTTTGCATTTTCATACTATTCATGGGGTTCTCAAGGCAGGAATACTGATCACAGTCTAACCAATCTAATCACTTGGACCACAGCCTTGTCTAAGTCAATGAAACTATGAGCCATGCCTGTAGGGCCGCCCTAGACGGACAGGCCCATGGTGGAGAGTTCTGACAAAATGTGACCCAGTGGAGAAGTAATCTATAAGAGTGAAAGCAAATCACCTTAGTTCTTATAAGACCAAAATGTACTTTTAAAGTTTCCCCAATAGTAATAGCAAAATCTTACATGGTACTTACTTGATGCCAGCCTCTGTTCTAAAGTTTACACATAAGTGAATTCACAGATACAATTAATATGTCCATTTGACAAATGAGATTACTGAAATACAACAAGGTAAGTAACTCACCTAGAATTGCTGAACAGTGGAATCGGGATTTGAACCTAGGCAGTTATGCTTCTAGGTCTTTTTTACTATGTCCTTAATCTTTATTCCAAGCTTCCAGGAAACAGAGCTACTGCAAGTGTCGGTCCATGGAATATTTGCCACTGATCCACGACGAGGTGAGGCACTTGTTTAGAGTGTAAGGACTAGGTCACTAAACACCATCCAGTTCAGCTGACTTTTTTTGTTTCAGTCGGTTTCCTGGATGAAAAAAAGCAGTGCACCTAATTTATGGACTCGATCAAGCTGTTAATCTCACCTCTAACCAGTAACAAACAGTTCATGGATGAGTGAAAGTCTGGAAATTACCCTTTGAGTAGCACAATTCTAGAAGATTTCCTTCTCTGGATGCAGAAGAGAGAAGGGTAGATATTTTTGAGCAACAAAGCCATATTTAGCTTTGTCCAGTGCTTTTTGATCCCGACAACAACCCTTTGAGGTGGGTGGTGATCAACAAGCTGAAGCAGAGACTCAGGAGCTATTGAAATGTCTAAGGTCCATCTCACAACTACTAAGGGGAACAGTCAGGGTTAGAACTCAGATCTGACCAGGACCCATGCCAGGCGGGACTAAGAATAAGGAAGAGAGCAGGTCCAAGACTCTGGAAATTTGTGAAGTAGGAAAATTTGGGGGTTGGTTCTCTAAGTTTCCCATTCTTGCTTCAGCAGCATCCTTCCACCCCTCTCTTACCCATTCACCCTCCAGAGATGTCCTCTTTTGACACATGTAGTCAGAAATGTCTCCTTGAGTTCCTCTCAAATTAAGCTAGATGATTTGTTTCATCAAGCTCCTTCCTGCCTGAGCAATAATGAGTTTTCCTGTAAGTCTGATTAACATGTGCCTGATTACAAATAAGGGCAAAGAACCATGGGATGTGAGCTTAATCCCACTGCATTCACATTGGGAACACAATTTTACATTTAGGAAATAACAACGCTTCCTCCTATCCATCTCCAAGGCGCCTTCGGCATAGGGGTTGCTTCTCTCCCCTGTGCTGGTGAAGCTGTCTCATGCTGTCTCACCCTGACACTGCCTTGGGTGCCTAAGGAAGCCACCAGGTAAAGGGCAGGGGAATCACAAAATTCACAAGTTAGAAAGGCAACCTTTTACCTGAAGAATCTTATTCCAGAGAGTTGGTCATCCAAGTCTGCATAAACTTTCATGATAAAGAAAGACTCACTTTGAACAGTAAAACATTAATTAATGTTCTGTATTCAATTAATGAATTGTATTAATTCAGTACAGCTCCAATGGTTACAAAGGTCTTTCTTAACATTAGACTGAAATCTGCTTTTCTGTATTGTTTCCATTGCAAGCTTTAGTTCTGTCCTTCTACAGCAATATAAAGATTTCACCTTTCCACCTCATTCCTTCACACACTGGAAAAAGTCTGATCCTCAGAAATGTTCTCTTTTCTGAGGAAAATACTAGCTCCTTCAGCCTTCTGTCCAACGGCATGGTTTCTGGAATCCAGTCAGTCTGCTGTAGATACACTCTGGCTCTAATGAGTGGTTAAAAATATGGATTCTGAAGTCAATTGCTTGAGTCTGAATCCTGGTTCTACCAGCTCTTAACTGTGTGAATGGGGCAATTGGCTTAACCTTTCTATGTCCGTTTTTATTTTTCATTGACAAAACAGGCTCATACTTTATCATGCTGCTGTGAATAAGAGGTATAATCATGTATATAAAGCATATAGTAAGTGCTCCAAATTTTAACTCTTACCATTATTCCAGAGCACAACTGAACAACACATTCCCTGGGAAAAAGGGAGGACAGGAGGAAGGAAGGGAGGGGAAAAGAGAGAAGGGGGAGGCGGAGAGACTATTTTTTATCTTTTTGTGACCAGGAGTCCATGCTACTGTTCAGGCCAATAAGATAAAAGCAGAAGTTTTGAATCCCTGATATTTATGTAGAGAAAACATGTTCCTCTTCATCACTTCTTCAGGCTGGCAAATGGATGTGATGCCGGAGGCCATGAGATGGCTAATATCAGGAGGAAAGCCACATGTCAAGGAGGGTAAAGAGTAAAGCTGGAGGAGCCTGGTATGTCATAGTGTGGAGCTGCGACTCCAGCCCTGAATGCCTGCCTCCAGACTTCTTGCTACCTGAAGAACACAAACCCTTTTTTGGGCTAAGTCACTAATGCAGACTTCCTGTTCTGTGCAGCAGAAGTTATACACAAATAAGTGGATAGAACCTGGCAAGCTGCCAGCCACTGCAGCAGCCCTAGGAACCTGCTACTCTCTCCGTCTCTCCCCCTTTCCAATTGCGACATGGTCTGTTTCTCGTGTATTTTTTTTTCTGGTGAACATTTATTTATTTATATTATTTGCTCTAACTACCTGCTTCCTAATCTAATAATTATATCTATTCTCTAAGCCAAACCTGCTACTCACTAGTCATTTCTACTCTCATAATTTCAGTTTACCTACAATCCACCATGACCTTTCCAGCACATCTTTATATCATAAATTTCAGCTTTCAGTTCCCATGCTAATATTCTTATCCTTCATGATTCCAAGCTCTGGAAAGAAAGAGTACAATTGTCTTGTTTTGTTTAGGCCACAGGCCAAGCTACTGATTGGCCACCTGTGGGTCTGGTGTCCAACTCCAACCCAGTCAGCTATGGTTTGGAGGGTGGAGCGGTTTAGGAATATATAGGATACTGGCCCTCAAAGATGCTTCTCGGCAAGGACCATGGGAAGTCTGGGATGGCAAGCAATAGGATGAACCTTTGATCTCGTTCAGAAATCTCAGTCACTTCTGCAGGCCAAATACAATTAAAGTCTCATTTTTAATTATTCAAATTTCAGAAAATACAACCTAATAAACTATGGCTGGGAAATTCCAGGGCTTGAGTCCTAATCCCAGTCTTTCTATTAACGCACTATGTGAAAGTTTGAAGATTTCTTTGTGCCTTACTTTCTTCATCTGTAGAAATAGGGAGCTCATATCTATTCTCTCTCAAGGTTGCAGAGAAGAACAATAAAATTGATTTGCAAAGTGTTTTATTGCCATAAAGCGCTATGTTGAAAATGTCCTGTATTTAAATAGCCTGATTTGTTGCAGTGGGTGATAAAGAGAGCTATTTTTAAAATACATTTTAAATAAATACATGCTTAATTTCAGTTTTCTTTCTGTTGGTTACTTTTCTGAAAGTCATTAAAATCAAGGAAGAATGGTTTGAGATGCTAATTAAAAGCTTTAATCACACTAATTCTTTTTCCTAGCCAAAAGATAAAATTCCAGCCCTATAGCTTTATTTTCTTCCCTCAGATTTTATTCACCAAACATGTAGGTACAGCTGTGTATTAAGTTATATACTTAAGTGTGTAGAATTAAAATTAATGGTAGACAGAGAAAACGAACCTGTGGTTACCAAACGGGAAAGCAGAGAAGGGATAAATTAGGATTTGGGGATTAACATATACACACTATTATATATAAAATGGATGGACAGCAGGGACCTGCTGTGTAGCACAAGCAGCCATACTCAGAATTGTGAAATAACCTATAAGGGAAAAAAAAAATCTCAAAAAGAATAGATCAATAGATGTATAACTGAATCACTTAGCTGTATATCTGATAACTGTATATCTGATAACAACATTGTATATCAACTATGCTTCAATTTTTTTAAAAAATCGGTGGGTAGAGGCAGTACTTTTGAGAGTTGACTATGCTGATCTCTTCCCAACTCCACATCTCTTCTCGGCTCCATTTTCAGAGATATCATGTTGACACCTTGAAATTGGCCATAGTGGGAGTATTTACATGACAGAAATCAGTAAATCCTGTAATTGATGTCTTTCCTTTTCCTTTTCCAGAGAGCCAGTTGTTAAACATTTCCTAGCACACCACTGGAATTGATGTACGTAGAACGAAACACACACACAGATACAAATACACATCACTGTCATCAACACCACCACCAAGAAGGGCTGATAAGCATCAAACAGGGAGATTAGTTTTTCAAAGGCTGTAGTGTTTCTTCTTTTAAAAACTTTTTCAGAGGTATCTGTGGGAACACTCTGAATACTGGCTGCAAGTGGATCCAGATGGTTTCTTAACTTACAGCAATAACTTCCAAACACTAACACGCCATCAAGATCAACCAGAGGGCTTATGAGAAATTGCTGAGTGTCAACTCTTAAGATTCTGATTCAGTAGCTCTGGGATGGACCCTATAATTTACATTTTTAACAAGTTCCCAAATGATGTCAATGCTATTGAGTTAAAAATATATGCAGTAGTATAAAACACAAGAATAAATAGGAAGATTAGAGAATGGCACTGGTAACTATGGGTTGGGTCAGTGCAAATTTAGTAAAACATACATAATGAGGGTAATGTGTTTGGAGACTATGAAAAAAGCCAGTTCAGGATGCTGAATAGCCAAGAAATGTCCTTTTTTCTAGGCCTGTTCACAGTAAGTGAGGTTATTAGCATTTGCTCGCGACAGACCTAAAATGTCGTGAATTTGGAGTCGGGGTTCTCTCCATACCAGAAGATCACTTTGTTTCATTGGGCCTCGGTTTCCTTACCAGTTAAAACTGATAATTTAATTCCATGTTCAAATTTCTGTGTTAATCAGCTTTAAAATGAAAAAGAATTCATCACAAGTTTCCTTAATGAGTGAAGGACTGTTGTAAAATCACAATCATAATAATACAACAGGAAATAAGAAAACAGGATCTTGTTCCCCAAAGACATAGACAAACAGGGCCTAGAGCAAAGCAAATCTACTATATTTTTTGCTACTGAAGATGGAGAAGCTCTATACATGCAGTAAAAGCAACACTGGGAGCTGACTGTGGCTCAGATCATGAACTCCTTATTGACAAATTCAGACTTAAATTGAAGAAAGTAGGGAAAACCACTAGACCATTCAGGTATGATCTAAATCAAATCCCTTATGATTATACATAAGTGGAAGTGACACATAGATTCAAGGGATTAGATCTGATAGACAGAGTGCCTAAAGAACTATGGACGGAGGTTCGTGGCATTGCACAGGAAGCAGTGATCAAGACCCTCCCTAAGAAAAAGAAATGCAAAAAGGCAAAATGGTTGTCTGAGAAGACCTTACAAATAGCTGAGAAAAGAAGAGAAGCTAAAGGCAAAGGAGGAAAGGAAAGATACACCCATTTGTATGCAGAGTTCCAAAGAATAGCAAGGAGAGATAAGAAAGCCTCCCTCAGTGATCAGTGCAAAGAAATAGAGGAAAGCAATAGAATGGGAAAGACTAGAAATCTCTTCAAGAAAATTAGAGATACCAAGGGAAAATTTCATGCAAAGATGGGCACAATAAAGGACAGAAAGAGTATGGACCCAACAGAAACAGAAGATATTAAGACGTGGCAAGAATACACAGAACTATACAAGAAATCTTCATGACCCAGATAACCACGACAGTGTGATCACTCACCTAGAGTCAGATATCCTGGAATGTAAAGTCAAGTAGGCCTTAGGAAGCATCACTATGAACAAAGCTAGTGGAGGTGATGGAATTCCAGCTGAGTTATTTCAAATCCTAAGAGATGATGCTGTGAAAGTGCTGCATTCAATATGCCAGCAAATTTGGAAAACGCAGTAGTGGTCACAGGACTGGAAAAGGTCAGCTTATTTTTCATTCCAATCCCAAAGAAAGGCAATGCCAAAGAATGTTCAAACTACCACACAATTGCAGTCATCTCACATGCTAGCAAAGTAATGCTTAAAATTCTCCTGAATATTCATTGGAAGGACTGATGCTGAAGCTGAAACTCCAATACTTTGGCAATCTGATGCGAAGAATTGACTCATTGGAAAAGACCCTGATGCTGGAAAAGATTCAAGGCATGAGGAGAAGGGGACGACAGAGGATGACATGGTAGGATAGCACCACCAACTCAATGGACATGAGTTTGAGTAAGCTCCAGGAGTTGGTGATGGACAGGGAACGCTGGCATGTCATAGTCTATGGGGTCGCAAAGAGTCGGACACGACTGAGCAAAGCCAGCTTTCAGAGACAAGTGGAGTCTGGAAACTAGGTGGTCCTTTAGAATCCAATGCAGCTTTTATAAGTCAGTTACCTTGCCACCATCTCATCGGCAGTTTTGTGGTATGTCCATTCTAGAGTCCCAGCATCACCATGATTTTGCCAATCTCTGTCTCTGCTTAACTCTATCTTAACTTCATCTTCCACTGTCACACGGGCATGACTCTCTCCCTTCTGTGGCTTTTGCAATTCTGTGTGACATACCCATTATGTACCTCCTAGCTTTGGCCACCATTTCCTCCTTACCATCTCTATAAGCATTGCTTTCAGAGACTAGTAAAGGATTGAATTTAGATCTGCTTTGTTCACAGCTTTACACAATGCCTAGAGTAGTGGTTGGCACATTTTAGAGTCTCAATAAATATTTTTTTAAAGAATGAGTAAATGAATGAATGGCTACCTAATTTAGGCCAATTCATATACTGGCCCACTGCTAATCTATCTATATTTGTAGCCAAGGAGGTTGCATGGTATAAAATATGACCAATTATGTGTAAAAAAGTTGAAAATCTTTTCTCAGCAGGAGTCTGTGGACTGGCCCTCAGAACATGACTCTTCACCTCTGGACATTGACCTACGGAAGTGTCTTACCCTGTCTGGCTCTAGCAAAGGAAAGAAAAATTGGATTGGTTAAGGGGTATTGGGGGATTACCAGCAGTTAATATAATTACCGTTCCCAATTTTCTAAGATCACCTAAATGCTTCCACCAATTAATCACTCTGTAGAACTCTGTGGGCCAAATCTCAGAGTTATCCCTCTGGAAGAGCAAAAAATGGGGTATTTATGCACATATTCCCATCAGTTATGATGGGATCTGGCGGTGAGGGGGAAGGAAGCGTCAGTTCTCTGGCATATCCAGCCCACCAACACTACCACAGAGATCCTTCAGGCCATTAGAGTTCAACCATCAGAGTTACTATAGTGATAAGGCAGAGAAGAAATGAGCCAGCCATTGACAGTGGTCATTACAGACTCTCTCCCACGTTACAGTCATGACTGAGAATTTCACTGCCCTCAGAATACCAGAATTCCATCAGTAAGCATAATTGTCTTTTGTTCTTTAATTCTCTAACCCTTAACAGTTATATCCAGCAACAGTTCCATAATTCACAATCCCCTTCTGCCAGAAACTATAGTAGAAGTATAGCTACCAACTATCCATACTCCACTACAAATTCCAAAAATAGAAAATAGAAGTCATTACAGTAATTGCCATACACTAATGCAACTTTCTGCTGACTTGCTCTCCACCCAAACTCCCCCGACCCTTACCCTCATACACCATAAGCTCATTGAGAGAAAGACCTCTTTGTTACTCATTCTTAAATCCCCTAAAAGTGTATTGGGCAGGTAGTTGGCACTCAAATGTTCCTTCAATGAATTAACGAAATTGACAAGCTTAGTTTAGATCCATGGAATCACAAAGTTTAGCCTCAGAATCCTCCACACACTATTCTTGCCCTTTAGTTCCAATACAGCATGTTCACTGCATGATTGGAACTGACTACTTTGCCCAATTCAGTCATCATTTCTGATACTTGAGAACATTGCTACTTCTCTATCAAAGCTGTGCTGTATACTTTATGAATTAGGAACTATGAAACTGTGGTACTACACTTACCACTTTTTGAGGAGAGGAAAATTACTAAAAAGACTTCTATTACCTGAACACCCACTAGTAACACTGCGAGTGCCCTTGGCACCGGCGTAGCCCCTCTGTTACTAAAGGCACCCAGTACTCTATAAGCAAGAGAGCTTTTTTTGTTTTGTCTTTTATGTTTACAGTTCTCTATTTGTTTGTGTTTTCTCTGGTTCTCATTCAATCGTAAACTCCCCAAGAATTTAGGACTTAAAGTGTGTCTTCTGCTTCTTTTGTAGAGTGCACATAAAGAAACATTAACAAACCTTGACTGATGGATTGAATTGCCCTGTAAGTAGGTGGAACAACCCTAAGCAAGCATTAATAGCTAGAGTTTCTTCAGACCTGAAAGTAGTCAGTGTCTAAAACAGGCTGCTCTGACCACATCAGTGCTCAGAAATGACTAAACATTTCATTCCTGCAGCCACTGAGTTTGTTTGTTTTTTAAAGTCATCTCTGAAAGCCAGTACTAAACATATTGTGACTTTAATCTTTCATTTTTATGGCCCACTGGTATATAATCAACAGTAACCAACAGATGACATAAGAGTATTCATTCTCAAGGTAGGCATCCAGCTGGAAAATATAACTGATTTTTGTTAGCTTCTAAGTGAGGTTTCAGTGGAGACTTCTATACTCAAGTTCCTGGAATACCACTCTCTTTGCTTCTCAGGCCTTCTTTTGGTTCCTCTGGTAAAAGCAAAAGTGATGTGGGGAGCAGAATAAAAATTAGGAACTTCAACTATATAAGAATAACTCCTGCTCTGTGATCCCATAGGGTCAGGAGCTAGGTGGAAGGACCCAATTTTCAGCGGCTCTGTTTGGTCCCTGCAGCCTGCCATGTATTCCAGCTGGGCCCTGATGGGCAGGCGTCACTGTTTACTATGTGACAGGCAGCTGTTCCCTCCCAGCTCTCCCCTCCTTCTTCCACCTAGAGCCCCAGCCCCATGTGACAGCAGGCACTTCCAGAAACGGCTGCCCAATGTGAGCAGGGGTCTTTGAAAGGAAATCAATATCAAACCAGGGCTGATCATCAGAGGGTTTCCCAAGGGACAGATTTAAAAAAAGCAGGCAGAAAACAAAACTGGCTACTCTGTAAGACTACAAGAAAGAAAGCTTACTATGAAAGTGTTAGCTGCTCAGTCGTGTCCAACTCTTTGCGACCCCGCCAGGCTCCCCTGTCCATGGAATTCTCCAGGAGAGAATACTGGAGTGGCTTGCTCTTCCCTTCTCCAAAAAGCTTACTCTATGCCACCAAAACTCTACTAGTGCTTTTTATCATATTTGATAGCTCTAGTTTCAGCTGTTACAGCTGTCCCTTCACCTGCGGGGCTCTTTTTGAAATAGAGATGCCAGGAGAGGGAAGCTCGTGCAGCTCAGAGCTGCCTGCACCAGCACAAAAATCACACCTGGGCACTGAGACGCTGTTGTGTCTAGCACGTGCCTGCCACCTAGAAAATCTCCAGTCCCCAGCATCAGGTTCAGCCTTCTCATCACCGCATTTTTATTGAATATTTTTAGCATGGTTTACAAAAATAAACTGAGGTGGCCTGAAATAAAGTACACAAACACACGTGTGTTCGTATGTTGTATATTCTTTAGTAGCCTATGTATATATGTTTATGCACCATTAGAGTAAAGAATAAAAATTAATGCCAATGCAGGGGACACGGGGGTTTGACCTCTGGTCTGGGAAGATTCCATATGCCATGCCACAACTACTGAAGCCCAAGTAACGCAACTCCTGAGCCTCTGTGCTACAACCCTTGAAGTCTGGGGTCTGTGCTGCACAAGAGACGCCTCTGCAATGAGAAGACCACACACAACACAGCGGCACCACAACTCACTACAGCTAGAGACAGCCGCATGCAGCAGGGAAGATCCACAGCAGCCAAAAATTAATGAACCATTGTAAATTTATGAAATAAAAGATTGCCTTTCTTTCTATAGATATAGATTTTCTAACAGAGTATTATGGTTTCCTTTTATTTTTATATTCTGTGCCTGGAAGACAATGATAAAAATGACGTGGAAAGAATTGTGAAACTAAGACTACAAAAATTCATCTCGTTCGTTAGAATGACTTATTTATCATTTTGAATGATAAAATGGCCTGGCTGGCCGACTGTCAGACTGTAGACGGAATGCCTGGACCTGCCATCTCCCCTGTTCCTTCCAAATTAGCTGTTTTATAATCTTCACATGCTAGGGAAATTGCTTTTAAAATGTTTTTCCAAGAAAATTGTCAGATTCAAAAGTACTGATTCATACAGATAATTGGTAATACTAGGTGTCTGTTCTGTTCAAACAGAAAGATAGAGTGGGGAGCAGCACCTTTGTGGACTAGAAAGGATAGAAATCCATTCAGGAGGCCAGCGAGTCTGTGTCAGCTTCAAATTTGCAATACCATCATTATACTGTTGAGTTGCCATTTCCGTTATAGGTCCCATTTTCAGACCTTTGTAATTCACGCCTAATGATATTACCAACTTAAACAGGAAGGAAATATTCATATGAAAGACTGTGACATTTATTTGACCAATTTGCTTTAGAGATGAGAAAACTAACAGAAAAACAAAAAGCACAGAAATACTTTAAAATTTCAAAAAATCTCTTTTCTGTGTCTAGTTTCTTTAACTTACTATGGGCTCTTGGGTCTTTTTTTTTTTTTTTTCCACTGACCCTCACGATATTAGCTCCCCACCAGGGATTGAACTCTGGGTCAAGGTAGTGAAAGTGTCAAGTCTGAATCACTCTATAGTCTGAATTCCTGGGTCACCTTTTCAATTAAATAAGGAATTCATAAATACAGCAATGGTCACCCAAAGGAAACAGAAAAAGCCCTAGCATAAGGGACCCCCCTCAAAACATTTTTGTGCTGGAGAAACCTGGTGAAAATTAAAATCTGAGTAACTTTGAAGAATGAAAGAAGTTGTGGGGGGTTTTTTAATGGAGAAGTGTAATACTGTTGCTAACTGCTAACCCCAAACCTGGGGCAAAGCAAGTTTAAAGAATAATTGTACGGACTGTTTATGACAGTCTTAAATTATTTTTAGCACCAGCTGGTAGGATCAGCTTCCACAGCCTCTAGTGACGCTCCTTAATACCTACTCAGGGCACAGCACTTGGGCAATTACCCAGCTGAAAATAATCACAATTGAGACCTCCACCACGAGACACATTTCTGTCATCCTTAAGAGTAAGTACTTACAGCACCAGAGAGTCAGATAATCAGTATTATCTCTTCCATTACGCAGATGAGGAATAAACTCATACTGCTAGTATCGTCTGCTACAGACTTTGAAACTCCATTTGGCTAATTAGAGTTCATGCTCTTCCCACTAAGGGCTTCCCAGGTGGCTTGGTGGTAAAGAATCTGCCTGCAATGCAGGAGCCACAGGAGACTCAGGTTCAACCCCTGGGGTGGGAAGATCCCCTGGAGGAGAAAATGGCAACCTACTCCAGTATTCTTGCCTGGGAAACCCCATGGACAGAGGAGCCCGGCAGGTTACAGTCCATGGGATCGCAAAGAGACAGACCCAACTGAGCCCACACGCGCACTCTTCCCACTGCACTAGTCTGACTTTCGACCATTTCTCCCTGGTGAGGGGAAAGCTCTGCATACAATTTTTGTCACTAACAAGTAGGAGGGATCTGCATTCCTCTGGAGTACTTTGTTCTTAAGTTAGAACAATTAATGGAGAAACTCTGTTTTCTTAAGACCAATAACTAAAATATAAAAGTTTACACATCAGAAATTAACGTATCAAAACAGTTGTTCATTTGGCTATGGAAACATTTCTAGTGGCAGAATGAATGTCTTGAGATACAAAATAGCTGCCAATTTTAGTAATGCTTTTTAAGTGGTAGCCCTTAAAATGACAAATTTCCTGGTGAAGCTTCATTTGTTTAATAAAGAGATGCATACACTGAAAATTGGATTACCACCAAATCACAAATGGGATTCAAGATGACAATTACAGTGAAGCATAATTTCCATCACTTGGGGCAGAATGAAAAAGAAAGCGCACTGGGCAAGGAATCAGGATGATGTGGGATCTGATCTTGGCTTTCCACTGACTACCATAGTCAAATTTCTTAAGCTCAGTGAATCTGAAGTTCTTGTTCTATAAAACACACTAAATAATATCTAGCTCCAATGAGCTATAAATTTCTATGATATATTCAACATAGCCACTTGCTATTTAGAAGTTTTGGTTAGAGACCACCTCTGAACAGTACTATTTTTTTAAAAATGATTTGAAGGGTTCATCACTGATACTTTGATTACATCCACATGTTCCAGTATTTTCCAATAATGCTGCATTGTCTGGCTTAAATCGATGGGCATTCTCTCTCACGTGTAGTCTCTCTAGAGCTACCTATAAGGTAGAATGGAAACCACTTCAGAGATAATGAGCAGACTATCAAGGCTATCTGTGAAGACCCTGTCACTGCTCTCTCTCTCTCCATTCCCCACTTACTTACCAGTTTAATTGAAGAACATTCTATAAAATACCTGGCTTCTATTCTCCAAAAGTAACGAGACTGATGAAAAAAAAAGAAAGGTTGATGAAACTGTTGCAGATTAAAGGAGAGTAAAGAGATTTGACAATTAAATAACAGTATATGCACCCTGATTGGATCCTAGACTAGGGAAAAAGGATACTATTGACTTAAGTGCTAAAATTTGAACAGGGACTATAGATTAGATAATAATATAAAATCAATAATAAATTTTCTGAGTTTGTGACTGCAGTTTCAATTATGTAAGAGAATTCTTTGTGCTTAGCAAAACACACTCACGTATTAAAGGATAAAGAGGCATAATACATCTAACACACTCTCAGATGGTTCAGAGAAAAAAATATGAATATATTTTTATACATATATAATATAGAGAGTGCATATATCTATACAGACATATGTATCTATAAAGACATATATGTGTTATATATATGTATGTATATAGGTATAGAGAATAGTATGAAAACAAATGGGAGACTTCCCTGGTGGTCCAGTGGTTAAGAGTCCACGTGTCCATGCAGGGAACAAGGGTTTGATCCCTACTCTGGGAAGATCTCAAATGCCACGGGGCAGCTGATCCCCTGTGCCACAATTACTAAGCCTGCACATGCAACTACTGAAGGCCTCACACTCTAGAGTCATGGTCCGCAACAAGATAAGCCACCGCGATGAGAAGCCCACACGGCACAACTAGAGAGTAAGGTGTTAGTCCCTCAGTTGGGTCCAACTCTTTGCAACCCCATGGACTGTAACCCACCAGGCTCCTCTGTCCACGAGATTTCCAGACAAGAATACAGGAATGGGTTGCCATTCTCTTCTCCAGGGAACATTCTGAACCCAGGGATCGAACCCTGGTCTTCTGTATTGTAGGTAGATTCTTTACTGTCTGAATCATTCAAAAAAATAAAATAATTAGCCTCACTTGAAATTTTATTGCTTTCTCTAGTTGTTGCCCTTAAGACCCAGCACAGCCAAAAATAAATAAATAAATAGTCTTTAAAATAGGATTAATTTTTTAAATGGGACCTATACAAATAGCAAATCATTCTGAAAACTAATACAATACTGTATATCAATTATACTTCAATTAAAAAAAAGAAGAGAGAAAATTTTAAAGAAATGGGACAAAATATAAACCACTGGTAAATCTGAACAATCGGCATTTGATAGTTCCTCATACTATTCTTGTAACTTTTCTGTAAGTTTGAAATTATTTTAAAACAAAGTTACCCACCCCCAAAAAATGCTCAGAACAAACATTTTATAAAATATGCTCTTAACCACTTTATGAGTAAAGATCTATTATTTCATATACCAAACCAAGGCATCATCCAACACATATCCTGTCAACCCTGTCAAGGATTCCATGAGCAATTAAAATCACAAAACAAATCTGAGTTGGAGTTCTGTTACATAGCCAGAGAAGCCTGACTATTAACCTTATTATGATACTATCACCTTCATCCCTATGATAAGATACCAATACTTCTGCCCTAAAATCCTATCATGTAAATGTGATCAAAGTAGAGTAACAGAACAGTTGGGCTTCCCTGGCCGTCCGGTGGTTGAGACTCCATGCTTCTAATGGAGAGGGTGTAGTTTTGATTCCTGTTTGGGGAACTAGGATTCTGCATGCTGAGAGGACAAATAAAGAAATAAAATAATAAGCTGTCGAAGCAGCGAATTAATGTCCTGTAATTAAAAAAAAAAAAAAAGGTAGAGTAGGGCTTCCCTGGTGGCTCAGTGGTAAAGAACCCGCCTGCCAACGCAGGAGAGACTGGTTCAATCCCTGGGCAGGGAGGATCCCGCATGCCACAAAGCAACTCAGCCCATGTGCCACAGCTGCTGAAACTGTGTGCTGCAACTCCTGAAGCCAGAATGCTCTGGAGCCTGTGCTCTGCAACCAGAGAAGGCGCCACAGTGAGAACCCACGCACCGATGGAGTATCTGGGGCTCACTGCAACTAGATAAAAGCCCACGCAGCAATTAAGACCCAACACAGCCAGAAATAAATAAATAAATAAATAAAAATTTTTAATGTAGGGTAACAAATAATGTCTGTATTTCCTTCCACAGTAGGATATTGCTTTACTTATTTTTAAATTGAGGCCACTTTTTAAATTTCCTCAAATATTTTCTTTATTTATCCACTGCAGCATATATCATTGAAAAACTAAAACTCATTGGACTTAGTAAAGCATTCTCCATCTATTTTGCAGATAATTTTATGAAAAAAGTATTCAAAGATTTCTATCTCTAGAAAGGACTTTACATTTTTTAAAAAAGAAATGTGTTTGCTAGGTTACACTAACTTAAAAACGTCTGGTGGTTAAAAAAAAAAATGCAAAGGAAGTTAAATACAATTTAGCTTGGAAAAACAACCCAAATAATTTATTTTGAAGAGCAGGAAATAAAGACATTCATTTCTCAATCCTGAAAACTCAGCAGTGTTTTGATCCTTAAATAAGATGGATAATTTAATGTGTAGCTAAGTTGAAAAAAATGAAAAAGAAAAAATCAATATATATAATATTGAGATATATATTATGAACAATATATAATACATTTTATAGACAACTGACTTAAAAAAAATTCTCCAGAACCCATTTTTTACAATTCTTATGAGGTTTTGGAATTTATACTGCAAAAGCATAAAGGGAATATATGTGAGTTAGGATGTCATCAAATCAATGATATAGGAATGCAGGTCATGGAGTGACTCCATCACCAGTTTTTTCAAACCCCACACTGCCTATTTAACTATGAAAACTCTCGTGCTCAGGCTCATTTTTCCTTCCTGGAGTAATATTTCAAGTCATTTATACAGGATATTTTAGTATAAGATATACCTAAAAGGAGTTTCTCTGGTGACTCAGTGGTAATGCAGGAGACATGGAAGACACAGGTTCAATCCTTGGGTCAAGAAGTTCCTCTAGAGAAGGAAATGGCAATCCACTCCAGTATTCTTGCCTGGAAAGTTCCATGGACAGAGGAACCTGGCAGACTACAGTCTATGAGGCCGCAAAGAGTTGGACATGACTGAACACACACACATACACAACTATTTAGTTAGCCTCTTTGCACCTCCGTTTTCACATTATTAAAGCTTGACTACTGTGCTCGCTTGGCAGCACATATACTAAAATTGGAACGATACAGAGAAGATTAGCATGGCCCCTGCGCAAGGATGACACGCAAATTCGTGAAGTGTTCCATATTTTTTTGGGAGAAAATAATAGCAAATGAAGAAACAGACAAAGGATTAATCTCAAAAATATACAAGCAACTCCTGAAGCTCAATTCCAGAAAAATAAATGACCCAATCAAAAAATGGGCCAAAGAACTAAACAGACATTTCTCCAAAGAAGACATACAGATGGCTAACAAACACATGAAAAGATGCTCAACATCACTCATTATCAGAGAAATGCAAATCAAAACCACAATGAGGTACCATTACACGCCAGTCAGGATGGCTGCTATCCAAAAGTCTACAAGCAATAAATGCTGGAGAGGGTGTGGAGAAAAGGGAACCCTCTTACACTGTTGGTGGGAATGCAAACTAGTACAGCCACTATGGAAAACAGTGTGGAGATTTCTTAAAAAACTGGAAATAGAACTGTCATATGACCCAGCAATACCACTACTGGGCATACACACTGAGGAAACCAGATCTGAAAGAGACACGTGCACCCCAATGTTCATCGCAGCACTGTTTATAATAGCCAGGACATGGAAGCAACCTAGATGCCCATCAGCAGATGAATGAATAAGGAAGCTGTGGTACATATACACCATGGAATGTTACTCAGCCGTTAAAAAGAATTCATTTGAATCAGTTCTAATGAGATGGATGAAACTGGAGCCCATTATACAGATTGAAGTAAGCCAGAAAGATAAAGAACATTACAGCATACTAACACATATATATGGAATTTAGAAAGATGGTAACGATAACCCTATATGCAAAACAGAAAAAGAGACACAGAAGTACAGAACAGACTTTTGAACTCTGTGGGAGAAGGTGAGGGTGGGATGTTTTGAAAGAACAGCATATATATTAACTATGGTGAAACAGATCACCAGCCCAGGTGGGATGCATGAGACAAGTGCTCGGGCCTGGGGGGCTGGGAAGACCCAGAGGAATCGGGTGGAGAGGGAGGTGGGAGGGGGGATAGGGATGGGGAATACATGTAACTCCATGGCTGATTCATGTCAATGTATGACAAAACCCACTGAAATGTTGTGAAGTAATTAGCCTCAGACTAATAAATAAATAATAAAAATTAAAAATAATAAAGCTTGAATATTAATAATACCTGATTGATAAAGTTGTAATAAGGATTAAATGAAATAAACTTAGTAAAACACTTAGAAAGTAATTGAATATAGAATGGATAAACAACAAAGTCTTACCTGTAAAGCACAGAGAACTATATTCAATATCCTGCAATAAACCATAATGGAAAAGATATGAAAAAGATTATATATATATATTATATATATATGAATGAGTCACTTTGCTATACAGTAGAAATTAACAAAACATTGTAAATCAACTATACATCAATAAAATTTTTTTTAAAAGACAGTAATTGAAATCACATGTCTCACAGAGAAATTTGTACACCCATGTTCATAGCAGCACTGTTCACAATAGCCAAAAAATGTAGAAGCAATCCAAATGTCTATGGACGGAAGAATGGATAAATAAAATATGATATATACATGGAATGGTGTATTACTCAGTCTTAAAAAGGAAGGAGAGGAGAAGGACTTCCCTGGTGGTTAAGACTCCAAGCTTCCACCACCGCCGAGAACACAGGTTCCATCTCTGGTTGGGAAGTAAGATCTCACCTGCCTGCAGCATGGCAAGAAAAAAAAAGGAAGGAGATTCTCACTCATGCTACAGTGAACGAAAGAACCTTGAGGACATTCTGCTAAATGAAAACAGACACTGTCTGATTTCACTCTCTGAGGTATCAAGAGTCCTCAGACTCAGAGAAACAAAGTAGAATGATCGTTGCCAGGGGCTGGGGGGAGGGATTAGTGGGTGGCTATTATTTAATGGGTATAGAATTTCAGTTTTGTAAGATGAAAAAGTTGTAGGGATCAGTTGTACAACAATGCGCATGTGCTTAGCACTTTTGAACCGTATACTTAGAAAATTTAGGATGGTAAATTTTGTTATATGTATTTTACCACAATTCTTTGCTGGAAAAAAAGTAGAAAAGAAAAAATTTTAATGTAAGATTTTATTTTACCTTATAAAAAACACTTGGAAAGTGCGTGGTATAGAGAGTTTCAGGAGAAAAGGACTACTATTATCTCTTTATTTTTCTCTTTTTAAAATTTTCTGATTGAGGACAGGCTCATTTGTATGTTCTGCAATCCCGAATTGGTATTTAGTCAATAAAGGAACAATTCTCTGGGGTCAAATGGAAACAAGCAATTGACTTTCTTCTAGGGTTGTTGGGGGTGGGGGAGCCCTGGGTGGGGACAAGCTCTGTGAGGAAGGAAGAGCCTGGAATCAGATATCCAAGCAGGGATCAGAAGCACACGTGCTGAGCCCTCTGTGGAAGAGCACTAAAGGCCGGCGGCCAACCAGTTAGCTGTTTATGTAAATGAAGGAGAGCTACTTCAGCTCCTGGTCCTCGCTCCAGCAGAAGGTCACTGCAAGCTCTCTGCAGGCCATAAAAGGAGAGTAAGAGGTGGTCAGCTCAAGCCCAAGGAGAATAAACAATATCCATCCGACCGATGGCATTTGAACCTCCCGTCAACTGCTCTGACAGCAGGGGACCTGAGGGATGCTGAGTGATATGAAAGGACACAAAGTCGAAAGAGCACCATAAAGTAATCTAATCACCAGGGAAGGGGCTATAAATTTCCAATACCTTGGAGTAAGCTTAACAAGAAATATGCTCGCCGGCATAAAGACACACACAAAATTTTACTGGGGAATATGAAAGTAGTGGTAAATGAATGGAGTAAAATGTGTTCTCAGATGAGAAAAATTAATGTTGCAAAATCTCAAGTCTCCTACATTTCATTTATAAATTTAATGTAATTAGATTTAAATGTGCAAGTCCAGAACTATGCAGCAAAAGAATAAAGAATGGATACAAAACTCTTAAGCAAAAATAACTAGACGATATGTTTCCAGCCTGATACTAGACAGACAGTTTAAATGAAGCAGACCCTAAATTCTGTGATACATCCAAGAATTTAGCTTTAGTGAAGCACTTTGGTGCTCAGTACAGAACAAGTAGATTTTTAATGAACGGCCACTTAAAAATTGTGTTAACTATGGGAAAATATAATTAGATTCTTTACCTAACACCATATACTAACCTATATTTGCATTTTTCCATACAGTTTGAATCATATATTGTGAAAATGAAATCAATGTATTACATAGTTAAAAAAGCAGAAAAAGATTTTTTAAAATAACTTAAATGATTAATATAACTTTGAAGTAGTCTTCAAACTCATTGCAATTTAGAATATGAAAAATTAAAATAATGAGATACGAGTGTAACCCATAAAATTGGAATTTAGAAAATGATTGCACAAGTGCCAATGAGAGTTCAAGAAAAGGGGCCTATCCATTCACTGCAGGTGAGAATGTAAATTGGTATAATCTTTCAAAGGGCAATTTGGCAATATTCTTCCAAAGTGTTGAAGAAAAAATGTTCAGACTTTTTTCACCCAGCTTTTACCTCCAGAATACAATAAGAAATAATGAGGACATCAATATCTAGAAATATCATGAACTATGTAAACTGAAAATATGAAATAAGTTTTTACTGCAAAACACCAAGAAATGTTGGATTAAAAATGAACTTACTTTTTTAAATGTTGAAGGGGGAAATAAAATAAATATGTTTATGAGCTAAAATTTTGGCAGCACCAAAGGGGTTTATTAATATCAACAAAAGAGGGGGTCTTGTAGTGTAGGAAATAGATTCAAATAATCCAAAGTTCAAGTCTTAGAAAAGAGACATAGGGAAAAGACTTATTCCCAAATCTTTCTTCAAACCCCTCCCCAGAAGCAAATCTGCACTTGTACAGACTTATGTGTATTGTGGCAAAAGGTATTTGTAGACTGATTTTTAATCCATATGGCAGCACACTATAACACACTGTTCTGTACCTTTTTGTTTTCACTTCAGATAAATAAGATTTTCTCATTTCAACATATAAAGAGTTTTCTCATTCTTTGTTTACCAATACACAGTACTCCATTCAACAGTTGAACTATAATTATGTAACCAATCTCCTATGCACAGGCATTTAGACTTTTACCAGTCTTTAACAACAAATAAAAATTTAATTAATAACATTGAAGGTAGGTCATTTTGGACTTACACAAGTATAACTGTAGGAAAAATTCCAAGTGGAATGACTACAGGGAAGGATACAGTAGTTAAATACATATTATCAAAGTATCCTTCTTACATGTTAGAGCAGTCCATACACTTACTGTCTATGTGGAAGACTGCTTGCTTCCCCAAACTCATGTCAACATAGTGTTGTATGAAATTGGTGGCTATTCGCCCAGTTAGGAATGCAAAAACAGTGTCAGCGGTGCTTTAATTTGAATTTTTCTCAGTGAGGTTGAGTATTGTCTCTGTTTAAGGTCCAACATATTTTCTTTTTCATGAACTGCTCATATCATTTACTCACTTTTCAGCTGTGTTTTCTTGTTTTCTAGTTGATTTGGTACAGATTTTATATTAAGGAAATTAGCCCTTTTTTATGATTTTAAAGTATTCCTTTAATTTTCATTTGTCTTCTGATTCTTTCAACAACTTTCTTGAGATAGAATTGACTTACAATAAACTGCTTATATTTAAAGATGGCTGCTATCCAAAAGTCTACAAGCAATAAATGCTGGAGAGGGTGTGGAGAAAAGGGAACCCTCTTACACTGTTGGTGGGAATGCAAACTAGTACAGCCACTATGGAAAACAGTGTGGAGATTTCTTAAAAAACTGGAAATAGAACTGCCATATGACCCAGCAATACCACTTCTAGGCATACACACTGAGGAATCCAGATCTGAAAGAGACACGTGCACCCCAATGTTCATCGCAGCACTGTTTATAATAGCCAGGACATGGAAGCAACCCAGATGCCCATCAACAGATGAATGGATAAGGAAGCTGTGGTACATATACACCATGGAATATTATTCAGCCGTTAAAAAGAATTCATTTGAATCAGTTCTAATGAGATGGATGAAACTGGAGCCCATTATACAGAGTGAAGTAAGCCAGAAAGATAAAGAACATTACAGTATACTAACACATATATACGGAATTTAGATAGATGGTGGCGATAACCCTATATGCAAAACAGAAAAAGAGACACAGAAGTACAGAACAGACTTTTGAACTCTGGGGGAGAACGTGAGGGTGGGATGTTTTGAAAGAACAGCATGTATACTATCTATGGTGAAACGGACCACCAGCCCAGGTGGGATGCATGAGTCAGGTGCTCTTGCCTGGTGCACTGGGAGGACCCTGAGGAGTCGGGTGGGGAGGGAGGTGGGAGGGGGGATCGGGATGGGGAATACGTGTAACTATATGGCTGATTCATGTCAATGTATGACAAAACCCACTGAAATGTTATAAAGTGATTGGCCTCCAACTAATAAAATAATATTTAAAAAAAAAAAACAAAAATAAATAAATAAATAAAAAGCAAAAAAAAAATAAATAAATAAAGTGTACTACTTGGAACTTCCCTGGTGGTCCAGCGGTTAAGACTCTGCACTTCCAACGCAAGGGGCATGGGTTTGATCCCTGGTCAGGGAACTAAGATTGCATATGTTGTGTGGCCCAAAAAATGCAACCTTAGAAAAGCAAACTGTACAACTTGAAAAGTCTTGAACACATTTACTGAGCTACAGTTGACATGTAATAAAGTGTACACATTAAACTGTACAGTTTAATAAAATTTTACCTATTTTCAGCAGTAAAGAATCTGCCTTTGAATGCAGGAAATGAAGGTTCTGTCTCTGGGTCTGGAAGATCTCCTGGGGAAGGAAATGGCAATCCACTCCAGTATTCTTGCCTGGAGAATCCCATGGACAGAGGAGACTGATGGGTTATGGTCCATGGGGTCACAAAGTATGGGACACGACTGAGCATGCACGAACCACCACCATGCACTTAGGAAATTATCACCACAATCAAGACAATGGTCTATAATCCCTCTCTCTTGTTCCTCTCAGCCTCCCATTCTATCCCTCAGACAACAACAGATCTGCTCTCTGCTCATGTGGATTGGTTTGCACTTTCCATAGTTTTATGTAAACGGCAATGTCCAATATATAGTCTTTCTTGCCTACTGCTACTGCTGCTAAGTCGCTTCAGTCGTGTCCGACTCTGTGCGACCCCATAGACGGCAGCCCACCTGGCTTCCCCGTCCCTGGGATTCTCCAGGCAAGGACACTGGAGTGGGTTGCCATTTCCTCCTCCAATGCATGAAAGTGAAAGTGAAGCTGCTCAGTCATGTCCGACTCTTAGCGATCCCATGGACCGCAGCCTACCAGGCTCCTCCATCCATGGGATTCTCCAGGCAAGAGAACTGGAGTGGGTTGCCATTGTCTTCTCCATTTTCTTGCCTAACTTCTTTCATTCTGCATGAGATTCATCTGTGTTATATGTGTCAATAGTTAATTTTTTTATTGCTGAATAGTATTCCACAGTCATCCCCAAATCATCCCAAGTGATTTACAAATGGTTTCAGAAAAGATGCATAGAAAGAATATGAAAAAATAAATCGAGCAAAATGTAAACAATTGATGAAACTGGGCAAAGACTAGATGGGAGTTCATTGAATCATTTTTTAAAAAGGAAAAAAAGCTTTACTGAGATCAAATTCACACACTGTATAACTTACCCTTTTAAAGTATACCATTCAACATTTTTTAGATAATTCCCTGGAGGTCCAGTGGTTAGGTCTTTGCACTTTCACAGGCTCCAAGGATTAGAACAAGGGCATATTTGGGAGGGTCATCATTTAACACAGCACAGTATCTATTCACTGCTCATTTTAAAATTGTTATTTGTCTTTTCAATATTGAGCTTTGTTCTTTATATTATATATTATAGAATTAAATGTTATAATACATTCTGAATATAAATCTCTTATCAAATACATGTTTTGCATATATTTTCTACCATTCCATTGTTCTCTTTCCACTTTCTTGGTAGTATCTTTTGAAGCACAAAAGTTTTAAAGTTTAATAAAGTTCAATTTACCTACAGTTTCTTTTGTTGTTTGTGTGCTATTTAACCTAAGGCCATGAAAATTAATTCCTATGTTTTCTTCTAAAAGTTTCATCATTTTAGCTCTTACATTTCAGTATTCCATTTTTAGTTACCTTTTATTTTTATTAATGGTGAGAGACAAAAGTCCAATTTTTATTCTTTTCCATGCAGATATACCTAGTTGCACTAACATTTGTTGAAAATACTGTTCTTTCCCCATTGAATGGTCTTGGTAACCGTGGCAAAAATCACATGATCATAAAAGTAAGGGTTTATTTCTGGACCCTCAATTCTATTTCACCAATATATATATCTACCCTATGTCAGTACCATACCATCTTGATCACTGTCACTTCACGGGTAAGTTTTGAAATCAGGAAATATGAGTCCTCCAACACTGTTTCTCTTTTCCAGATTGCCTTGGATATTCAGGTTTCCTTTCCACATGATTTGAAGATCAACTTGTCAACTTTTACAAAAAAAAAAAGCTAGGAGTCTCACTGGAATTGTTATATATCTGTATGAATTTAAGAACAATTTGGGAAATAATGCCATCTTAAAAATGTTGTCTTCCAACCCATGAACATAGGATGTGTTTCTATTTACTTAAATCTTCTTTCTTTCAACAGCATTTAGCAATTTTCAGTATACATGACTTGCACTTCTTCCGTTAAAAGTATATTTAAGAATTTTATTCTTTTTCATACTATCATAATTGGAACTATTTCCTTAGTATCATTTTTCAAAATATTTATTTCTAGTATATAGAAATATAATTGATTTCTGTGGGTTGGTCTTATATCCTGAAATTATTTATTTAAGTATAGTAATTTAATTATAATTACACACTTACACTTAAAAATGTTCCTTGCCTCTTGCAATTTCTGGCAACTCTTGGCATTCCTCAACATGTAGCCACATTCTTCTCGTCTCTACCTCCATCTTCAAATTTCTTTTTCCTCTGTGTCTGTCTTCTCCTCTGTGGGTCTTTTATAAGGATGCATCATTTGATTTAGGTTCTATATGGCTAATTCAGAATGATCTCATCACAACATCTTTAAGTCTACAAAATCTTTTTCCAAATAAATTGTCAGTCATAAATTCTGAGGATAAAAAGTAAACATATCTTTTGTGGGGCCACCTTTCAGCCCCTTACAAGTATCAAGTGATAGTGTTGAGTAAGCAGTGAGTAATATGAGATTTGGAGTCATCATTTTATAGATGTTTTTAGAGCCATGGAGCTGAATGGCATAACTTAGGAAGAACAAAAAATATCTAAGGACCAAAGTTTGGGGCCCTACATAATTTAAACATCAGAAAAAGGGTAAGAGCTCAACAAAGAAACAGGGAAATACATGCTCCGGGAGGACAGAAAGCTGTCTGTTTTGTTCCTTGATTATTTGCCATTATCTTAAACAGTGCCTGCCATTTGGAAAACACTTCAAAGAAAACTCCAAACACTCCAAAGTATTACTTTCGATTGGGTGGCCAGCGAGGTAAGGAAAAAACAAAAACATGCCAATACAGTACCCCAGAATTCCAGTGAGAAAGCTGGGTTTTCATGAAGAGGTATTTCCAGCTACGGAGCTCCTTGTGGAGGCGTCCTTGTCTCTGCCGGCTGCCCTGCTTCCCATGGGTCCACTGCAGTCTGTGCAGGTCTTAGGAAGCAAGTAGGTGACCACAGCCTCAGTACAGCATGAAGAGCCAGCTGTTTGTACAACGTGAACAGTGGCCCCTGTAGCTGAGTGGGCCTCTTGCTCTGCACTATATATACATGCTTCTGGAGCCCGATCTGTTCCTGGGTAAAGAGCAGTTTCCCTGCATGGACATCCATCCCCGCGTGAAGGGTGGCCCACATTTATGCCAGGGGCTAGCCCATCTCCAAAACCCTGGTGGTGTATTACCAGAAATACATGGATGGGGCTCCAAGGTGGAAATCAAAGACATACTCATCTGGCAGGACCACATACTCTCTGCTAGTAGCTGATCCCTTCTCTGCAAACCCAAAAAGGTCAGAGGCCTCGGTACACACAGTGGCTACCAAAAGTCTTTTTATCTTTTCTTTTTTATTTTTTGGCTGTGCCACTCCCACCAGGGATCATACCCATGTTCCCTGCAGTGGAAGCATGGAGTCCCAACCACTGGACCAGGAAATTCCCAGCTACCAGAAGTCCCAGGGAGAAATCAACCACGAGGAAGAGAGTTCATCTTTATATCAAACAAAGGTTATGGGATTTTTAAGGTTTAAAGAAAATAGGGTCGGGTGTGTGTGTGGGGGGGGGGGGGGCGCTTTTCCAGGTGAAGGTAATATAAATACACACATTTAACTTTCTCCCTCCCAAAAGGGCTTGAAAGTATGATAAGTGAGTTTTGTTCTAAACATACACGTGTGGGGAAAGCAGTAGAGGAAAAAACAGCAACAAGATTTTGAGAGTTAGAAAGCAGATGGATGTGCGATAACTGAGTTAGCACCCCCAAGAGACTCAAATCCCAAGTTGGCTGCAAGGAAAGTTCAAAATCAACATAATTTGCACCACAGCCTCAAAAAGATCAGAAATTAGCAATGTTAAGAAAAATCTGAAATGGAGTGTGAAGGAGCATTCCTAAATAAGGAGGTGGAGGTAAAAGCTGTTTGAGAAACAGTAAAAATCTCAGGTCACTTACTCCAGCCTAGGAAAATGAGCAGGGATGCCATGAGAGCAGATGGCTAGTGAATTGCTGAATGCAGACACATCTAGCTTTCTTCTCCAACACAACTCCCAGCATGCTGGCAGCCAGACATTTACCCTCCAGAAAAGAAACTGAAACTCCTTTCCACAGACTCTGACCTAAGATCAAGACCTAAAGGCACTGACCTCAGAGTTTCCCCTATACATAACCCATCCAGATTCCTATTCAGTGAAATTCACAGTTGAAAAGTCCTTCCCACAGGCTCAGTGTGAATCAGTTTTTAGTCTCACACTTTCTTGATTATGCCCTGGAGAAGGAAGTGGCAACCCACTCCAGTATTCTTGCCTGGAGAACTCCATGGACAGAGGAGCCTGGTGGGTTACAGTCCGTGGGGTCGCAAAGAGTTGGACACGACTGAGCGACTAACACTTCTTGATTATGAGCAGAGAGCCAAGAGATGACAAGCCCAAAGTAGAACGTCTCTGCCACAGAAAATGGAAATCAACGTAAGTAAAGAGTGACTTCCCTGGTTGTCCAGTGGCGAAGACGTCACCCTCCCAATGCAGGAGCCCAAGTTCGATCCCAGGTCAGGAAAATATCCCACATGCCATAGGGCACGGTCAGAAAAAAAGTAAGGAGGAAAAAAAGGCAACTGTGGAGGAGAGAAGAACTCGATCCAACATGGTCAGCTGTGAATTGATAACTGTGGGAGCAGAAAGATAGTGGGTAAGGATTCATTTGTGCTCATGGTAGATATTAATATTTTCTGTAATGTGGAGTTTGTTTTTTTTTAAAGGAATGGTAGGGAAGATTTGGATTTCTCAGCAGTACTGGAAATAAAAAGAAATGAAGCAATGCCTTCAAAATTTCTAATAATTGAAAATTATTTCCAAACTAGAATTCCATAACTAAACAAACTATAAATCAAGTGCACAAGAAGTACCCGAATAGATGGATTGACCTTAATGAATCAATGGCAGTCCACTCATTCTACTAGGAAGTAAGACCAAATATTTAGGTATACACTCAGGTAGGTTGGTATATTTGATAATGGAAATAAGGGTCAGTTCTCTTCTGATATCTTTACTTTGAGGAGTTCATAGTCCAGTGGGACATTTGGATACATAAACAGATAGTGTTTATATGTACTAAAATAAAATAGCTAAGTTCTGTTACACAGCTATGTAGTCTTATGGGACCCCAGCCTTTTGGCTGAGGTAAAGCTCTATGGGGTAGGTGATATCTGAGATGAGTCTTAAGGAATGAATAGTGGTTACCCAGAGAAGAAGGAAGGGAAAAGCGTTCAAACTAGAAAGATTGTCATTAACAAAGGCACAAAGGAATAAAACATCATAGTGTGTATAGAATATAGTACATCAAGCCCAAGAAAGCATGCAGTAAATATTTTGTGGCATTAAATCACTTGATATTTTCATGGACTTGGCATATCTAGTGTGACTGGAGGCTAAAGATAAAACCAGAAAGTATTCTGTAACTGTCTGTTATCCAAGTGTTGGGTTTATCATTATGAAACAGCGTAGTCAAGAAACAAGGTGCTGAAATCTGTATTCTGAATGAGGTGTGAAGGAGCTGGAAAATAAGAAACAACCAAGATTGTAAGTTCTTTAGCATCTTAAATTCCCCTATGGATGGATGGCAGCACTTACTTTTCAGAATATTCTGATTGACTCATGTGTCAAAAATTATTTTTGAACTAAGATTGTATTTAACCTTGGCTAATATTGCATATGTTTAATACAGCAGTGTTTATCTTTACTGATTCTTTTGCTAGTCCAATCTACAAAAATGTAGATACAAATGTATCCACTTGTACAGACACTTTATATAAAAGAATTCTTGGGTTGTTTGCAGCCTGGAGGGAGAGGCAGATGCTAAAGAAATTATGCACAATTAAATATACAAATGATATTTTTACATGGCACATGGCTTCTGCCATATGACACAACCAGAATGTTCAAATATTTCAATACCAATCAGGTCAGCTTCAATCTTAAAAATATTCTTAAGTACGATAGTAATTTTTAGTGCATATTATCAAGGACTGGGATAGGGATGAAAAAAAATTGAGTCTTTATATGTGCTCATTTTTAATGAAAATACTAACTACTATTTACCTATTCATGTGAAACTCTATATAGTTTTATTCAAGCTGAGTCCAGGCCTATTGGATAGACTTTGAATACTATTAAAATGAAAGAATATACTGCAGGGAAAGTATAAGAACATATAGACCCATTTTCTTTTAAGTTTGAAAAAAGGAGTCTTTGATTCAAATGGAGCTTCTGTTTGATGAATTAGTGGGTCACCATAACCAAACAATTGTAAGTCACAATTTAACTGAAAACCAGAAGGATAAAAATAGTGGAGACTAAACATATAATATCCTTCTTTCTTCATCATTGCCTTTGGAAGGTGTGTCTTTCCTGAGCTATGAATCACTGCCCAGACCTTGCAAATTTGTTCCATGCGAGAGAAGTACCAGAGCAACAGCAATACTCTCATTGTGGGCGTCCCTGCCCAGGAGCGAAAAGGTGCACAGTCCACAGTTTGGGTAACTCTCCTTCCCCATAATGTGGAAACTACTGTGAAAAGAAAAATAGTCCAAGTGGTTTCAAACTTACCTTTCTATAACAACTGTAGTGACTATACTAATAAGAGCATGGCAGCCCACTCCAGTATTCTTGCCTGGAGAATCCCACGGACAGAGGAGCCTGGAGAGCTGCAGTCAATAGTGTTGCACAGAGTTGGACATGACTGAAGCAACTAAGCATGCATACATACTAATATTTAATAGAAGGGAGATCTTATTGCCTCTTAGCCTTCTCCAACTCATCTGGAGCATTGTCATAACAAGCCACACCACAGGACTTCCCTGGTGGTACAGTGGATGAGAATCCACTTGCCAGTGCAGGTGACACAGGTCTGATCCCTGGTCAGTGAAGATTCCTCATGCAGCCGAGCAACTAAAGAAAGCCCACAAGCCACAACTACTAAGCCTGTGTGCTGCAAGCCAGAGCCCCCTAGAGCCTGTGCTCCACAGCAAGAGAAGCCCCCACAATGAGAAGCCAGGGCACCACAAGTAGCGAGGAGCCCTCGCTCACCACAACTAGAGCAAAACCCACGCAGCAGCGAAGATGCAACACAGCCAAAAACAAGTACACAAATTATATATATATAAAATGAGCCACATCATGCAACTTCCAACAGCTAATCATAAAAGGTAAATGAAAGTGCAGGTCATTAAATGTACATTTACATTGTTTTGGCAGCTGTTACTACTCGATAGGAAATGGGATCTTCCCTGATGGCTCAGATGGTAAAGTATCTGCCTGCAATGCAGGAGACCTGGGTTCAATCCCTGGGTGGGGAAGATCTCCTGGAGAAGGAAATGCCAACCCACTCCAGTACTCTTGCCTGGAAAATCCCATGGACAGAGGAACCCCGTGGGCTATAGTCCATGGGGTCACAAAGAGTCGGACACAACAGCGAATTCACTTTTCAGGGCTTCCCTGGTGGCTCAGGTGGTAAAGAATGCGCCTGCAACACAGGAGACCTGGGTTCGATCCCTGGGTCGGGAAGGTCCCCTGGAGAAGGGCATGGCAACCCACTCCAGGATTCTTGCTTAGAGAATCCCCATGGACAAAGGAGCCTGGTAGACTAGTCCATGGGGTCGCAAAGAGTCAGACATGATTGAGCGACTTTCACTCACTGCTCTATAACCCTAGAAATAAAATGATTACGTCTTGAGTTTTGAACCAGAACCAGAATCGAGGTTTTCTTTCTTTCCAGGCTTAGTGTGACTGCCACAGAATTTTACTAGATTTTCAGATTAATAATCATTATATTAACAAAATGTTTTTCAACACTGTTAAAAGTATAGTGTTGTCTATAGTCTATGCATGTTCTTTATTTATGGTTCTTTGCATTCCCTATAATTTCTATCTTATAGATTCCTTTTAGTTATTTTAGTAAAAAATAAAAATTAAGGTTATTTAAATTAAGAAAATGAAGTTTTTCTTTTTTAGCTATTCTCCTAAGACATTTTACTTTCTGTATATGAAACAAATGTTTCAAATGACAACATCTTCAGAATTACATAAAAATAAGTTAGATACCATTTATTCCCTTGTCTTCCCAACAGTACGTGCTTAAACAAGCATGATAACCAACTTGTGGGTGGAATTATTATTTGTATTTCTTTAAGCTCTCCTGGCTAATTCAGTGTACAACAGCAACACCTACTGGACATTTTTGTACTTCTCAGCTAAGAAACGTCTCTACCTTTCAAAGTAAGAAATTGCTAAGGGATGCAATTTATATGGATACTACTGATGATTTTATAACTCAACATTGCTCTAGTGAGCAAATGTGTGAATGTATAGAGTTCACCTAACATAAACAATGATAATCTCACAATTTTTGAGTATTTAAAGATAAGAGAGAAGTATGTAAAATGTGTGAAGGTACACATATAATCTGTGCTTCAAATTTAATATGCCATATTAATTATTTCCTAAAACTGACTTTACAGGAGAAGCAGAGCCAATGCCTGAATTGTTGGTAGTAAAAATCTCACTCACATTCCTGTATATCTATAGAAAGATGCTTAATAGAGCTAATTGATGCTGCTGTGATAAAACCTAGGCACAAAGGAGAAAATAATGTATGCTGCCCCAGGATTTGATATGTAAATACAGTTAACAAGGGGAAAAGCTATGTTAATATCAACATTCTCATTTTCTCTTGCCTCAGTAAAGTTGGATTTGTCAGAATTCAATTAAAATCAGCATGGAAGGGAGGATTTTACACATTCATGGAGAAACATGAATACCTGCCATCCAAATGCAATATAATAATATTGTTCTAATACTCTCACCACTTTTCTCCCCAGAATAATTGAACCTCACTAAGTGCACACAGCTCCCCTGCTATTTTGGATCACTCAGAAAGCCTAGTTGTGTGGAAGAAGCAGCACATTTCTAGCTCCACACTTTGGGGACTTCATCCAGCTTGTTCCTAGCATCAGACACGCTGGAAAGATTCTGGACTTAGATTCTGGTGCAGAGTGTGAGGGCACAAAATGGAGTCCTTTGCAAGAGGCAGACAAAGAACAGTGGCATTCCTAGAGCACTCATAATGTGATCACTCATTTAATTAATCAGATATTTCTCTATATCCACAAAGCACTGATCTGGGGTACTATGGACTGGATAGAGGGGTCTGCAAGCTAAAGCCAGTGTGAAGACTGTTTTTGCATAACCTGTGAGCTAGAGATGAATTTTGCATTTTCAAAGGTTATTTGAAATAGAAAAAGAAAAATGTGTATTGGGAAAAACTCGTTTTTTCCCCTGCTGTGCGTCTCCTTCAGTCTCATGCTTCTACCAGACTCATAGCACTTCTGACACCAGATATGGGTGTTTCCCCCTACCAGGCAATTCATTGACACCAGCCGATTGTCCTACAATTTAACTCAATTCTGACACTGCCTGCTTGGAGACAGCATCTCATTCCACAGACTAAGGACTCAGTCCCATGTGACTGCCCCTCCCACCAGATGGACCTCAAGCTACCCAGAACTTCTGTCCAAGTTGTTGATAAACCAGGGGTTCTCATAACCCTCTCCTGGAATTTTTTACTTTCCTAGAGTGGGATCACAGAACTTAGGAAACACTTTAGTTCACCAGTATTGAAGGATATGATAAAGGATACAGAGAAATATCAAGTCCTGGGCGGGATCTGGGAGGATCCCGAGCTCAGAAGCTTCTGTTTCCTTGCAGTTGAAGTGCGTCACTGAAGTGTGTGGATGTGTTCACCAATCTGAAAGCAATTGCAACCCCTTATGATTGGGATTTTGTGGCAGTTTCCTCATCTAGGCATGATCAAATATTAATTCTGTGTCTAGCCCCTCTTCTGTCTCTCTGGAGAAGAAGGAGAGGTTGTGAGCTGAAAATTCTAAGATTCTTATCATGGCTTGGTCTTTCTGGTGACCAGTCCCCACCCAAGAATCATCCAGAAATCCACCTAGAATCCTCTCCTTAGAAGGACTTCCCTGGCAGTCCAGTGGTTAAGACTGTGCTCCCAGTGCAGAGGGCACTAGTTTGATCTCTGGTCGAGGAACTAAGATTTCACATGCAGTAGGGCACAGTTAAAAAATAATTGAGCAATTAATTTTTAAAAAAGAGAGAAAATCGCCTCATTAGAACAAAAGACACTTCCAACACCAGAAGATTATAAGGTTTTCAGGAGCCCTGTGTGAGCAACTGGGGTCAAAGACTAAATATTAAAAGATGTTTCTAATGTTCTTGGGAAATTGCAAGAGTTTTAGTTGCTTTATGATGAGAAGTAGTAGCAGAAACCTATATATATATATATATATATATATATATATATATTCACTATTATTTATTTATTATTTATGTATATTCACTACATTATATAAATATATAGATTCACTATTGTTTAACAATGTGTGACAGAGATATATGTTGGTTGCAAAGCCTAAAATACTGACTTTCTGAGCTTTTACAGAAAAAAATCTCTTGATGCCTTCTACATAGAGAGATTTAACTCTCACAAAGTCAGAGTCTAGAAAGGAAAAAATAACAACAATAATAAACACAATAACATAATTTTTTGATCTTTTACCATCTCTCAAGTACTGAATTAAGTGTATTACATTCATTATCTCATTTAACCTTCATCAGCAAACCTTTGAGATAGTTATGATTATTGTCAATTTATCAATGAAGAAGTCAGGACTAAAACTGTTTAATTACAAAGATCATAGAGATGACCAGACCTGGGGATTAAAATCTAGGCTGTCTGACCCACAGCAAGTAGTCACTCAGTTCAGATACACAAATAAGAATGATGAAGGGGGGGATTTTCCTCGCAGTCCAGTGGTTAAGGCTCCTTGCTTCCACTGCAGGGGACACGGGATTGATCCCTGGTCTAGGAAGATGCCACATGCAGTGACTAAACCCTGAGTGCCACAGCTACTGAAGCCTGCATGCCTATAGCTGGTGTCCTCCAACAAGAGGGGCCACCACAATGAGAAGGAAACCTGCTGCAACTAGACAGCAGGCTCTGCCCGCTGCAACTAGAGAAAGCCCACACGCGGCAGCAGAGGTTCAGAGTACCCAAAAATAAAAAATATTTAAAAATTTAAACTTAAAAAAAAAGAATGACAAAAGGTAAATAGGTACCTAAATAAACAGAAAAACACAGCACACTGTGGGAAAACAGAGGTGGCAGCTAATGCTTACAGAGGGGGTGTTCAGGGAAGATTACGCAGACAAGGCAGTTAGGTCTTGCTCTTACCGAGACAAGGCCTCACCTGACCTCCTTCCCAAGTCACAAAGCAATGTCAGAGGGAAGGCCAATGGCCTGGCAACCACAAGCCCCGCTGACTTCCACAGGCCTCTCAGGCCAAATTTGCCTTTTCATGACATCCTCAGTCTAATTTCTGCCCAACCTCATGCCAACACATACACATACACACACACACACACACACACACACACACACCAGTTTTACTGTTTTACTGACTAAAGACCTCAGTTTTAGACTTAGAGAACAGACTTGTGGTTTTCAAGGGGGAGAGGCAGTAGGGGAAGGCTTGACTGGGAGTTTGGGATTAGCAGATCCAAGCTATTATATATAGAAAGGGCTTCCCTCTTAGCTCAGTTGGGAAAGAATCTGCCTGCAATGCAGGAGACCCTGGATCAATTCCTGGGTCGGGAAGATCTGCTGGAGAAGGGGTAGGCTACCCACTCTGGTATTCTTGGGCTTCCCTGTGGCTCAGCTGGTAAAGAATCTGCCTGCAATGCAGAAGACCTAGGTTCTATCCCTGGGTTGGGAAGATCCCCTGGAGAAGTGAAACGCTACCCAATATTCTGGCCTAGAGAATTCCATGAACTTGTATAATCCATGGGGTTGCAAAGAGTGGGACGCGACTGAGTGACTTGCACTCACTCACTCATATATAGAATGGATAAACAACAAGGTCCTACTGTATTGCTCAAGGAACTGTATTTAGTATCCTGTGATAAACTATAATGGAAAACGGTATGAAAAAGAATGTATATATATGCATAACTGAGTCATTTTGCTGTACAGCAGAAATTAACACAAATTAACAAACTAACTATACTTTCATAAAATACATTTGTAAAAAACAAAATAATAATAATAAAGGTCCTGGTTTTGGTCCTCTTGATACAGTCATTACTTGATATTCATTTTAATGGAATTTCATCTGAATTAAACTTCAGTGTTTTGGAGCTGAATGGGGAGGTGGAAGGAACAGTGCTCACGCAGTGTGATTTGCCAGGTCCATAGTCCACAGAAACTGTCCTCCAAATGGGTGGTGACATTTGTACACGGATCTACAGCTCACAGTTTGTGAAATGCTGGCCTTGGTTTGGTAGATCTGTCAATTCAGTCACTTAAAAACTTGAGTGGCCATCCAGGAAGGAAAATAAGAGAGAAAAAATTCAGTCTCTGCCCTACAGCCTCTTCAATAAATGGTGCTGGGAAAACTGGACAGCTACATGTAAAAGAACGAAATCAGAACACTTCCAAACACCACACAAAGATAAACTCAAAATGGATTGAAGACCTAAATGTAAGACCAGAAATTGTAAAACTCCTAGAGGAAAACATAGGCGGAACACTCAATGACATAAATCAAAGTAAGATCCTCTATGACCCACCTCCTAGAGTAATGGAAATAAAAACAAAAGTAAACAAGTGGGACCTAATTAAACTTAAAAGCTTTAGCACAACAAAGGAAACTATAAGCAAGGTAAAAAGACAACCCTCAGAATGGGAGAAAATAGTAGCAAATAAAACAACTGACAAAGGATTAATTTCCAAAATATACAAGCAGTTCATACAACTCAATACCAGAAAAACAAACAGCCCAATCAAAAAGTGGGAAAAAGACCTAAACAGACATTTCTCCAAAGAAGACATACAGATGGCTAACAAACACATGAAAAGATGCTCAATATTGCTTATTATTAGAGAAATGCAAATCAAAACTACAATGAGATATCACTCACACCGGCCAGAATGGCCTTCATCAAAAAGTCTACAAACAATAAATGCTGAAGAGGGTGTGGAGAAAAGGAAACACTCTTGGACTGTTGGTGAGAATGTAAATTGATACAGCCACTATGGAAGACGGTATGGAGATTTCTTAAAAAACTAGGAATAAAACCACCATGCTGCTGCTGCTGCTAAGTCACGTCAGTTGTGTCCAACTCTGTGTGACCCCATAGACAGCAGCCCACCAGGCTCCTGTCCCTGGGATTCTCCAGGCAAGAATACTGGAGTGGGCTGCCATTTCCTTCTCCATATGACCCAGCAATCCCACTCCTGGGCACATGACCTAAGGAAACCAAAATTGAAAGAGATCACATGTATCCCATTGTTCATTGCAACACTATTTACAATAGCTAGAACATGGAAGCAACCTAGATGTCCATTGACAGATGAATGGATAAAGAAGTTGTGGTGTATATACACAATGGAATATTACTCAGCCATAAAAATGAACACACTTGAGTCAGTTTTAATGAGGTGGATGAACCTAGAACCTATTATACAGAATGAAGTGAGTTAGAAAGATAAATACCGTATTCTAACACATATATACGGAATCTAGAAAAAATGGTACTGAAGAATTTATTTACAGGGCAAAAATGGAGAAACAGACATTGAGAATAGATTTATGGACATGGGGAGAGGGGAAAAGAGGGTGAGTTGTATGGAAAGAGTAACACGGAAACTTATATTACCATATGTAAAATAGATAGTCAATGGGAATTTGTTGTATGGCTCAGGAAACTCAAACAGGAGCTCTGTTTCAACCTAGAGGGGTGGGATGAGGAGAGAGAGATGGGAGGCAGTTTCAAAAGGGAAGGGATATATGTATACCTATGGCTGATTCATGTTAGGTTTGACAGAAAACAGTAAAATTCTATAAAGCAATTATCATTCAATAAAAAATAAATTAATTTTAAAAAATTCTGTAATACAAAAAATAAAAAGAGGTAATAGAAAATTCGATCTCTGCCCCAAAGAAGCTAAGAGCTTACTAGATAAATGAACTATACATACCCAATAAATACGTATGCATGCTCAGTCGTGTCCAACTCTTTGTGACCCCATGGATTGCAGCCTGACAGCCTCCTCAGTCCATGAAACTTTCCAGGCAAGAATACTGGAGTGGCTCCTGTTCCCTACTTCATAGGATCTTCCCGACTGAGGAATCAAACCTTCTTCTCCTGCATCAGCAGGCAAATTCTTTACCACTGAGCAACGTGGGAACCCCTATTTGAATACAAAACATTTTAATATAAATGCAAGTTAATATCATCAGTTGGGCTTCTCTGGTGGCTCAGATGGTAAAGAATCTGCCTGAAATAGAGGAGACCTGGGTTCAATCCCTGGGTCAAGAAGATCCTCTGGAGAAGGGAATGGCAACCCACTCTGGTATTCTTGCCTGGAAAATTCCACGGACAGAGGATCCTGGCAGGCTCCAGTCCATGGGATCGCAAAGAGTAGGACATGACTGGGCAACTAGCACACACATCATCATCAAATTCTATTTCTTTGACACGCTGGAAGAACAAATATTTTTTGAAGAGCTGAATAAAAGAACAACTAACTGAGTTACTCACTCTCACTCTCCCTTTCCATATCTAACTTGTTTTACTACAACCATCTTGAATAGAAAACTTCTTTGTAAATATACTCCTCACTACCACCACTTCTAAGGTATATCTGGACCTGTCTGGAGCAAAGTTGTCTCCAAGGTAAGGATATGGTTTGGAAAATCTGGAGGATGAAGCCAAGCATAGAAGGACATTGCTACCCCAAGATGGTCTGTGGATTCTTAAGGACAAAGGAGAAAGAAGAAAAGGCGGCTGAGAGAAAAAACAAACTTAAACATTAAGCTGAAAGTGGATGGGTGAGGACTCAAGCCCCAGGGAGGCAGCAACATGGAAATCCAAGAGGTGAGAGAAAGCCGTGTGGGCGGGGTGGAGCTGGTGAGCCAGGCCTGTGAGCAGCAGATCTTCGTACATTTTGCACAGCGGAGTCTGGCTTCAGTGCCCGGGTGAGGGGAACCCCTTAAAGGTGGGGCCAGACTGGACCACCACAGTCTGCTGACCACAAGTGCATTGGTGACCATTATAGGACAATAGTACTAACAAAGCTGAATACATACAAACCGAAAGGATGGCAAATAGTGAAAGAGCAAATAGAATCCAATAGGGTGCATCAGGTCTGTTCTATTCGGAGCGAGTTTTGACTTAGATTTTGAAGCTCCTGTTCCAGGCCTTCTTTGCTATTGTTGACTCATCTGGTCCAAATTCCAAGAGCAAGTAATGGCCTCCTCCCCTTTGCCTGATCGTGGCTTTGAATCCCAGGTCTCTGTGCCCTGGATGCATGAGCATCACTGAGCCCACATGGAAGGATTCCAGTGAAGGAAGCAAGTAGGGCTGTTAGAGGGCCACACTGGGGCCCTGTAGCTAATCACCGGACACTGCTTATTTCACTCTGTGGGTTTACAATGCAGCAGCTGTGCTTCAGTTTCACCTGTAAAGCTAGCTGCAGAGAAATATCATGAATTAAATCAGACCAAAAAAAGACCACAAATTACTTTACCAGTTACACTCAAGTTGACAGTCTATAGATTACGGCTGAATCTTAAAGTGTTTTGCTGGTCAACTGCATTTTTCTGTAGCTCTTTAGTGTCTTGGCAACCCACTCCAGTACTTTTGCCTGGAAGATCCCATGGACAGAGGAGCGTGGTAGGCTATAGTCCATGGAGTCGCAAAGAGTCAGACACGACTGAGCAACTTCACTTTCACTTTCACTTAAGTGTCTATGGGAAGACCTGAAGCAGGTGATGTTTTCAGTCCAGATCCAGAGTTTAAAACTTACGTCATAGAATGTAAGCCTACTTACAGTTTTATGAGAATTTCTGTTAAGCTTTTTGGGGATTTGGGCTGTATGTTGTCATCCTTCCTTTTAAAGGAAGACATTTTTTGATGATGGTATTTCCCATATATACCCTTCCTATTGTCAGCTGCATCCACCCTGTGTTATTTATAAACTGCTGTCAAACTTTCAAAGCGTTTCTGCCTCATAGCACCCTGAACTTGATTCCTTCTCCTCTCTCTCTCACGAGGGATGGAGAAATAGATGATCACAACACTTTCAGGGGACCTTGGTAGGTCTATATGATCTAGGAGAGCTTGTGGGGAGAAAGGAGGAATTGGAGAGTAGAGAAACTGAAACCATTCTTGGCAAAACAGCTTTGCATGGGAATCAGTCCATCTGTGTGAAATCTTGGTGCCAGCCTATAAGAAGGGTGGGCAGGTGGTCTCAGGGGGGCTCACTGGGGAAGAGTGACGTGATGGTTCCTGTAGACTGGGGCAGCAAGGGTTTGTCCCGCCTTTTCGAAATGCTACCAAGAGACTTTTTTGTCAATGAATGTGCCCTTGGACCACTGAAAGGGACAAACAAATTTACACATATGCCTTCAGGTGAAAAGAATTTAAAAAAAGATTTCCTCTCCCCTGTACCTAGGAGAGATCTTCCTCCATATCTCAGGGGTAAAGAATCTGCCTGCAATGCAGGAGACTCAGGTTGGATTCCTAGGTGGGGAAGATCCCTGGAGAAGGGCATGGCAACCCACTCCAGTATTCTTTCCTAGAGAATGCCCATGGACAGAGGAGCCTGGTGGGCTACAGTCCTTAGGGTCACAAAGAGTTGAACACAACTGAAGTGACTTAGCATGCACACACACATGTACCTGGGAGATCTGGGTTCTAGTTCTCATTTTACTGACAACTAGTTGTGTGGCCCAGAATAACATCATTTAGCATCTACAACTTCTAGCTATGTTTTGTGAATAAAGGGAAGATCTGAGTAAATAATCTCCCTCGGCCTAACATTTCCTGGGCCTACGATCCATTACGTGTCTGGTAGCCTCAATAGGAGCCAAAGTCTGGTGCAGCATTTCCTCTAACGCATCTGTTGTCTAGTCCTGTCTACAACTGGGCCAAGTCCCGTAGTTTGTGGGATTAACACGAGGCACAAAATAACTGTGTGTCATCAGAAACAAAGGATTTGGAAAGGACATTTCACCTAACGAAATTAAATATCACTGCTTAAAAATAATAAAAGGCTATAGAAAGAAAATATCAACGCCATCACAAATCAACATCTGAGGAACAGCCCTAGAAAACATCTGGAAAAGAGCATTGCGTTAACAAACCACCAGATAAAACGTTTGATTTCCCAGTCGCTGATGTTACCAACTGCAAAAGCAGTTAAAAGGCCTTATGAGGAATAATATCTTGGCAGTGGATGAAGAGCAAGAAACCCAGCTGTTTGCACTTGCTGTGTAACAAGTGCCAATGCACATAGTGTAATCCACACGGTCTGCGGAGGATCAGACAGCCAACCACACATGTGATGGAGTCCTGAGGGGTGGAAGTGATCAGGCCGTGGGGACTAAGGGCTGGGCGTTGGCCTCTTTTTACTACAACAGCCCACTTTCAGGCAACTTCCTTGTGAAATGTCATTTCTTGCTATATTTTCATTCATTTGCTTTTACTAGAAATTTATTTCATGTCCTGGAAAGAACTTCTATTTTCAGACAAGGGTCCCCTCTAAAGCATAACAGATGTTGGAAACATTGTGAGACTGGTCAAAAAAGAAAAGGAGGGACTTCCCTGGTGGTTCACTTCCTATGATGGTGGTACACTCCCTATGCAGGGGCACAGGTTCGATCCCTGGTCAAGGAACTAAGATCCCACATGCTTCATGGCCTTAAAAAAAAAAAAAAAGAAAGAAAGAAAAAGAAAAGGAGGCATGGTGGCACAGTGGATAAGAAGCTGCCTGCCAATGCAGGGGACACAAGTTGGATCTCTGGTCTAGGAAGATTCCACATGTCACAGGGCAACCAGGCCCATGCACAACTACTGAGCCTGTGCTCTAGAGCCCACGAGCTGTAATTCCTGAAGCCTGGGCGCCCAGAGTCCATTCTCTGCAACAAGAGAAACCACCACAAAGAGAAGCCCTTGTACCTCAATGAAGAGTAGCCCCAGCTAGCCATAACTAGAGAAAAGTCCATACAAAGCAACTAACACCCAGTGCAACAAAAATAAATAGATAAATAATTTTTTAAAAAAGAATATTTACAAGGTGGAGGGGATATCAGCAAGTACTCTATCAGTGGAAGACAGAAAAGGAAGGCCCTTAGGTGAGTAGATGTGAAGAGAGAGAAGCTGATAAACAGGTGAAAGCAAGATCATATGAATCCTTCAACTGCCTCCCCTCAAGGGACTAGAGGATCCTATTTATTCTGCTAATGAGATATTGAAACAGACTAATGTAAACTTACAAGACAAAGGGAAAAGGAGGGAGCATTTCAGACACCTGGACAATGTGTTTATTTGCAGAGCTTCTTAGGCACGCCTTGAAATCAGCAATTCTGTGGAATTTAAAGCTAAAGCCTGGTCAACTTTGCAATCGATCATTCAATGATTAGTTGTTAAGATTCTTCAGTATGTTTGAGGAAAGTTTCAAGTTGTGGGTGGCGTGAGGAAAATTCAGTTCAGTTCAGTCGCTCAATAGAGTCCAACTCTGCAACCCCATGGACTGCAGCATGACAGGCTTCCTTGTCCATCACCAACTCCTGGAGCTTGCTCAAACTCATGTCCATCGAGTCAGTGGTACCAACATATTTCAGGATATATACTCTTTAAATATTCTTTTCCATTATGGTTTATTATAGGATATTGAATATAGTTCTCTGGGCAGTATAGTAGGACTTGTTTAGTTTTTTCATTTTCTTAACAATGTCTATCAGAGAAGTCCTTAACTTTAATGAAGTCAAACCATTTAATTCTTCTTTGTTGCGGCTTGTGCTATTTGCAATCATTCCCAACTCCTCTCTCAGCCTCATTCCATCACCCAAGTTCCAATCAGGAGACAAAAACTGTGTCAGTTATTTAAACAGAAAAGTTTAATATAAATGTTAGTTAAGTAGTAAAATGTAGGGATCTACTAAGGGAGATGGGCTTCTCTGGTGGCTCAGACAGCAATGCATCTGCCTGCAATGCAGGAGACCCAGGTTCAATCCCTGGATTGGGAAGATCCACTGGAGAAGGGCCATGGCAACTCATTCCAGAATTATTGCCTGGAGAATTCCATGGACAAAGGAGCCTGGTCGGCTATAACGCATGGGGTTGCAAAGAGAGCAAGCAACTAACACACACACACACACAAATGGAGATATAAGAGAATTCTAAGGGCACAGAAATAGCAACTGCAGATAGCAGCTACCATGTTTAAAGTCAATGGAAAGTGAGCAAGGAAGGAAATTTCAAAATTTAGAGGCCTCCGCCCTAGGCTGAGAGGCGTTCCTCAAGGAGACATGTGGCTGCTGCAGGAATCCTGGTGGCAATGGAACTGCCAGAGGGCATGAGCCGCAGCGGCCCCACCACCAGGTGAGGAGAACGTGATGGAGGGCACAGACATGAGTGGATCCGCAGCACTCACTGACCACAGCTCAGGGCTCAGCATGTGGACTTGTTAGTTAAAACGCTCCTGGCAGGGGAGTGAGGAAAGAGAAGGGAGAGAAACTCAGGACCAAGAAGACTGAGAAGGAGCCTGACACGTAAAAGGAAAAGATATGACAGAGGATATTATGCTAAGGGAAATAAGTCAGACAGAGAAAGACAACTACTCTATGATACCACTTATACATGGAATCTAAAAAAATACAAACTCATGAATAAAGTACCTAGGAAATAGATTCACTTCATGGATATAGAGAACAAACTAGTGGTTACCAGGGGAGATGGGGGAGAGGGGAGGGGCATGATAGGTGTAGGGATTAAAAGTACAAACTATTGTTTACAAAATAAATAAACCACAAGGATATATTGTACACACAGAGAATATAGCCAATATATTATTTAAAAAACTATAAACAGAGTGAAGCCTTTAATAATTGCGCATCACTATGTTGTACGCTTAGAACTTGTATGATACTGTGCATCAATCATAGCTCAAAAAAAATTACACTTAAAAAACGGAAGGTGCCAGACAGGTAAGAAGAAAAACAGAAACGTGGAAAGTAACAGAATCTGAAAGTCACTATCTAATGCTGCTGAGAGGACTGTTTCAATACCAGCATTCTGTATTTGCAAGTTTCCTCTATGAAATCTTCTAACCCATCTTCATCTAATCCTGCTTAACCTTTAAACCTTTCAGTATCAATTTAGATATCTCCTCTCTGGGTCCCTTCTCAGATCTGCCCCTTAAACACATGGTTTGGTGTTCCTTTGGCTGCCAAATACGTTTACATTTATCTTTATGATAAAACTTAAGCTCCTTAAACTATGAGATTATATTTTATTCTGCACCATATCTTCAGATGGTAACACACTTCTCAGCATGTTGTTAGCATTTCAGCATTGGTAAATTTTAAAAATCTGAATAAATTGTGCTTTCCTTTGTCCCAAATCACTTTCCTTATACTTCTGTCATGGAACTGGTTACTTATTATTATTTTTCCATGTTATTTCCTCTCCCCAAGAAACTATTTTGCTTAGTCATTCAGTCATGTCTGACTTTCTCGACCCCATGGACTGCAGCCTGCCAGGCTCCTCTGTCCACGGGGATTCTCCAGGCAAGAGTACTGTAGTGGGTTGCCATGCCCTCCTCCAGGGGATCTTACCAATCCAGGGATCGAACCCAGGTCTCCCTCATTGCAGACGAATTCTTTACCGACAGAGCCACCAGGGAAACCCACTAAGAAACTATTATCTCCTACTAGTCTTTGCATTCCTAGGACTGACAAGCACTGTGCATCGCACAGAACAAGCACTTTTGAAATATTTACTGTATGAAACAACACCAAGCCCATACAAGGTGATTAAACTGTAATAGTGAGACTGGGGATTAACTTTTGAACTGGTTCTGAAGACATTTCCTTTAATAATTTTATCGGGAGTCATGCAAGAACCTGGGAGGGGAGTGTCGGTTAAACGCATTTGACCACAAGAAATAAAGCATCTTAAATGGAAAGGAGGGGAGATAATTTCTACAAGGAGCAGCACTGCAGTGGAAACTCTGAAATGAGCTGTAATCAGGTCCTTCATCAGCTGTCAGCTGCAGGCAGCAGTGGTCTCTGCTCCTCTCAGCGTGTCTTCTGCTTCTGTCCGCCTGCTCACAGTTGCCTTTCATTCGTCCCTTCATCCTTTTCCTCCTTCCTTTTCTTCCCTGAGAACCATGATGGAATCACAGGCAAGGGAGGAAAAGCTGTGAAAAGCATTCCCTAAGGTTGTCAATGGCCTCCTAGAGCTCCAACATGTACAGCTCCTCCTTTCAAGAGAGGTTCCAAACTGAGACTGGATTATTTTACCCAGCCCCACCCAGAGTGAAGGAACTGTGATTTAACGGGTTGGTCAAGTTGCCTACTCAAGTAGTCCACTCAACTGTAGGGTCTTGTGACACATCTACACATAGTCCACCAGATGGCGATGGAAGCCCACCATCAGTTTATGCTGTAGCAGAAGGAAATCAAGACAAGCGGTCGTGGAGAAGCTGCTTTTTAAATCTTTTTAAAAACTTAAATAGAGGAAGGCTGTTGCATTTTAGAGCCTCAAATAATGGGTTTTTTTAAAAGTTCAACTATAAAAGAGAACTTTTTGAAAGATTCGTTAGTGACAAAGTATTTTTAGTAATCTAACTAGAGGATGAGATGGCTGGATGACTCAACAAATCGTGAGTTTGAGCAAACTCCTGGAGATGGTGAAGTTTAGGGAAGCCTGGCATGCTGCAGTTCATGGGGTCAGAAAGAGTTGGACACGACTTAGCTACTGAACAGCAACAACAACTAGATTATGTTTTCTGGTAATTTTAAAAAATGAAACAAAATGGTACTGAACATCATCACTGCCTGGGTAAAATTTGCTAAGATATATTATTTTAAGTTCTCAGTAACCTGCTCATTGAAGTGTCTAGGCTTGGGGAGGAGTAGAAAATGGCTTTTTTCTCTATATGCTTGTAATCTCTTACACTTTTTCTCACTCAACTAAGGCACAGAAGAGAAAATCCTCTTGATGGACATCACCAGCTACTGGAAACTGGGTCAGCTAACTTTGCACTAGAATCCTGGAGTCTTCCAGGAAACCATCCCTTCTTCCTCTATGACTGTCCTCATTTCTCATCCCACTCACTGAATTACTGGGATAATTGTGAGCTTGAGGGGAGTTTCTTAAGCATTTTGACTTTCAGAGTTCTCCTCCTTAGAATTATGTTTTAAAAGTCTACTATTTTGTGGAAATAACATTTAATAAACCTAGAACAATGCCTGGTGCTTCGTAGGTGCTCAAGAAATAGCAACAATTATTATTTTTATAGCAACAATTATTATTTTTATAGCAACAATTATTATTTTTGCCCCCAACTTCTACTCTATTTTGAAAGGACATGTGACTTATGAAAGTCAAGTGATTTGCATCTAGTTCTCATCACTTGTGCCTCAAGATCTTGAAACAGAATTATGACTTTGTCTATAGTTTTTGTGTGCAGATAAACCATCAAAATTTACACATTTCATGTTGGCAAAGAACTCAAAAATTCATGTATTTGCAGCCATTACAATTTTTGGTTTCTTTAGCCTGGTAGGCCAATTACAATGTAAAACACACCCAGAGGGTGGTCCTAAGATGGTGAAGGAATAGGATGGGGAGACCACTTTCTCCCCCACAAATTCATCTAAAGGTCATTTGAATGCTGAGCAACTTTCACAAAACAACTACTGAACACTTACAGAAGACACTGGGCACCCAGAAAGGCAGCCCATTCTCTTCAAAAGAAGGTAGGACAAAATATAAAAGACAAAAAGAGAGACAAAGGAGTTAGGGATGGAGACCTGTCCCAGGGAGGAAGTTGTGAAGGAGGAAAAGTTTCCAAACACCAGGAAACCCTCTCACCTGCGGGTCTGTGGGAGTTTTGGAAGCTCAGAGGGCAACATAACTGGGAGGGAAAAAAAAACAAAACCCACAGAATATGCACCTAACTGCAACTCCCAGGGGAGAAGGAGCCCAGACGCTCGCGTCTGCAACCAGCAAGCAGGGGCTGAACAGGGAGGCGCAGGCTGCATTGCTTAGGGTAAGGACTGGGCCTGAATGCTCTGAGGACAATCTGAGGGAGCTAACATTGAGATAGCAACCCAAACTGTGGGATAGCCAGAGAGAGAGAAAAAAAGAGACAGAGAGAACTTTCCCACGAAAAGCTCTAACCTAAGGCACAGCCTGGCCCGCTCACAGAACAAAGGATTGAGTGAATATCAAAGGAGAGTTAGCCAGCTGTGGACTTGCCCATCCCCCCACCGGAGGCAGAGAGGCAGGTGGGCTACAGCCAGAGCTGGAAGGCAAGGGACAATCTCAGCCCGAGATGGCATCCTCTACCAAACTGCAAGCAGGCTCCCAGTTGCTAACCAAGTCCTCCTGGGATCCTGGACGGTTGACATCTGCCAGGAGGGTCGCAGCCAGAGATCAGCTCCCCAGAGGAGACACACGGCACACCTGAGATGGTACTCTCACGGAGCACCCGGGGAACCTAGCGGCTGGGATGGGGGAGGTGATTAAGACGCACAGCCCACCTAGGACAGTGTGCTCGCCAAGCACCTGGTCATCTGAGCTGCCTGGACCTGGGAAGGGCACAAAATGCATGTCCCATCAAGTCTGCACCTTTGTGGAGTAACTGAGAACCTGAACCTGAGCAGCTTAGACCTGGGAAGTGCAAGAAACCCGGAGCCCGCTTTGGACAGTTCCCCTGCAGAGCAACCCGGAGCCTGAGCAGCGTAGACTGGGAAAGCATGAATGCTGTGAGCTGGGGCAAACCCAGTGTGGTCCATATGCTGCAAGCGCTCCCCACACAGGCCACTGACATTTGTTTGCTGTGTCCGTCCCGCCCCACAGCACAACTGAACAAGTGAGCCTAAATAAGTGACCACCTCCCCCACCGCCCCCGCCTTGTGTCAGGGCGGAAATTAGACACTGAAGAGACTTGCAAACAGAGGAAGCCAAAATAAACAAAGAAGAGGGAACCGCTCTGGAAATGACAGGTGCAACAGATTAAACAGTAGTTAGCATTGACTAAGCATTGGAAGGGGTGAAGAAGTATATAGGACCTTGAGAAGAAGTATAAGCTGGAACAAGGAACTATCTGAAACTGAACTGACCCCACACTGCCCTCAACAGCTCCAGAGAAATTCCTAGATATACTTTTACTATTATCATTTTTAAATTTTTTTATGTTTAAGTTCTTTACTATTCCTTAATTTTCATTTTTATAATCTACTATTACCTTGCAAAAAAAAAGACCCTATTTTTAAAGCAAATTTCATATATATTTTTTTTATAATTTTTGTGATTGATTTTGTTTTGTATTTTAAATAGTGTACTTTTCAGAGTTAAACTCTACTCTAGATTTTTAATCTTTGCTTTTTGGTATTTGTTATCAATTTTGTGCCTTTAAGAATCTAATCTTCAGTACCCATTTTTGCTTAGGAGTATGATTACTGGCTTGATTGCTCTCTCCCCTTTTGACTCTCCTTTTTCTCACCCAGGTCACTTCTATCTCCTCCCTCCCCCTCTCTTCTCTAAATTTTGTGAATCTATCTGGGTATTCTAGGCTGTGGAGAACACTTAGGGAACTGATCACTGGCTAGATTGGTCTCTCCCCTTTTGACTCCCTCTTTTCTCCTCCTGGTCACCTCTATTTCCCTCCTCCCTCTTCTCTTCTCTATATAACTCTGTGAACCTCTCTGGGTGTTCCAGACTATGGAGAATCTTTTCACCATAACCTAGATGTTTTATCATCTGTGCTGTGTGGATGGAGAAGTCTTGAGGCTACTGTAAGAATAAGACTGAAAGCCAAAGGCAGGAGGCTTAAATCCAAAACTTGAGAACACCAGAAAACTCCTGACTCCAGAGAACATTAATCAACAAGAGCTCATCTATGGAGAAGGAAATGGCAACCCACTCCAGTATTCTTGCCTGGAAAAGTCCATGGACAGAGGAGTCTGGCGGGCTGAAGTCCATGGGATTACATGACTGAGCATGTGTGCACGAGGGTGGAGGGAAATGGGTTGGTAGCAATAAAGTAGTAGAAATAAAAAAAAAAAGAGCTCATCTAAAATCCTCCATACCTATACTGAAACCATGCCCCACCCAATAGCCAACAAGTTCCAGAGCAAGACATACCATGCTAATTCTCCAGCAACACAGGAACATAGCCCTGAGCATTAAAATATAGGCTGCCAAAAGTCACACCAAACCCATAGACACCTCAAAACTCATTATTGGACATTTCACTGCACTCCAGAGAAAAGAGATACAGCTCCAACCACGAGAACACCCACACAAGCTTCCTTAACCAGGAAACCTTGACAAGCCACTCGTCCAACCCCACCCACAGGGAGTAAGCTCCACAATAAAGAGAAACCACAAACTTCCAGCATACAGACAGGCCACCCCAAACACAGCAATCTAAACAAAATGAAAAGGCAGAGAAATATTCAGCAGGTAAAGGAACATGATAAATGCCCACCAAACCAAACAAAAGAAGAGGAGATAGGGAGTTTACCTGAAAAAGAATTCAGAATAATGACAGTAAAGATGATCCAACATCTTGAAAACAAAATGGAGTTACAGATAAATAACCTAGAGACAAGGATTGAGAAGATGAAAGAAAATCTTAACAAGGACCTAGAAGAAATAAAAAAGAGTCAATCAATAATGAATAATGCAATAAATGAGATCAAAAGCACTCTGGAGGGAACCAATAGTAGAATAACTGAGGCAGAAGATAGGATAAGTGAGGTGGAAGATAGAATGGTGGAAATAAATGAAGCAGAGAGGAAAAGAGAAAAAAGAATTAAAAGAAATTAGGACAACCTCAGAGACTTCTGGGACAATGTTAAATGCCCCAACTTTCAAGTCATAGGAGAAGAAGAAAAATCATCCCAGAAGAAGACAGAAAGAAAGGCCATGAGAAAATACTTAAGGAGATAATAGTTGAAAACTTCCCTAAAATGGGGAAGGAAATAGCCACCCAAGTCCAAGAAACCAGAGAGTCCCAAACAGGATAAACCTCTGAGGTAAAATACCCCAAAGCAAAACACCCCAAGACACATATTAATCAAATTAACAAAGATCAAACACAAAGAGCAAATATTAAAAGCATCAAGAGAAAAGCAACAAATAACACACAAGGGGATTCCCATAAGGATAACAACTGATCTTTCAATAGAAACTTCAGACCAGAAGGGAATGGCAGGACATACTTAAAGTGATGAAAGAGAAAAACCTACAACCCAGATAACTATACCCAGCAAGGATCTCATTCAGATATGAAGGAGAAATCAAACACTTTACAGACAAGCAAAAGGTGAAAGAATTCAGCACCACCAAACCAGCTCTTCAACAAATGCTAAAGGATCTTCTCTAGACAGGAAACACAGAAAAGGTTTAAAACTCAAACCCCAAAAAATAAAGTAAATGGCAATGGGATCACTCTTATCAATAATTACCTTAAATGTAAATGGGTTGAATGCCCCAACCAAAGACAAAGACTCGCTGGATGGATAGAAAAACAAGACCCCTATATATGCTGTCTACAAGAGAATGACCTCAAAACAAGGGACACATACAGACTGAAGGTGAAGGGCTGGAAAAAGAAATTTCATGCAAATGGAGACCAAAAGAAAGCAATACTCACATCAGATAAAATAGACTTTGAAATAAAGGCCATGAAAAGAGACAAAGAAGGACACTACATAATGATCAAAGGATCAATCCAAGAAGGAGATATAACAATTATAAATATATATGCACCCAGCATAGGAGCACTGCAATATGTAAGGCAAATGTTAGCAAGTATGAAAGGGGAAATTAACAGTAACACAATAATAGTGGGAGACTTTAACTCCCACACCTATGGATAGGTCAACTAAACAGAAAATTAGCAAGGAAACACAAACTTTAAAAGATGCAATGGACCAGTCAAACCTAATTGATATCTATAAGACATTTCACCCCAAAACAATGAATTTCACCTTTTTCTCAAGCGCACACGGAACATTCTCCAGGACAGATCACATCCTGGGCCATAAATCTAGCCTTGGTAAATTGAAGAAAATGGAAATCATTTCAAGTATCTTTTCTGATCATAATGTGGTAAGATTAGTTGTCAACTACAGGAAAAAAACTATTAAAAAGACAAACATATGGAGGCTAAACAACACGCTTCTGAATAACCAACAAATCACAGAAGAAATCAACATATGCATAGAAATGAATGAAAAGGAAAACACAGCAACCCCAAACCTATGGGATTCAGTAAAAGCAGTGCTAAGGGGAAGGTTCATAGCAATACAAGCTTACCTCAAGAAACAAGAAAAAAATCAAATAAATAACCTAACTTTACACCTAAAGCAACTAGAAAAAGAAGAAATGAAGAATCCCAAGGTTAGTAGAAGAAAAGAAATCATAAAAATTAGGGCAGAAATAAAGGAAAAAGAAACAAAGAAGACTATAGCAAAAATCAACAAAACCAAAAGCTGGTTCTTTGAGAAGATAAATGAAATAGACAAACCATTAGCCAGACTAATCAAGAAAAAAAGGGAGAAGAATCAAATCAGCAAAATTGGAAATGAAAATGGAGAAATCACAACAGACAACACAGAAATACAAAGGATCATAAGAAACTACTATCAGCAACTATATGCCAATAAAATGGACAACTTGGAAGAAATGGACAAATTCTTTGAAAAGTATAACCTTCCAAAAGTGAACCAGAAAGAAATAGAAAATCTTAACAGACCCATCACAAGCACAGAAATAGAAACTGTAAAAAAAAAATCTTCCAACAAACAAAACCCCAGGACCAGATGGCTTCACAGGTGAATTCTAACAAAAAATTTAGAGAAGAGCTAACACCTATCCTACTCAAACTCTTCCAGAAAATTGCAGAGGAAGGTAAACTGCCAAACTCATTCTATGAGGCCACCATCACCCTAATACCAAAACCAGACAAAGATGCCACAAAAAAAGAAAACTGCAGGCCAATATCACTGATGAATATTGATGCAGAAATCCTCAACAAAATTCTAGCAAACAGAATCCAACAACATATTAAAAAGATCATACATCATGACCAAGTAGGCTTTATCCCAGGGATGGAAGGATTCTTCAAAATTCACAAATCAATCAATGTGATACACCATATTAACAAATTGAAAGATAAAAACCATATGATTATCTCAATAGATGCAGGGAAAGCCTTTGACAAAATTCAACATCCATTTATGAGAAGAACCCTCAAGAAAGCAGGCATAGAAGGAAAATACCTCAACATAATAAAAACCATATATGATAAACCCATAGCAAACATTATCCTCAATGGTGAAAAATTGAAAGCATTTCCCCTAAAAGTCAGGAACAAGACAAGGGTGCCCACTCTCACCACTGCTACTCAACATAGTTTTGAAAGTTTTAGCCACAGCAATCAGAGAAGAAAAAAAAGGAATAAAAGAATCCAGAGTGGAAAAGAAGAAGGAAAATGCTCATTGTTTGCAGATGACATGATCCTCTACATAGAAAACCCTAAAGACACCACCAGAAAATTACTAGAGCTAATCAATGAATATAGTAAAGTTGCAGGACATAAAATTAACACAGAGAAATCCCTTGCATTCCTATACACTAACAAAAAGGAATAAAATACTTAGGAATATATCTACCTAAACAAACAAAAGACCTATATATAGAAAGCTATAAAACACTGATAAGAAAACCAAGGATGACACAAATAGATGGAGAAATATACCATGTTCATGGATTGGAAGAATCAATGTGGTGAAAATGTGTATACTAGCAAAAGAAATCTATAGATTCAATGCAATCCCTGTCAAGCTACCAATGGTATTTTTCAGAGAACTAGAACAAATAATTTCACAATTTGTGTGGAAATACAAAAAAACCTCGAATAGCCAAAACAATCTTGAGAAAGAACGGAACTAGAAGAAGCAACCTGCTTGACTTCAGACTATAGTACAAAGCTACAGTCATCAAGACAGTATGGTACTGGCACAAAGACAGAAATATATATCAATGGAACAAAATAGAAAGCCCAGAGATAAATCCATGCACTTATGGACACCTTATCTTTGACAAAGGAGGCAAGAATATACAATGGGGAAAAGACAATCTCTTTAACAAGTGGTGCTGAGAAAACTGATCAACCACTTGTAAAAGAATGAAACTAGAACACTTTCTAACACCATACACAAAAATAAACTCAAAATGATTAAAGATCTGAATGTAAGACCAGAAACTATAAAACTCCTAGAGTAAAACATAGGCAAAACACTCTCTGACATAAATCACAGCAGGATCCTCTATGACCCACCTCCCAGAGAAATGGAAATAAAAGCAAAAATAAACAAATGGGACCTAATTAAATTTAAAGCTTTTGCACAATGAAGGAAACTATAAGCAAGGTGAAAAGACAGCCTTCAGAATGGGATAAAATAATAGCAAATGAAGCAACTGACAAAGAATTAATCTCAAAAATATACAGGCAGCTCATGCAGTTCAATTCCAGAAAACTAAATGACCCAATCAAAAAATGGGCCAAAGAACTAAACAGACATTTCTCCAAAGAAGACATACAGATGGCTATCAATCCCATGAAAAGATGCTCAACATCACTCATTATCAGAGAAATGCATATCAAAACCTCAATGAGGTACCATTACATGCCAGTCAGAATGGCTGCTATCCAAAAGTTACAAACAATAAATGCTGGAGAGAGTGTGGAGAAAAGGGAACCCTCTTACACTCTTGGTGGCAATGCACACTAGTAGAGCAACTATGGAGAACAGTGTGGAGATTCCTTTAAAAACTGGAAATATAACTGCCATATGACCCAGCAATCCCACTGCTGGGCATACACACTGAGGAAACCAGAATTGAAAGAGACATGTGTACCCCAATGTTCATCGCAGCACTGTTTACAATAGCCAGGACATGGCAGCAACCTAGATGCTCATCAGCAGATGAATGAATAAGGAAGCTGTGGTACATATACACAATGGAGTATTACTCAACTATTAAAAAGAATCAGTTCTAATGAGGCAGATGAAACTGGAGCCTATTATACAAAGTGAAGTAAATCAGAAAGAAAAACACCAATACAGTATATTAACACATATATGGAATTTAGAAAGATGGTAATGATGATGGTAATGAGAGACAGTAAAAGAGACACAGATGTACAGAGCAGACTTTTGGACTCTGTGGGAGAGGGTGAGGATGGGATGACTTGAGAGAATAGCATTGAAACAAGTATATTGCCATGTGTGAAATGGATTGCCAGTCCAGGTTCAATGCATGAGACAGGGCACTCAGGGCTGGTGCACTGGGATGACCCTGAGGGATGAGATGGAGAGGGAGGTGGGAGGGGGTCTCATGATGGTGGACATATGTACACCCGTGGCTGATTCATGTCAATGTATGGCAAAAATCACTACAATATTATAAAGTAATTAGTTTCCAATTAAAATAAATAAATTAATTTACAAAAAATAAAAATAAAACATACAGAGAGAAGAAATGTTACTTCAGTCCAGAGTGTGTCTCAAAGCACATATTTTCTAAACTTTAGTTGAGGGGGGAGAAACTAATAGACATCAGGACTGCAAAATTTCCCACTAGTAGTTATGGAGAAAGTATATGGATTAGATTATATGCTTCAGCCATGCAATTTATAGCTCCACTACAGTTTCATGGAAAACAAAGAACTTTTTTCTCTTTCTTGTCTTGGAAAGTAGACAGGAAAGGTCCACTTTACTCATATATCAAACTCCCATCCCCCACCCCCAGATCCAGGAAATAAGAACAATGAGGACTGGAAATTCTTTTTGGATTAAGCTTGTTCAGTCTACAACTGGGTACCATGTGATCCGGTGTTTGTGAGGCGTCTCATTCAAAGGTAATGGAACTAATTTTGTAAATAATAAAGATCATTAGTATTGTAAGTGTCCTTAAAGGAAACTTATTTACAAAATTAGTCCTATAATCTTTGAATGAGATGCCTCACAGACACTGGATCACATGGTACCCAGTTGCAGACTGAAGAAACTTAATCCAAAAAGGATTTAGATGTTTCCTTAAAGAAGTACGGTGGCTTCCCTCGTAGCTCAGTCAGTAAAGAAACCACCTGCAGTGCGGGAAACCTGGATTCGATTCCTGGGTCAGGAAGATCCCTAGGAGAAGGAAATGGCAATCCACTCCAGTATTCCTCCCTGGGAAACACCATGGTCAGAGGAGCCTGGCAGGCTACAGTCCTTGGAGGTTGAGGCGGGGCGGTCACAAGAGTCCAACACGACTTAGCAACTAAACCATCACCATAGAGATGTATTAATACCAAGGCCTTTCGCTGAAAAAGCAAAAAGGAAAGCCTCCTACAACATTATCTCTTCTCTCTCTGAAGCTTCTTACAAACTCCTTACTCGTGACAGCTAAAACTTCCTCTTGTTCTTTTTTTTTTAATGTTTATTTTTTATTCTTTTATCTGACTGTGCAGGTCTTAGATGTGGCATGTGGGATCTAATTCCCTGACTAGGGATGGAACTCAGGCCCTCTGCATTGGGACTGCGGAGTCTTAGCCACTGGACCACCACAGAAATCCCTTCTCCTGCTCTTTCAACCCCTGAGTCCCTCAGAGTTTTGCTTCTACTTTGTTCATTACCTTTTCCTACCTTTTCCCTACATGGTGTAAAAGTGAGAAGCCATGGGGTGAGGTGTACCTGGGCTCCAGCCACACCAAGGAGACGACTGGAGGCCTTTTGCTATTCTTTTCTTGATAAAAAGCATGTGGCATCCCTTAGAATATACAGTCTCTTTTCCTGAATGTTTGTCTACATTCCCTACTTTGTTATAGTTAAAAGGAGAAAATCTCCTGGGAGAAATTCTTGTTCAAAATAAACCCTTCTTATACCAAGTTTCCTGTAACTTGAGCCCTGTAACATCATATGTTTGCTAGAGTGTGATAAGGACTATTTTAGCCTATTACATACCAACTGTCTTTAGGAATCTCCTTGATTTCTACTTTTCATTAGTGAAGAAGAAGGCTGTTATAAGAAGAAAAAAAAAAGAACCTTTTTGAAAGAGATGAAGAGATGGTGAACCAAGGAAGTAAAGAAACTCTCCTTCGGAAGGACATTGTTTAGTCTGCTAGAGTTCCCATAACAAAATACCACAGACTGGTTGACTTAGAACAATAAAAATTTATTTTCTCATAGTCCTGGAGGCTAGCTGTCCACGGTCAGTGTTCAGCAGGGTTGACTGGCTTGCCGATGGTGCCTTCTCTCTGTGTCTTTACATTGTCCTTCCTCTTCTCATAAGGACACCAGCCATAATGGATTAGGACCCATCTGTATGACCTCATTTTGCCTTAATTACCTCTTTAAAGGCCCTATCTCCAACTACAGTCACATTCTGAGTTATTAGGGGTTAGAACTTCAATATCCGAATTATGAAAACTGAAAGTCGCTCAGTCATGTCCAACTCTTTGCAACCCCATGGACTATACCATCCATGGACTCCTTCAGGCCAGAATACTGGAGTGGGTAGCCTTTCCCTTCTCCAGGGGATCTTCCCAACCCAAGGATTGAAGCCAGGTCTCCCACATTGGGAGAAGCCCTTTTTGAATTATGAGGGAACACAATTCAGCCCATAACAGGTTTAAATTTTTCTAGAATTATACTTGGATATGACACTGAAGACTAAGGATATTAATAAAAGTTTTTTAATTACTGAAAATATCAAACTAAATGAAATCCAAATGACAAACAGAATGACAGACTATGGAATCTGGAATTGGGTGCAAGTTGCTGAACTCTGTCCCAATATGGGGATAACTTCAACCCTGCCAATTCTTGGACATTTTTAATAAGGCAAGCTTTTTAGACATCTTGCCATCATAGTTTTTTTTTTTTTTTTAAGTATGTCCTCTCTAAATGAATAGAGATGAAATTTTTGAAATTTCATACCAATTTGAATTTTTTTCATCTGGCATTTTCTGAATAGTGAACTGTCTCACACAACTTATTCTTTTTCAGCTAACTGAAGTTTATCCTTTAAAGTGGTTTAAAAATTTTTAACTAATTTTCTTTAAAAAAGAAACTCATTATAGTTTAACTTAGATAGTTTCATTTTTTAAAAAAAATCAGCTTTCTGGAGCAACAGTATATCAATTTTGCCTGCTTCCAGCAGATGGCACTGAAGATTGTACAAAGTAATTTTCTTCTGGGGTAGAGTTTTCCAGCTCCTCCATGTCAGAGCAGAGCTGAAAAATAAGAGTATTTCACTTGATAAGTAAACAAGGGTTTTGCAGCCAAAGGAGACTAGCAGCTGGATCACCTAAAGGCCCTCTGATTCTGATTTCTTGCTTCTACATTCACATGTTGAAGCTGTAACCATCACCACCCCTCATGTGACTGTTTTGGAAATAGGGCCTTTGAGGAGATGACTAAGGTTAAATGAGGTCAGAAGTTTGAACCCCTGATCTGATAGAACTGGTGCCCTTATAAGAAGAGACACAAGAGAGATAGCTCTCCCCACAGCATGAGAAAACACAGTGAGAAGGTGGAGCCCTGCAAGCTAGGAAGAGAGCTCTCACTAGAACCCTGATCTCAGACTTCCAGTTGCCAGAAGTGTAAGACAATAAATTTCTGTTGTTTAAGCCAGTCAGGCTGTGGTATTTTGTTATGGCGGCCTGCGCTAAAACAGCATTTTTCTAGGACAAACAATACCCAGCCAGAGGAAAAGTAATTGGCGAAATGGAAACATCGTTGAATGGGTGGCAAGATGATTAATGTCAACATCAAGCATATTAACCCATTAGGAGGTGGTTCGGTTTTTTTTTTTTTTTTAACATTGCAAAGGAAACTTTAGAGTCAATGAAAATATAGTACTTTGGATTGACCAAAATGCACAAAGCATGTGAAACGAAAGTCATATAATTTACTTGTTGATCATGTGGTTACTATTCAAAAAGTCCCTGCTTCTAAAGCTGTACTTAGTAATCTTCCAAAATTTTAAATAAAGTTCTTAAATTGTAGCAATAAACAAAAAGATAAGACACACTTAAACAATACTGAGATTTATCAAAAGATGCTTAAGAAATTTCAACTCTCAAGTCTGAATTATAAAAATCAATATTTTGGTTAAATTATAAATTTGTTTATAATGCAATTATTTGCAATGATATGCAACTGTATAACCCTAATAATGCTAACAACTGCTATAAGATCAGAATAGGTTTTTGAAAAATACTAAAAACATAAAAATATATAACCCCATTAATTACCTATAGAACATGTTCAATTTATGCCTAAATTTCAGCATTTACTGTATCACCACAGATCTAATTTAAAAAATCACATCTAACAGTAAGGCAAAACCACCTAAGAATGGCATATTTGTTCATGTCTCAATTTGTGAAAATGCCCTTAATTTGTTGATGTTGATCAAACAAATTTCAACTCTGCTATGCAAAGGAACAGAAGATAATCTGCTTTGCAATGAGTTTAAAGTTCAATTTCACATAGGCAAAATTCTACAGATGAAAAAAAAAAATGCTAACTGAAGTATAGGTATTAAATACTGAAAAAAGTTAACAGTTTATTATAATTTATTTTAGTTAACAGTCTAGGAAGTTCCCAGCTATCAGCAGTTCCAGGGCAATTTCAGGTGTAATTGGGAACTCAGGAATCTTCATGGAATGAACCTTGTAGGTGAAATACATGCATACTTTTGGTAGCACATGTGAAGAGATCTCACTAAAATTGACTTTATTAATTTCGTTCTCAGCAAACTGACCTGGACCACTCAACATGGCTTTAATTGTTCCTGATGTTAGCTCATGTTCTTTTTCTACAATAAATTCATGACAATCAGAATTGGAGAAGGAAATGGCAACCCACTCCAGTGTTCTTACCTGGAGAATCTCAGGGATGGTGGAGCCTGGTGGGCTGCCATCTGTGGGGTCGCACAGAGTCGGAAATGACTGAAGCAATTTAGCAGCAGCAGCAGCATGACCATCAGAAAATACTGATTTGACATACATGGCATCAGGGCTCTCATGACCACCATAGGTTTTCTCATTGCCATCGTTAGATTCTTATGAAATTCTACTTTGCATCCAGAAGAACGTTAGTAGTTGCTTGTCATTCCCACAGTCCACAGTCACCACACCTGGTCCCCAGACCTACACCACAGCTCCCCACCTACCCCCAACTGTCTGCCACCATGGAAGTTGGAGGAATCATTTCTGCTGGGTCACTGGTGGGTCAGTATCTTTAAAAAGTACTACTGGTGTAGAAAACCATGGATGTGCCAGGCCCATTTCAATCTATACTTCAACATGTTATTGTTGTTCAGTTGCTCAGTTGTCTCTGACTCTTTGTGACCCCATGGACTACAGCATGCCAGTCTTCCCTGTTCTTCACCATCTCCTAGAGCTTGCTCAAACTCATGTCCATTGAGTTTGTTATGCCATCCAACCATCTCATCCTCTGTCGTCCCCTTCTCCTCCTGCCTTCAGTCTTTCCCAGCATCAGGGTCTTTTCTAATGAGTCAGCTCTTTGCATCAGGTAGCCGAAGTATTGGAGCTTCAGCTTCAGCATCAGTCTTTCCAATGAATATTCAGGATTGATTTCCTTTAGGATTGACTGGTTTGATCTTCTTGCACTCCAAGGGACTCTCAAGAGTCTTCTCCAACACCACAGTTCAAAAGCAGTTCAACATCACAGTTCAACACCATAATTCATCAATTATTTGGTGTTCAATCTTCTTTATAGTCCAACTCTTACACCCAAACATGACTACTGGAAAAACCATAGCTTTGACTAAACAGACCTTTGTCAGCGAAGTAATGCCTCTGTTTTTTAATATGCTGTCTAGGTTTGTCATAGCTTTTCTTCCAAAGAGCAAGCATCTTTTAATTTCATGGCTGCAGTCACCATCTGCAGTGATTTTGGAGCCCAAGAAAATAAAGTCTGACACTGTTTCCACTGTTTCCCCATCTATTTGCCATGAAGTGATGTGGCCAGCTGCTATGATCTTCGTTTTTGAGTGCTGAGTTTGAAGCCAGCTTTTTCACTCTCTTCTTTCATCCACATGAGTAGGTGGGAATACACAGTAGCTGCTAAAAGACTCCCTTTGGAGGGCATTCCTTTCCTTAGTGGACTTTGAAATGTAAATGAAAAGATGCCTTTGGAACCTTGCTGCTCAAAGAGTGGTTGTGGACCACAAGCATCAGCATCTCCTGGGAGCTGGCCAGAAATTCAGAAACTCAGCCCTTCCCAAATCTACCAAATCAGAATGTGCATTTTAACACGATCTTCAAGTGATTCATAGGCATATTGTGGTTTGAGATGCACCACTTTACATCTTGCACCAACAGAAAAGAGATGAGGAAGCTTGGTTCTAAAACTTCAAAGAAACTCACTTTTCTGTGTGGTGGAAATATATTTGTGACCTAAGAGAGTTCATCCGGGATTTGTATTGGGACTTTTGAAGAAAGGAGCTTTGGGAACCTAACCTGTTCATATGTGAAAGTTTCTAAGATTCTAAAAATGGCTTGTATATCCCTGTTTTCTGAAACAGAGAATAGAGCATAATTTAGATTTCTTAGTAGTTGAGATGGAGAAGGCAATGGCACCCCACTTTAGTACTCTTGCCTGGAAAATCCCATGGATGGAGGAGCCTGGTAGGCTCCGGTCCATGGGGTCGCTAAGAGTCAGACAGGACTGATCGACTTCACTTTCACTTTTCACTTTCATGCATTGGAGAAGGAAATGGCAATCCACTCCAGTGTTCTTGCCTGGAGAATCCCAGGGACCAGGGGACCTGGTGGGCTGCCGTCTATGGGGTCACACAGAGTCGGACACGACTGAAGTGACGCAGCAGCAGCAGTAGTTGAGAGGCAAAGCTATGAATATCTGTATATAAAAGAGTGATATTCTAAAGAGTTTTCAAGTTATATAGTAGATGCTCAGTAAATGAGAGTCTGCTCTATTCAATTCCCTTCAGAATACCAGCTTAGAAATTCTCAGATGGTAGAGACCTGTGGGCTATGTTTATCATAGTCTCAGTGGAATATATAAGGTTGTTCCATTGAACTAATTGCCTCAGGCTGCTATGCATTTTCACTTATACCTTTTCCCCAATATTCTTGTCTCTGGTTTATTTATTCCACCAACCAAAGGTGTTGCTGCTGTCATTGTGCCTATATCCACAGTGTTTCCTTCCTCTGCCTTATGATTTATTCTTTCTAACCTGCTGTGGGCTGGGTGATTGGAGAGCCACAGAAATTACCGTATAGCTAAAATAACAGCCAAATAGTCTAAGTGAGAACTTGAGAGGATTTTCTGTAAGTGCACTTTTTGCACACAGGCTATGTGGTTATTATTTGACTAATAGTCCCACCCTTTTATTCATTTTTTTATCTTTTAGGATCTTGGTTGTCTTAGATACTTCAGACTTCAATGCTAGTTAAATGACATCAACATAGGTGATCAACTGATATGAACAACAGTGAAATGATTTCTTCCTGCCATAAGATGAATCTTGGAACTCAACTTAGGATGCTCTAAGGAAAAAAAGGAATGAAGATACACAGGGAACATGAGAAAAAAATAAAAGTAAGTTTAAAGAAAAAGAAAAATCAAAGAAATCCATGTATAAGAAAGTCAGTAGTGATATATGTAAAAGATATGTATGTACACATATATAAATGGGGACAGGTTACATACTATTAATCTTTGTATCCCCAATACCTGGCTTATTAAAAATGCAATAAATGTGTAAACAGATCAGAATAAGGAGAAGAAAAAAGAAAACTGTGTCTTCATATTGGTAGAGGGACTCCTAATAGGGAATGCCACTAAAAGAGGGAAGGTGTTCTACAAAGGCCAAATGTGATTTAAAAACTAGAGGGGGTGAAAAAGCTGTGGAAGATGGAAGCCAGACACAACAAAGAAGGAACTAGATTAGCATTTTTTGGATATAAAAATAGGTGTTCAGTTGTTCAAGCCTCCCACAACTTCTGCTACAGAGAATATGAGTCCCGAATTGGGGGTGACAAATAGTGGCACATGTCAGAATTTGACATTCAGCAAAAATGTCCCTCCTGCACCTGTGGCAGAGCTCACTTTCAATAACAGCATTTTTTCCTTTTGGACACAGACCTGGTTTCAGCATTGCCCATCAAAACAAGCAGGATTGACACTACCATATTGGGCACTCTGGCACTGTAATCACACACCTACAAAATATCACTTTCAATAATTGACAAAAAATTGGAGAAATGTGCTGAAGAAAAGAACTATTATCCCCCAATGTAAAAAAAGAATGGAACAGATTCAGCTGCATTTTGCTATTCAAAGCAGTGGTTCTCAAATTTTCCAGTACACCAGAATTACTGGGAGGGCTTGCTTTTGGGTCCCATCTCCAGAGTTCAGTAGGTCTGGGGTGGGACCTGAGAATTTGCATTTCAAACACTTTAAGATTCACCATTCAAAAGAATACTGGAACAAATTCTACATATGTAAAACTGAAAATCTTTTGACAAGCAAAATAGTACGTTGTAATTAGCATAGCTTTATGAGGAAAAATGTAAATTAACCAACTATAGCTTGTAGTGAATACAGCAAAGATTTTGATGCTAAATAGACTCTGGTTTAAGCTCTGGATCTGCTATTTACAGATTCATGATTTTTACCAAGATTACTTAAACTTTATATAAGCCTTAGTTTCCTCTGGTAAAATGGGGATAAGAAAAATATCCCATAGAGTTACTGTGAGGATTAAATGGGGGGGCGGAAATATATCTAAAGGGGTGGAAATATATCTAAAGAGACTAGCACAGTGCCTGGTACATAGTAAGCATTCATTCAGTCCTTCATCCTTTTCCTCTTCTTGGCTGACAGCAGTCGTGGGTCTTGAAGCAGTAGAGTGAAATAACATATTTTTCATAAAGACTATAGAATCTGTCATGCAAAAAAGACTCATAAAAATGCGAGAAAATATTACGATGAATTAGTGGAGAAGTGTAAGCAGCTTAGGTGATAAAGATTGCAGGGGGGTCCAGTGGTTAAGACTCTGCTCCCAAAGCACGGAGCATGGGTTCGATTCCTAGTTGGGGAACTGAGATTCTCCATGGCTGGCCAAAAGAAGAAAAAAAAGATTGTGGGGAAGAAGTGTTAAAACTTAGCCTTCTAGTCCTCCTCTTAGAAGAGTCTCCCCTAAAGAGACAAGGTTCAACTTCATCCCCTACACCTGTGATTAAAATGGGCTTCTTACACCCAAGAGGATACATTCCAGGGGCAGAAAGCCAACTGCCTAATTATTCCCTTAAGGGGCTTTTTTTTTCCTGAGCCACTTTTCAAAGGACTCCCAGGAAGTGTTGAAAACTGTTATTGTATAATCTTCTTGATGAAGCAAGGTGTGACCTTTTGCTCACACAGAGGCTTAGGTTTTGTGGAAAAGCTTCTAATGCTGTGGAAAAGCACTTGCTCATTTTGTGTAGATGAAATATAATGTATTGTTGAAAATCCTAAAACTCCAAAGTACAAACTACTACAAAACACAACTGTTAATTGTATATTGATGATATACAAATACATTATTTTTAATGATTTTAGGTGTAACAGTATTGTGATTATGTTATGCATTTAAAGATACATGTTTAATGCTTACCTATAAAATAGTATGTCTGAGATTTGTTTCAAAATAATCTCAGGAGAGTAGAGGTTGGTGCCAGTATAGATGAAACAAGATTATCCCGAATTGACAAATGTTGACTTGTTGATAAGTATATGATAGCCCATTATACTATTTTCTCTTACAATGTATTTCTTTTATTATCTACCTAAAATGTTAAAAATTCAAGTAGTTTTTACCAATGTGATACTGTTTTCTAGGACAGGATCGTCTTATATGTGTAATTTTCTCTAAAGATTCTGAAAATTTACATTTAACAAACTCATAGGCTTTAAACCTAAGAATCTGACAACGTATCTTCCACATGCAGGAACTAGTATATTTTAGCATTTGGTACTGTTTGGGTCCTTTATTAGTGTAAATGTATAAAATGGAAACGAAAAATTAACCAGAATTGTGGAAATAATAAACATAAATTCCAAAAAGAAAACCTACAAATTCAACTACTGAAACCTTATTTGTGATTCATGTGGTGCATTAAAGCACCAAGTATCATTAATTCATGGCAACAATTAAAAGGGGAACTTTGCATTCTTCTACAACTCACTTTATGGTCGGTATAATCATTCAGTAATTAGAAATATCATCTTGCTAGATTCCATTCGGAATTCGATGTTTTTGAACAATTTCATTTCTAACACAGAGTAAGTGTGGCCAGAATAAGATGGCAAAACGACTTGGGTAATGTAGTCCAGGGCTTGCTTGCCAGTTAGCATGCTGGGACATGCCAGAGATTCAAAGATTTCCCTCACGGGGACACACGAAGCTGAGTTCTTGCTTTGGGTGCTACAGCTTCTCTTCTGAATACCAGCAGGATGAGCCAACCCTTGGCAAAAATCTCGAGGAGGTGAAGTTTGTCTTTCAGTTTCCCTTACTCCATCTTCCCCTCTGCTCTTCCCAGTATGTAAGTCAGTGCGAAAAGTTCTCCGTTCTGACTGAGATTCTGTGTTTATCATAGAGAAATATTTCTTTTTCCTTTGCCTTGCATTATAATTGCCGAAGGGCAGGGCGCTTGGATGCCTATTTCCTTCAGAATTTAATATTAAGGGGGAAAACACCTCAAGATTAGAAAAACAAAGACAAACCCCGGGTTCCTCTTCGGAGGAAGGGTGACTGGGGTCAGTCCGGCCAGACGTATCCCTGGGCTCCGGAGCTGGGCTCCGCACGCAGCTCTCGAACTCCGTCCCCACCGCCGCCTCGCGCCCCTTCGACCCAGGTCCACCACTCTCGCCCGGGGAGGCCGCCGCCCCGCGCCCCGCCTCCGGCCTGGGTGCGCCCGGCTCCGCCTGGAGGGGGCGCTGCGGCGAGCGCAGCCCGTGCCTGAGGGGAACTACCGGGGGTGGGAGTCCCGCGGCTCCGCGCTCGGGGCGGCGGAGGGGCAGGGTCCTGGTGCCCGCGGCGGCCCGGCTGGGCTGCGCAGTGGGGCGTGAGCATTCCAGCCGCGGTCCCGGGTGACTCCCTCGGTGACGCCGGCCGCGTTCTTTCCTCTTCCTCTCGCCTCTCCGGCCCCGCCTTCCCTTTTCCTCCGCCCACCCTGCCGAAGCCGAACCGCCGCCGCCAGCAGCGCCGTCATGTCGGCCCCCGCCGGGTCCCCTCATCCGGCCGCCAGCGCCCGGATCCCGCCCAAGCTTGGCGGAGCCGCCGCCTCAGGAGCCGCCGCGCCGGCAGGCCCGGGCCCGGGGCCGCACCAGCAGAACGGTGAGGAGGGCGGCCGGGGCGGAGCGCGGGGCCTAGTTGCCGGCGGGGCATCCTGCGCGGCGCGATCCGGCGGGGAGGGCCGGCGGGCGGCGGGAGTTGGGGGCTGCCGGGCTGGGGGCGGGGGGCGCACGGCGGGAGCCTGACGGGGGGCGGGGAGAGAGGGGACGGACGCCCCGGCGCGGGGCCGACCCGGGGCATCGCGGGCTGCGGCTGCTTCTGGAGTGTGGCCCCAGGCCCTAAACCGCCGGGGCGAGTTGGGGCGTTGAAAGGGGGCAGCCCAGAGACCACGTGAATCGCGGTTATCCAGCCCCGGGCGCGGGCGAGGTGCCCCGAGCGACCCCTGTCGCGGAGAGACCCGGGGCCGCAGAGTGCGTGGTCCGGCGGAGGCTGCTTGTAGCCATGGAGCTGAGGAGGGTTGTGCCCTTCCTGTCTCGGGGAAAATTGCTCTGATTTCTGAGGCCCGGCGAGCACGCTGCCTGGAAGGAAACTTCAGTTTGTGCTCAAGTTTGTAGACAAAGGGTGTAAATAGGCAACACGAGTGTAACTGTAACCCTGACCCAGTTCGGCCTTCGAGATCTGTCGTTGCTGTTGCGGCCGCTACTCGAGCGTCTGGAACTGGCTGGTCGTGTTTGAAAAGGAGCAGGTGTCAAACGGATTTAAACGAATACTTTTAGATCTGGGTGTCCCCCGCCTCTCCCCCGTCCCCCAGCTTCACTTTCAGAAACAAAAACGTGCCAGAGTTGGCCCTGTTGGAGGCAAGGCCTTCATACCGGCAGCAGGCATTGCAACGTGAAGGCCGCTTTCAGCCTAAGGTCGTGGGCTTTGGGGACGTAACAGTCTCCGCTGAAAAATGATGCTTGTAGAATATCCATTCCCTCAGTTAGTGGATGGGGCCCGGGGAGAGGGGCCGTCTCTGTATAAACGGTAATATTTCCGATGAGAACGCTCGACACTAATTGACTGAATACTTTACAAGAATATGTCTGGTTCTCTGTTTGTATAAGAGAACAAAGTCTGGTGGTGCTCTTCAAATGATTGTTGGACTGACCTATTTTACCCAGTCTGCTAGTGAAAACTTACTGGACTTTATAAATCAGTTCAGCGAACATTTAATTTTTATAGCTGATGCTGTTCACGCTTGCAGTTTATCGTTTATCCTGAGAACCAGAAGTTGAGGTTTTTATTTTTTTTTTGTAAGTCAAATGTGATGGCTTAGTCTTCATAATCCTTTGAATCAGCCATAGTTGTCAATGTTACATGCAGTACTTTTTCTGGTCATTGTTTACTGTATGGGTTTTAAATGTAAACAGTGTAGTAGGTTTTGTTCTTCTGCCCTGAACAAACATGAAGATATTATTTTTGAGCAGTTTTTGTTCTTGTAAACTTAGCATAAATTCTTGTTTTTGTTTAGTTTTTGAAATAGCTTTGTGTGTGGAAGAACTGAAAGAAGAGATCCCCAGTCTTTTAGAATATTGTAAATCCATGTTTAATAGTGATCCAAGGATTGTGTCTTTTCTTGATTTTCTGATTATGCATTATTGTCATAGTGTACAGTTTTTAAGGTGACAAATATTTGCCTTAGCCTTACAAATTTTGTGAATACTCAAGGAGTGACAGGATATCAGTTGTAATCAAGATGTTAAATATGTAAAAAATCAGTTGATACATTTAGAAGCCAGATATAAATGATGCTTGCTTTCTACTGTTTATAATCATTACTTTCCTTTGATATAATTCATTTCAGCATTTGTTGCATGCTTGCAGTTGGGGACTCGAGATTAGCCTAGTAGATAAAACAAAATCCCTGCCTTTCTCCTAAATTGACATGTATTTTGGTGACGTTCAAGTTGGTTATGACCTTGAGGAATTTGACAGATAGAGGCAGGAGGGGAGGGCTGTTGCAGGGGCATGAACCAAAGTTGAAAAATTTAGGAACCAAGAAGCAAAAAGAGTGCCAGGTGAGAGGGAAAACCCAAGGGATTAAAGCTGAAAACAATACTTGAAAGGGGCCAGATTACAGAAAGGTCTTGAGTGTTAAGGAATTTGGAAATTAAGATAAAGAACTAGAGTTAATTTTTTTTTGTTTTTGTGAAAATAAGTGGGTTAAGTAGATAAATAACAAGATCAAATCTGTTTTTGTTTTGCTTGTTAATCTCGGAGAAAAGTAACTTTTGCTTTTGGAATCCATAGATAACGGTTAAGCAATCATTTGGGTTTGTGATTGATTCTTCAGTCCTGCATAAACTATTTTGCCTTTTTATATCTCTGGAATTCCAGGCGTGATGAAAAAGAAATAGATCAGAAGTATGAGTTTGAAACATCACAGAAGACAGTTGTAAAACTGGAGTGGTACCTACCAATCACTTGCTTTAGTGTTTATCAAACATTTTTAAAAACAGATTTCTTTTCCCAGAGGAATTTGTAGAGCCCTGCTACAGACATCTGAAAAAAGCAGAGCTGTTGTGGTTAAAATAGAGGTGGAGGTTCAGGTGTTTTTGGAGTACAGGCTGTAAGACACCTAGTTCGATTCCCTAATTAAACAGATAAAATCAAGATCCAGAAAGTTTTGGATGGGTGTTTTTTACCTGTGCCTGTATAAGCTTCTTGAGGGTGACTGGCTGTATCCTGTTCACTGCTGTATACTCAGTATTTTCGAGGCCTAGAACAAGTTATAGTTTCATTTGTTAAATGAAGCTTAATACAGTTTTTCTAGTTTAAAGTCCAGATCTCTTTCTCTTAACAGACTCTAAGAAGTCTCTTACTGGAAACTTTGACTTTGGAAAGGGTTGGGGGGCAGAAGCCCAGACTTCATTAATATTTTTCCTTGTTTTCTGTGTTTAACTGTTAACATACTTTCCCCACTTATTCCTCCACCCCCCCCCCCCCCCCACTTATTTGAAGATACGATTTGATTTCTTTGAGTTTGTGAATTATTTCTTTCTGAACTTTCTTCCTTGGAGTTACATTTCTATACTTCAGTTTTTCACTGAGCAGCATATGGGTAGTTTAGAATCATTGTATTTTCATAGAAAGTATTAGTTGAATATTTTTCAGCTTACACTTTGCCTTTTAAGAGTCCTTCCAAAACAGAGTCCTCAAACAAGGAAAGACTGAGTGAATAATATCCTGGTAATTACGGCATAACCCCATTGTTGTTGTTTAGTTGCTAAGTCATGTTTAATTCTTTTTGGGTCTGTGGACTGTAGTCTGCCAGGCTCCTCCATCCATGGGATTTTGAAGGCAAGAATACTGGAGTGGGTTGCCATTTCCTTGTCGAGGGACTCTTCCCAACCAAGGGATTGCACCCACATCTCCTGCATTGGCAGGCAGATTCTTTACTTTGAGCCACCAGGCAACCTGGCATAACTCCATAATTTCTCCCAGTTGACTTAAATTGAAAGAGGTATTTTAGAAGTGGTTTTTTGTTTGCTTGTTTGTTTGTTTTGGTGGGGGGCACTCAGATTTATCAGTAAAACTCTGCTTTCTGATTCTTCTTTTAGGAAGCAAATGGTGCTCATTTTCAAATGAAAATGTGTTTTCTTCCTACCATGTGCCTTTCCCAAGAATGATACTATCGGCAGTTTTATCATTTTATTGTCCATAATGCAAGAAAGATGAGATAGTAATGGGAATTATCAGACTTCATTACTTTATTATTAGACTTCATTACATAAACTGGAGAAGGAAATGGCACCCCACTCCAGTGTCCTTGCCTGGAGAATCCCAGGGACGGGGGAGCCTGGTGGGCTGCCGTCTATGGGGTCGCACAGAGTCAGACACGACTGAAGCGACTTAGCAGCAGCAGCAGCAGCAGCATTACATAAACATACCTTTCACTCAGGAATACTATCTGGTGGGTTATAGGAAACGGTTCAACTTTGAGAGCACATGCAAAATTTAAAATCATACAAGTGTACATACAGATACTAGTGTATCTGAAGTAAGTCCTTTTTGATCAGAGCAGTGTCCTTGTCTCAAGTTTCTAGTCTTCCTTTACAGCCACCCAGAAGCATCTGGTCCTCTCTTGAAGACAGTGCCATGGTATAATATGACTTTCTGCATACATAATTTCCTCCTAAACTGGTGAATAGATGTCTCAAGGATCTTATAAAATATATACACAAGTGTCTGTTATCTGGATTGTTTTTACTTTTTGTTGTTGTGTTGTTTTAGTTATTTTATATTTTCATTCCCACCCCACACCTCCCCCTCAATTTCTGAGATAATATGTGTAATAATTTTTGTAGATCACATTCATTGCCACTGATCCCGGTATTTCAGCTAACTTCCATCTTTCTGATTGATCTGTAAACCCTGAAGTATTAGATGCTAAAGACGTTGAAATAGAAGGGATTTTGAGCCAATCTTCAATGGACTTTCCTAGAAATGAGAGCATCTTCAGAGTTAGCACTGCGTGTTAGAGCAGATCTTGTATTCAGCCCTGAGGAAGCCGCTATTATTTCCAGTAGGTTAAGCATACTCAGAATTGCCAGAAAGTGTAGGCTAGTGAAAAAAGGTGTAGGTTCTGTTACAGCCCAAGGTTTTGTGGAGAAAATTACTTAACATCTCTGGGCTTCAGAGGAGAATATTACCTTCCTCTTAGGGTTGTTGAGAAGATTACATTAAATGAGGTGCTGTTTTTTAAAGTACCTGGTGTTTAGTAAAATGAGATGCTTTGCAAATGAGGGGCTCCTTCATTCCATTTCCTTCAAAACACCAGGATATAAATTCTTCAGGCGGCAGAGACCATGTGAGTTTTCCTCCTCATGTTCCCAGTGGCAGCATGCGATAGGCACTCAATGGAGTACGTGAACTTGGCTACTAATTTTCTCACACTGTCCAGCCCTCCCCACAAAGAATCTGCTCTTGGAAGGTTTCCTCCAATAGGCCACTACCTCAGCTAGCTGGTTTGTGGGAAGAGGGGTTTTAAGTTTTCTACGATTGCGTCCCGAATGCTGCCAGGAAAAGGAATTGAGGAAAAGGGAGGTAAAATAGGGAAGCAAGAGGGAGTAGTAAAATGCCTTGCCTAGTCCGTAGCCAAGTCCTAACTCGCTTGTTTTTCCTAGTGTTTCTGAGAAACAGGTATTGTGAAATGGGTTTGGAACCTTCACTGACTGGCATCTTCACTACTTCCGAACTGTGTGAAATTGTATGAATTAATAACCTTTCACGTCCTTGTTTGTAAAGTGATGATAGTGATACTTCACAGGATTTTATGAGAATTATATAAGATTATGGATAAAAAAGCATAGTACGTGGCATGTAGTAGGTTTTCAATCAATATTGGTTTTCTTTTGGCCCCTTTACTCTTAGCAGTCATTATGATGGCATCCAAGAGGACAACTGATGGAGTGGCAGGAATAATCTATACTTAGTGCAGTGAGAGTTCATCTAAATGGTTCCATAGGCTCTGTCTGCCAGCCGTGACTGGAACAGTTACCTTTGTAGCTGTTAGCCTTCCATCAGGAAGAATAATCCAGGGTTATCAGATGTCATTCAGACTCCCCATTTTTTAAATCACTAGGGTTATAATTGCAGACTTTTTGGAGCTGTATGTGTCTGTATACATTTTATGCTCACTAAAAATGTATTTTAGCAATATTATTGATGCTTTATATTCAAAATATTTAGTAATTAGTACTTAACGTACTGACCACTGAGTAGATCCCAGCCTTGACACTGGCGCAGAACTGTGTCAGACTGTAATGCGCCTGGATTACTCCTTCAGTTGCTGCATTGTGAGTGGGTCTGGGGCCAGGGACCAGCATGGTAGGATGTAACAGGGAAGCAGGGTCAGGACTGTGACTGTTCACCAACTGGCTCGGCAATGTTTTAATAAAGATGATTGTTAAACTACATACAGGCTGAATATTGAATTATTTCTTGATAGTTCAGCGATGAATGAAATAAATGTTTAGTAATGTAATTACTTTTCCAAATTAGTATGAATTGTATTTCAGTAGGACAGAGGTGCTTGTAGTTTGCTGACCTTGATGTTCTTTTGAAGATAATAAACACTTTTTAATCTGCCTTTTTAAAAAAGTTGAAATTCTGGAATTCTTGGCAGTCCAGTGGTTAGTACCCTGCACTTCCTCTGCAGGGGATGCAGGTTCGATCTCTGGTTGGGAAACTAAGATCCTACATGTTGTGTGGCCTGACCAAAAAATAAAAAATGAAAATAAATTTTTTTTAAATGTTGAAATTTTTTGAATTTCAGGAATTTGATTCAGGAATTCAATTTTTCCTGAATTAATTGAGTCTTTTCAATTCAGGAAAGGACTAATGAAGCAAACATTTTTATATTCAAAATTTTACTTCTCTATGGAATGAGGGGAATGAGGAAACATGTAAGAGCCTATGATTTTTTCCGTGTAGTGACTAGATGTTCCATAAAATACTTGCTGTATAAATTTTGATTTTCATATCAAGTTTGCATGAAGCAGGACTAGAATCAGTTTACCTTTGGTGAGAATCTGATCTCAGGAAGGATATTATGTCACTGAGGCAAATCTATCCTTTGGGTAGATTTTGTGATAATTTTCTCTCAATAAGGATAGCAAGGGTGCTTATAGAAAATCAGAGGCTGTATCTCACTTGTGTATGATAATATCAGTCAGGCTGACCATCTAAAACCTTTGCAGCTGTAATTAGAGCTGGGGAGATTATCCTGGATCTGGGTGGGCCTGATATACTTGCAACCATCCTTATTGGAAACTGGAGGAGTCAACCTACAGAGAAAGTAACAAGACCACAGGAGCAGAGGTTAGAATGATGTGCTTTGAAGATGGAGGGAAGGGGCCACAAGCCAAGGAATGCAGGTGACCGTTAGAAGCTGAACAAGGTAAGGAAATGGATTCTCTCAGGCTTCAGAAAGAACCAGCTTTGCCCATGACACCTTAACATTAGCCCAATGAAACTGATTTTGGACTTCTGACTTCCAAACTGTAAAGTAATAAATTTGTACTATTTTAAGCCACTATATTTGTAGTAATTTATTACATTTGTACTGGGAAACTCATACATCTAGTAAGAAGGAAAAAAAGCGGCAATGTCAAAACACTCTAGATGCAATGAAATGCAGTAGATTTTTACTTTCCTTTTGTTTTGAGTGTTCTTATACTTGAACTACTAAAGAATAAAAAGTGTAGAATGGCAGAGAAAAAAATAGTCAGACTTGTAATTTGTTCTGGTAGTAGAGTATAAGTATTAAGTTTTAAATTCTTTCTCTTTAAATATCATGTGCATGCATGCATCCTGTCGCTCAGTTGTGTCTGACTCTTTGGGACCTCATGGACCATAGCCCACCAGCCTCCTCTGTCCATGAGGTTTCCCAGGCAAGAACACTAGAGTGGGTTGCCATTTCCTTCTCCAGGGGACCTTCCCAACCCAGATATTGAACCTGCATCTCTTAAGTCTCCTGCATTGGCGGGCGGATTCTTTACCACTGAGCCACCAGGGAAGCCCTTAAATATCATGTAGTTGTTGATAATTGTGATGAGATAAATGCCTGATACAGAAATATTTGATGATTATTTACTGCACTTTTTTTTTCTTCAAAAATACAGCAGTGGAATCCATGAACCAGTCACTATCCTAAGCCTTAAGGTGATAGAGCCGAGAGCAAAGTAGGCCCAGGTTTTTGACTTATAGAGTGTACACTTAGTTACAGTTCCACGTGGAAAGTGCTGTCACAGAGGTCCAATATACTGTAGTACAACATTAAGCGGGCATTGACTTGTAGAATTGCAGAATGTTTTCTAGAGGAAGAGCTGAGAGCTGAAGGATGAGTAAGAGTTGGTCAGGTGAAGCGGGTAGAAGGAAGAGCCTGTGTGAACAGTTGGAAGTGAACAAGCATGACTTGATAACTCTCTGTGCTAAGAGTGAGTGTATGTGGAATAGAGATTTTCAACCTTTTCACTCATGGCTACTTTAGTGCTGAAGTTCTTGGTGACATTCTTGAAGGAGTTAAACTTAGAACACATGTATTTTAAAACAGCAAGTTCCAAGAAAACTATATTAACGTGATCCTCTTCAGAAGTCTTTATGAGGCAACTTAATATTCTGCCCCAGCAACCCCTCTGATGGCCTTTTGACACAAAGCTCTAGCCTGCAGCCTCACCTGATGTTGTGCTGTGGCTCCTTTGCTTTTCTTGTGGCAAGTTACACTTCTTTACCAGCTCGGCATTCTGTGTCACTTCATCACAACACTCGGCGTTCGTAGTTGTAGCAGAGCTGTTAATACATTTTATTGATCAAAGTGTGGCAAACTCATGTGAGGACTTGCAGTATATTAAGGTATACCATTAGGAAATCACTGTGAAAAGGAGGAGTGGTGAGCGGTGAGTGGTCGAGGTTTCCCCAGTGGCTCAGTGGTAAAGGATCTGCCTGCCGATGCAGGAGACACGGGTTCGATCCCTGGGTGGGGAAGAGCCCCTGGAGAAGGAAATGGCAACCCCCTCCAGTGTTCTTACCTGGGGGACCCCATGGGCAGAGGAGCCTGGTGCGCTGCAGACCATGGGGTCAGAGTCGGACACAGCGTAGCACTGAACACAAGCACACACACAAGCAGGGGTCAGAGCATAAAAAGTCTTTGCATTGGTTTTATCTCTGCTGCTGTAACAGATGACCACAGACTGTGGCTTCAAACAACACCAGTCCATCTTCTGCAGGTTGGAAGTCTAACTGGGCTAAAATCGAGGTGTCATTAGGGCTGCGTTCCCTTCTAGAGGCTCTAGGAGAGAACCCATATCTTTGCCTTTTCCAGCTTCCAGAAGCTGTGCACATTCCTTGGCTCTTGGCCACTCTTTCCATCTTCAGAGCCAGCAACATTGCCTCTCTCAGAGGAGTCTTCTGTAGTCACGGCTCCTTGTGAGGCTCTTCTGCCTCCCTCTTCCCCTTTTAAGGATTCTAATGATTATGTGGCGCTTACCTGGATTATATATTCCCTCTTCGAAGGTCCACTGGCTAACAGCCCTAATGCTATCTCTAATGTTACCACCCCTCTGCCATGTAACCTAGCATTTTCACTGGTTCTAGGGATTAGGACATGGACGTGGGGTGAGGGAGGGATTATCCTGTCTCCCACTATCTTACCATATTAGAGAATTTGAATTATTCTTAATGGCAAGAGAAACTATTAGAAAGCTTTAAACAAGGAACTAACAATCTGCTATTCTTCTTCAAAGTTTTTTTTTTGTTTTTTTGGTTTTTTTCTATTTTAGTACCTTGCCTTTCCTTAGAAATTTTAGAATCATCTTGTTGGTATCTATTTTTTAAAAAAAGCCTTCATGTGTTTTTGTTGGGATTGTATTGAATCTAATGATCAAAATTAAGATAATTTACATCTTAATGTCAAGCCTTCCTGTCCACAAAGATGTATATCATTCCATTTACTTAAGTCCCTGATTTCTTTCGTCAATGTTTTCTAGTTTTCTACATATAGATTCTTCACATATTTCATTAGATTTGTATTTTTAATACTACTTTTTGTGTGTGCTGTTGAAAATAGTATTTTGGCTTTAGAATCTGAATCCTGAATTTTTAAAAATAGTAATTGCTATTCTAGTTGCTATTACTACATAATAAATTACAACAAAACTTAGGGGTTAAACAACCATTATGCTCACAGAGTGTGTTGAGCTAAGACTTTGGACAGGGCACCGCAAAGATGGCTTTTCTCTGCTTTAGAATGCCTAGGGCCAGAGCTGGGACGATGCAAAGGTGATTTTGATGGCTGGAGATTAGGATGATCTTGAAGGCTCATTTATTCACACATCTGGCACTTAGACTAGAATATATCAGACTTGCACTTCAAACCAGAGTGCCTAGCAGTGACCAATCTGTGTGGTTTGGCATCCTCAGACCATGGCAGCTGTGGAGTAAATGGGCTTCTTATGGAGTTGCTTAGGGATCCACATGCAAATAATCCCGTCAAACAATACAGATGCTCAATTGTCTATGACTGAGTCTGGGAATTCACACAGCTTTGCTTCTGCCATTCTTTATTGGTGGAAGCTGTTATAAGCCTGCTCCAATTCAGGAGGAGTAGACAGATCCTACCCTTTAATCAGCAGAGTGTCAAAGAGTTTGGCGACCGTGTTTTAAAACTGCCACAGTTGCTGAGGCAATTATCGGGAATATAAGTAAATGAAAATGCTAATACTAGTAAAATTCCCATAATTTACAGAGTCTCTTTAAAAAAAAAAAAAGAATGGGTGCATTTGTGATCTTTCCCAGGCTCATTTTTTAGTTTATACAGAAGAAATATAACTTTAATATTCGTATATACCCTGGGCTTCCCTGTTGGCTCAGATGGTAAAGAATCTGCCTGCAATGTAAGAAACCCAAGTTCGATCCCTGTGTCGGGATGATCCCCTGGAATAGGAAATGACAGTCCCCTCCAGGATTCTTGCCTGGAGAATCACATGGACAGAGGAGCCTGGCGGGCTACAGTCAGAGTCCAGTCAAAGAGTCAGACACAACTGAGCGACTACGCATTCACTATTAATATACCCCAAGAAAAAGTTAAGAATTATCTAATACATTTTAAAGTTGAAGAAAATGCACACCTTGTTAGGTCACAGTAAGACAAAATCTTTAAAATTATTTTCTTGTCCTAGCATTTTCTTTCAGTTTAAACTGATCTTTAGTTTTTTTTTGTGCAGGTTTTTAAAAATTGATTTTAAACATTCAAAAAATTATTTTACTTTCAAAAGAGTTAATTCACATATTATTTTGGTTAAATTTTACTAGAATTTTGGGGGAGGGTACTCTTGGATCATTTAGATTTTGATAAGGAATAGTATGCATCGACATATAATTAGCTATTCTTACCTTTGCACCCTCTCTCCAAAGTAAGTACCTTCCTTTTCCTTGATGGATTGAAAAGTAAATAGACTTTTTTGGGTGGGTAATTTACTTCTGATAAATTTTACCAGTTCCAACATCCCTATTATTTTTAGAAGAACGGCATTTGAGTAGCTTGGACAAGATGATGGTTCTTGTCCTGTTTGCAGAGATCATTTAGCATAGATAAGCCAAATCAAATCATAGAGTGAGTAGATATTTAAACAGATTTATCTGATCTCTTGATTAATAAATGTGTACATTGTTGGGTTTTCTGGGGCTATAATGAAGAGTGGCAAAACCATTTTTTAAGATCTATTTTAGTAAGAGGAGAACATTTTACACTTTTTTTTAAGGGCATGTTAATGAAAGATTTGTATTTTAAGACTTGTTTCCTTTTAAGTAAATAAATTATTTTAAGTGAACTATGATCATGTGAAATATCCTATAAGAAAAGTAAATTATATACCTAGTAAAATAGTGTTACCTGAGTTTTGGTTCCTTGTATACTTGGAATTACAGAAGTGTGGACATTATTTTTTTGTTTACAGCTTGATTGTCTGAGTTATCTTTGGAGAATGTATTTAAATGACTAAATACTAAAGATTATTTAGTAGAAATTGAAAATAGAATAAGGAAATTATTCATGTATCTTTTATAAATACATATTTTCTATTTTATACATTATTATGGCAAGGAATACAGTGACACCTTTTGTGTCAGTGAACTTGAAGCAGCTTGAAATTTATATACATATGTCTTATCTGTGTGTGCGTATACATATATATGTACATACATATACATGATTATCCTTTCATTTGGGCTTCCCTGGTGGCTCAGACAGTAAAAAACCCACCTGCAATGTGGGAGACCTGGTTTTGAACCCTGGGTTGGGAAGATCCCCTGAAGAAGGGAACAGCTGCCCACTCCAGTTTTCTTGCCTGGAGAATCCCATGGAAAGAGGAGCCTGGCAGGCTACAGTCCATGAGGTTTCAAAGAGTCAGACTTGACCAAGTGACTTTTACCTTCACTTTTCATTTGAGGTAAGGTACAGATGCCTATTTCATTCCAAAAGACAAGCAAATTAGATTCTAGGATAATTCAAGTTTGCCCTTGGAACCAAAACTAGAATTCCATTGTTTGAGATAATTGACTTTCTAGGCTGAAGAAAGCTAGTAGGATTTTAGTGTAGCGAGGGCCAGCAGATAATTGTTTAAAAGCATGGACTTGAGCCAGATTATCTAAATCAAATCCCAGCCCTATTACTTTCTAAGTATGTGACTTTATTTACTTAAATTTTGTTTCATTTATCTTATTATAAAGTAGTTACAATAATACTCTTTATTTCAGGTGGTTAGGAGGAATAAAGGATTGAATATATATAAAACATTAGAACAGTGAGTGGCACAAAGTGTAATGTTTAGACTATTAATAAAATTAATATTAAGTTATGGTAACTTGAATGATACTGATAAAATAAATACATTCTGTAGTGATCAAAGATAAATGTAAAAATGAAAGTATTAAAAGCACTAGAGGAAAACATGGGTAGTTTTATAATATTGGAGTAGGGGAGGCTCTATGAAGTATGAATTAAAATTTTGTCAAGCATGAAAGATTTCACTACATGATAGTTGAGGAACTATAGCAAGAGACAACGTGAACAAAGTTAAGTAACCTGAAGCAAATACAGGCAGCACATAATAATATTGTTAATTGCTTAATGTGTATGAACATTTATAAATTATTAAGGGACACACAATTCTGTGGGGAAAGGGTAGGTAACAAAGATACCCAAGTGGCTAAGAAACATTTGTAAGGATTCTCAGCATCACTCAGTTTAGTACTGCAAGCTAAAATGTTTCTTATTAGATAGGCAGAGATTAAAATGGTACTCAGTGTTGGGAAGATGAGGCATTCTGAAGCATCATTTTTGAGAGGTATAAATTGATAGACATTTTTGGAGATATTTGGTAATAATGGTCAATTTTAATTGCCCCTAAACCCTTTGAACCTCCAGTTTCAATTCTAGGAACTTATCCTGCAGATTCATCACAGGGGTTGACCTCATAAATTAGTTCACTCCCTGGAATAAATATTCATCATGGGGATTTGGTAAATAATATTATGTTTCTACAATGAAATATTATTAGATTCTTTTAGAAGAATAATAAAGATTTATATATGCTAACACAGAAGGATATCCTTGCCGAACTGTAGTATGGTCTTTGTGGTTAAGTATATATATATGTTTATATGTATATTACATATGTTGTACATATAGGTATCCAATATTGTACATATAGGTATCCAAAGAATACACAAGAAACCATTAACTAAACTACATCTGGGAAGTAGGATTTCAGCTACCAGGGAAAGAAGGGGACTTGTACTTTTCATTTTATGTTCTTCATTGTTTGAATTTTTTTGATAGTAGGTATATTGTTAGTTTTATAATTAAAAAAGGGAGGGCAGTAAGAAAGGTTTGAACTTCATCTGTGGTAGGTATATTGTTATCTGTTACTTCATGACAAAATAGCCTAAAATTTACCGGCTTAAAACAAGGAGTACTAATCTCATACTTTCTGAGGGACATGAAGCAGTCTAGCTGGGAGATTCTGGATTAGGGTCTCAAACATGAGATTGTAGTCGGACTGTCAGCAGGGGCTCTGGTTATTTTTAAGACTCTACTACTTGGTGTGAAGAGTCTGGTTCCAGTCTCTTGAGGTTGTGGGCAGACCTCAGTTTCTCTCTGGTGGTTGGTTATGAGAATGCGATTCCTCACTGAATGGGTTTCTCCAGAGAGCTCTTCACAGCTTGGCAGCTTTGATCTTCCACACTGAGAGATCTAAGAGTGCCAGTGCCTGAGACAGGACAAGTCTTAGGAGTGATACCATTACCTCTGCTCTATGCTGCTGGTCACCCAGTCCAGTCCTGGTTTATCGCGCGAGGGTAGGAGTACCGGAGCGCGGAGGCGGCTGGGCGCCATCTTGGAGGCTGACTACCACGGCAGGTCTGTTAGAGGATAACCTCTGGTAACAGTTTGGGATTATGAAGAAGTAAATTAGGGCAACATTTAGATGGGAACTGTGCTTAAAAATTAGTTGCCTTCTTACTAATGCCTGTCAATACTTGCTTTTCTTTTTCAGGTCCAGCACAGAATCAAATGCAAGTTCCATCTGAGTATGGATTGCCTCCTCAAAACTATATTGTTCCCTCAGGACATTACTCTCAAGGACCTGGGAAAATGACCTCGTTGCCATTGGATAGCCAGAGTGGTGATTACTACTCTGGTCTCTATACGGTACCAACGCAGAGTGTGGCGACTCCTAACACAGCCAGCCAGCAGCCAGGAGCTCAGCAGATGTATGGCAGGGTTCCTCCCGCCCCTCGTGCTGTGGGGTCCACTCCGGGATCTTTCCAAGGTGCCTCGGCCTCCGCATCGCATTTGCATACGAGTGCCTCCCAGCCGCTCTCCTCTTTTGTGAATCATTACAACAGTCCACCCATGTACTCTGCCAGTTCTTCTGTTGCTTCTCAGGGATTTCCCTCTACTTGTGCTCACTACGCTTTGTCAACTGTTTCTAATGCTGCGTATCCTAATATTTCATATCCCTCTCTACCTGCTGGTGATCCATATGGGCAACAAATGTTTACCTCACAGAATGCTCCAACTGTCAGGCCAATTAGAGATAATTCATTTTCTGGTCAAAGTACAGCTGTCAGCCATCCGTCACCGCTTCCACCTCCACCGTCACAACAGTACCACCAGCAGCAGAGTCTTTCAGGATACAGTACTTTCTCGTGGTCAGCTCCGGGCCTTCCATCAACCCAAGACAATCTGATTCGAAACCACACCTCCCTGGCTACAGCCAGCAACCCAACAAATACCGGTAGGTTGAATGAAAAGTCCACCAAAGCATGGTTGAAAGTCAGTGCATTTCCAGTCCGTTTTTATTGCATGAAGGTTAAAGATGATATTGCCCATTAGAAAAATCAGCAATTTGCTTACTTTTGCTATTTATTTGCTTTTATTTGCTGTAAAATTTTGCAGTATCTCCTTGAACCCATCCCCTTCATTTGTTCACAGTTAGCCACCTGACCTTGTATAGAGTGGTTCCTTGCCACGATTAGGATCTCAGTTGGTGTTTGCTGATAGGTTTTCTTGCCTCTGCAGTAGTTGTCTTTAATGTGAGTTTGGAATAGGGCACAGTGGAAAAGTCCATTTGAGGATATGTTTTGTTAGCTGCGGCTCACAGGTTAAAGCGTCTGCCTGCAATGCGGGAGACCTGGGTTTGATCCCTGGGTCGGGAAGATTCCCTGGAGAAGGAAATGGCAACCCACTCCAGTTTCTTGCCTGGAGAGTCCCACGGACGGGGGAGCCTGGTGGGCCACAGTCCACGGGGTCGCAGAGAGTCGGACACGACTGAGCGACTTCACTTTGTTAGCTGCTACTTTCTTTTTTATATTAGTTCAACTTTGAGACAGTTATTCTTCCAGCCATAGCCCCGTTCTCTGTAGAAAAAATTATGGTCTGAAATACCAAACTGGTTAGGTGGACCCTTATTTGCAGCTTTCACAGAAGATGTATTTCCTATACATTAAAGCTGGTGTTTTCTCAGCCCCAGATAGATAAGTTGAATGAAGGACAGTGAAGATGGAGAAAGATATATGAAGAATACCCTTGTAATTAGTTTTTCTCACCTTCCTAGACCAAGATATGATTAAATTTATTTGTTTAAAAGTTATATACACAAGCTGTATATGTAGTTTATTTAGTGTGGGGTTTGCATAAAATTTACTCACTTTAATTCATCTTGTCACTTTAACAAGTGACAAAATCTGCTCTTGAACCGAGTGAAACAGTGTGTAAAGAATGAGTAATGGAAATCTGTGATAGTTTTCTGAATGATGTCTCTAGATTGTATATCAGAGTTTAGATAGCCATATGTCAAGGATGTTGTAGAAAAGTATCCTTCCCTAGACAGTTAGATTATTTAAAGTTAGATCTTTAGAATATTAGATCTGAACTGTACATTTCAGATTGCCTGTTCTTTTAGTGCTATGTTATTTAGAAACACCTTGGATTACAAGCAACTAATAGTGGTTTAAACAGAAACGGTGTTTATTTTCCTCACATAGCAAGGAGTCAAGAAGTCTAGGCAGATGCAGATCCAGATGTCCTCATTGTCTTTTGTCTCTTTCCACTCTGCCATCCTTAATATGTTGGTTTATAGAAACAAGATAACTTACATACCTGTCAAAATTAAAAGCAGAAAGAAGGGAGAGGAAGACGATGGGTTTGTGGCACTGACAGACTTCATTTTCCATGTCATTTGCCATTGCTGTTTTAAAAGACCATGTCTAATTTAAGGGAAGGCCAGGAAATAAATAGTTTGCTTTAGAGCCTCCATGGTAGAGACAGGCCTGAAACAGGGGGCCAGCATTGACTGGGTCTTAGGTGAGTCAGCTTGAAGCATCCGTCACAATTCCCAAATCTGGCTCTGCACCAGAATCCCTTGCAGAGAATTCCTCAAACCCAGCTGACTGAGCTAGAATAGAATAATCTCCAGGGTAGTCTTGGGAATCTGAATTTCTGACTGGCTCTCGAATAACGTCTGGTAACAGATCCAGGCTCTAGTGCTATCCCTGTGGTTTACAGACTAGGAAAGCCTGTAGTCCTGAATACTAGGAACAGTCCTGAAGCTGTTTCTTCTGACTCTCAGTCTGCCCATCTCAGAACCAGGGCTCTCTGTCCCGTAGAAATCCTGCTTGCTTTCTCCTTTCAGTAAGCCTTTTACAGATCAGCTTATCTAAGGTCCCCCTGACCTAAGGATTTTATGACTTTCGTGACAAAAAAGAAGAAAGTCAGGCAATTCCTATCTTATTTCTCAGATGGGAATAGGACCGGACAGAATGAATTTATATTAAGATGTAAGATTGGAAAATGTTGGGGCCATTTGGCTTATGAGTAGAATACCTATTGGCAAGGGCCTACTATTGAAAAAAATATTGAATAAAGAGTAAGGATAATTACAAAATTACCTTCTGTTTGAATGACTAGTAATTAGTCCATTAGGCAAAGAGAAGGGAGTGTATTTCCATTGTTTTAATTGTAATACTATATTATGAAAGCCATAATAAATACAATTTGGGAAATTAATGTTAAAGAAGTGGGTTTTTCCCTCCTTAGATTGGTAAATGACTTTTTAATTGTAGTTCAGAAGTTGACAAATTAAATATATCTCAGGTTAATATGGCCTATTGCTTGTCATCATTTCAAAAGAGATAAAGAGATTACTTTTAAAACTTACTTTAAAATTCAGTATTACAGAAGTTCCTGAACTTCCTCAGTTGATGTTTCTCAATAATTTTTTCCAGTGCTCCACACTGCATTGTAGTAATAGTTCATAAGGTTTTCTGACAGATGTTACTGTTTTTCTCTTGGAAATTTTAAAACATCCCTTGGAACTGTGAGTTTGTTGCAAGGGCAACTTGGGTGCCTAAGTGCAAAGTTTGGGAACCATAGGTATGTTGCTTGTAATTTTCTAGAAAGACAAGCAGTTTAATTGCTTAGGACACTTTTAAATTATATTGTCAAAGTAAGAATCTTACATTTTAAGCATGGTTTTGTATGAAAACCAATCTGAGTAATTGATAAGAATGATTGCATTTTATTACTTGATTATATTAGTTTCATTTTCAGGTAATATAGTTAAACTTCAGCAATTCATGAAGGGTTGAGATTCAAAAGCATAGCCCGAGTTAAGTGATTATCAAAAATACAGTGATTGATACATGCTGTTACTTTTAGGCAGTTGAGTTCATATTCAGAAATATGGAATAAAAGAGACATTTAAACATTATCTCATTTGTCTCTTCAATTTTAGAAAAGCCCATTAATATAATTTAGCACTAGAATTTCAGATTATTTTTGTTAAAAACATAGTGATGTAAGTTTTGAGTGCTGTGTTTAGTTAATTTAGGGTGCAGTTTTGGCTAGTGTTTAAAAGGTATCATTAGGCCATTAAATTTTTTTTTAACTGTCGTTATAGGTAAATTTCTCAAGGTTCAGAAGCTCTTTCCTAGTTTGAGGTGAAATTGGTTGAGTAATACAAGTTCAAGAAGGGTCACATCTTGCTGGCATATTGTAAAATAGTACTATCTGATTAATGCTATTTTACCAAGTACAATTTTATTTTTTTAAAAAGAAGCATTTAAAAATCTACTCATAAAAATAATAATAATAAACATTGATAAAATCCTTGTGTAAAAATCTACAACTTACAACACGATACTAAGGTATAATCACTGATGTGTTAATATATGTCTGTCATCTTGAGGTGATGATGTGCCTGAGGAAAAGCAAAATAGATACTAGGAGGTGACTACCTGGATAAAGAAATCAAGTTAGAAATAAGTTAGAAAACTACATTGGAGGCACAAATAGTACAGTTAAGAGATTATTTTCAGCTTCAGGAACTTGTGTTGAGATTGCAGAGTTGTGAGATAATAATAATTTTGCTCCCTCATACTCCTTCAGTTTTTCATAGGCACTCTTGAACCTTATCTTTTCTTACCTTAGTACCTTCCACTTGAAGATTTTCTATATTTACTCCTTTAAGCCCAGAAGATGAAATGTCCATCTTTATGACCACTTCATTCAAAACTTGGTTTTATTGGTTATTTTTTTTGGTGTCTTTTCTGGTGTCTCAGTTTCCCAGTTTCTGCTGGGCCGTGGCATTGGGAAGGTGAGAGGAAAGGACGAAGTGAAGGAAAAACATAAGCTTGGTTCTATCTGTAATCAGCGACCATCAGAAATTTTTAAGCACAGTGGTGACACTGTCAAATTTGTGTTTTAGATGTTTCTCTGTGAGCAGTGTGGTAGGTGAACTGGAAGAGGAAGAACTTGGAGACAAGAAGACTAACTAGGAAGGAATTAACTACAACTATCTAGATGAAGGATGATAACATAGGTTGGGATTCGTTTAGACAGAAGACAGGTGGCAAGAGATGATTTCAAGAATTGGTTGATAGGGTTTATGAAGGAAAAGGAATAATAGAAGTTGACCTAAATTTTCTAGTTTGAACAGCTTGAATGGGTAATAGTATTATTAGTTGAGAATTTAATCTCCCTAGTTCCAACAGAGTTGTATGTACACTCACTGAGGAGCTGCTAAGAACTGACAAGGGAACTACCTTAATGCCAACAAATAAATAGATAAACAGTTTATTTCTGAATTGTGTTCCATCACTAAATATACCATATTTCATCTGTCACTTTCTCTTTATGAAAGGGATAGTTTTGTTGGTTTTTTTCCTGGCATTTTTTTTGGTGGTCTTTAATGTTTGTGGAACTTGTCTTCATATATTTGACAGATAATTGAAAGCCACCTATGTGACAGGCATTTATTTTAGTGCTGGGAGATAAAATAGCAAATAAAAAGACTTGATGCCTTACCTCATGAAGTTGTAATCTTCTTAGGAAGGCAAACATTATCCAAATAAAGGCAAATAAATGTAAAATTGCTATTGTCATTTAAGTATCATGAGGCAGAGATTTATGATGCTTGGTGAAGAGTATTCTAGGTACATCTGGCCTGTTAGTCGGGGAACTTATGAAAGTTTTCCTTGATATTTGATATGTGAGCTGCAATCTGAAGAATGAATTTTCCATGTATAAGATAAATCACAGATAAAGCAAGTATCTAAATGCAAAAAGGCAAAACTTCCAAAATTTTCAGAGAAAATACGGAAAAAACTTCAGGTAGGGAATAATTTAAGGACACTACACAGAATGTTAGCTAGCCATAAAGAATAAGCATGATGAGCTTTACTAATTTCTAATTAAGAACTTTATTTGCCATTAACTGGGAGAAAAAGATTTATTTTATCCAAAATTACACAGATAACACAATAAGATCAATAAGGAAAAGAAAGATACACAACCAAGAAAAAAACACAAACAGGCATTTCACAAATGAAAACATATTCGGTCTCATTAATAATCAGGGAAAAGCAGCTTAGCATGGGAAGACTCCTTATACCTAGTGTCAGCATGATGAAACTTTGAAGGACTGACCATATCAGGGCATGGCAAGGATGTGGAATTTAAAAAAAAATCTTAGACACTGTTTGTCAGAGGATCTGTTGGTCCAGTATTTTAGGGAAATTGGGCATTAGTGGAATTGAAGGTAACCATGCTCTAGAACACGGCTGCCCCACTTCTGTCTCACACTTTGTGCATATGAATTACCCAGGGTCCTGTTAAAATGCAGGTCTTGATTCACCACGGCTAGTGTGGCCCAGCTTAAGGATTTTATCAAGTTTCTGACTAAGGTGTTGCTACCCTATGGAGTACACTTTGAATAAGGAGGCCCTAGAACACCACTTCCTGTTTCAGATGTGTAGTGCTAGTAGGAAATGACGTTTTGGGGATTCTGAACTAAAGAGACTAGTCTGTTCCCTTGGCCAAAGAGCTCACTTCGCACAGGCTACCCCTGGGGCCAAGGGCATTCTCACTCCTTGCTGCAGCTACACCCTTCTGAGCCGCGGCACACGCGCTGAGGGGCTCTGCCGCGGAGAAGCTGCACATGTGCGCCAGGGAAGGTCCGTGAGCATTCCTGCAGTACTGCATGTGAAAATGAAAAAGCAGAACCCCGGGGTCCGTTTGTAATTGAAGGGATACATAATGTATACCCTTCCAGTGGACTGCTGAATTGAGCTACACTCGTTAACACAAATGAATCCTAGAAATATACCATAGAATTCATGGAAGAATATATGTGGTATGCTATTGTGATAAAGTTAAAAAATAAGCAGAAATAATGTTTAGAGATACTTATTTGTGTGGTAAACTATTTAATAACAAAAGTAAGGGGATAGTGAACACAATCAGGAGAGAGGCAAGGGAATGCCTTCTGTGAGGAGTGCAACAAGAGCGTCAGCAATATTGGAAACGCTTTCTTTTCACAGTTGGATACTGAGTTCCTGGGTATTTCTTTTATTATGATTTTATAACTACATACACATATGTAAGGCATAGACTTATTTGTATCAATTATTTTATTAAGGAAAAAAGTCTGTTACATCTAAAGGGGATTATGTGAAATTCCCTTTAATGGAAGAGAGCGCAGCAAGTTCAAAGGACTGAAAGACTGAAGCTAGAGGAGAACCACGGACCAGGAGGAGGCTGGGATCATTCAGGGCCTGGTTGACCCCCTTAAGTTTTCAGGATAACATGCTTCATCTTCACCCTTAAGGACTGGCAGAATATTGAAGGACTATAACCAGGATGATGCCATGTATCAAGCTGGAGACCGGAGAACACAGAGGGCCCTGTACACACCTGAATTGCTTATCTTCGACTTGGTGCTTGGAATTTTGTTTCTGAAAAATTACTTGTGGGACCTTCTAAAGGCCTAGGGTGATGGAATCATTCTCCAAGGAGAATTTACATTTCCTTCTGCCAGTTTCCTCCAAGAACTACCAGCTTGTGGTCATATTTATCCCAGTCTAAGGCCCTAGATGTAGTGGACTGTGTAGATGCTCTGAATCAAAGCTGCTGGCTTTTGTAAGGCTTGGTTTCCTGATTTATCCAGGTCCTGAGGTTATAACCCTTCAGAAACTATCCTAAAAGCGAAGGTATGGGGTGCCGTATCAGGCGCCGTATCTTGGGTGTGCTGTGGGAGATGTCTTATTTTCCACACTCTGCAGGGTCACCAAGAACAGCAGATCTGGTTTGCAACAGATATCCACAAGGTGAAAGCAGCTCTGAGTGTTGGGCTTATTTCTCTTGAGTTTTCAGTTTCTTATAGATTTTCCCCAGAGATTAGTTTATGTCATGTTAGATTTTTGATTATTTTAAGAAAATCTTTTTAAATATAGTTTTTAAAGTTATCTTCCTTAGAAGGTTTATTCCTAATTACCTAGATCGTCATTACCAGAGGCAGAAATATTTTCTATATAGTTTTTTTAAATTTTTTTTTCTATATTTTTATACAGTGTCTTTTAGTTTCTCATATGAGCAAAGGTAAAATTAGTATATTTACTGTCTTCCATACCCCTTTTCTTTTCTCTATCACTGAATTTTAGGTGATCATATCTTTCTTAATTTTTACCTTGTACTGTTAAATATAGTCATCACTCTTGTTACTTTGACATTTTGAATGATTTTATCGGTTATCTAATGCTGGTTGAAAACCAGCATTATGTTTTATTTTTCACAGTCCTGTGGGTTGGTTGGGCAGTTCCTCTGCTTGTTTTCCTGGACTTCTGTGACTTCGTTTAGCTTGACAGTTGGCTGGGCTGAAAGATGCTAGGGCTTCACTCGCCTGTGTAGCTGTTGGTGCCCACCGTTCACTTGAGTACTTAGGTTTTTCTCCACATTGACCAGCTCCGCTTCCTTACATGACGGGGTCCGGGCAGCGTTTTCAAGAGCAGGAAGGCATAAGCTTCAGTGCCTCTCGAAACTTGAGGTCTTGAGCTTGTACACCATTACTTTTGCCACATTCTGCTGGTGAAAGCCAGTCGAAAGTTTAACCTCAGTTCAGGGAGTGGGAAAATAGACTCTCACTTCTTAATGAGAGGAACTGAAAAATATTGTTGACTGTGTTTTTGGTCTCTCACAGTGACATTTGTCCTTACTGAAAATTATGTGGCAGTCAGTGCATTTAGACCACAGTCCACCTTTTCCCATTCCTCATATTTGTATCATTTGTACACTATTAGGAAATGTATCACATTTTGTTCTGTTACTATATATATTGCTACATTTGTTTCAGTCTTAGACCTGAGTTTGTTCATGTATATATACACATGCACACATCATGCATATAATACACATACGTACCTGTCTGTATGTGCGCATATACTGTTGTGTAAGTTTAAGATGTGCCGCATAATGATATACAAATTTATTGCAAAATGACTACCATAGTAGGGTTAGTCACCTCTCATAATTGCCTTTTTTGTGTATTTGGTGAGAACATTTAAGATATACTGTCATAATAACTTTCAAGTGTATTATAACAGTGCTTCTAAGTATAGTCGCCATACTGTACATTCAGGAGTACTGTACTGTAACCTACTCCTAACTGAGAGTTTGTACCCTTTGACCAGTATCTCCCTATTTTCCTCACCTCCCTGCTTCTGGGAACCAAAACTTTCTGTGTTTGGCTTTTTTAGATTCCATATGTAAATTAGACCATACACTATTTTTCTGACTTAATCTCAATTAGCATAACAACCTCAGGGTCCATTGATGTTGTCACATGGCAGCGTTTCCTACATTTTTATGGTTGAATGATATTCCAGTGTATGTGTATGTGTTTTCTTTGTTTCCACATTTTCTGTATCCATTCATGCACTGTATGTGTGTATACACACACACACACACGTATAAATGCATACACATCATACCTCCATGTATATATATCTAGATCCACCACATTCTTAAAGTCCATTCATCCACCAGTGAACACCTAGGTTGTCATCGTAGGTTTTTCCTTTATCTCTTGGTTGGCTGAAAATGATCTTGCAGGTCAGGCAATTTGAGCTGTCACAGAGACTGAATATGAATCACATGCACTTTGTTCTAGAAGTCCAACCTAATGTTAATCTCAGAACCTTACTTAGCTACCTGTGAGACAGGGCATCTGACTAGAGACAGCAAATGAGATGTGGTAGTTTACAAAACAAAATGGGATCTGAGCTAATACTGGAAACATTGGTATCATTCAAAAATCACGTTACTGTTGAAGCAAACTACCTCTATCATCTGAGGTACCACTGCATAGTGCAATAATTCAGATTAATAATAGTGATCTTTAGTAAAAATCATTGGGGTTCATTTTGTTCAAGAAGGTTTGGAAGCTTGTGAAATGTTTTAGGAAAATTGCTGTTAAAGATTATTAAAACATTTAGTAAGTTTTTCGTTTTTTGGAAAATCATTTCTTTGGACCCATTATTTCCTAGATGCAGACATACTAGCTAAATGTGATGCTGCTGAAGTTTCTACAAGAACTTCAGATAAACTGTGTTTTGTTGGTATTTTAATGTATTTCAAACTTATTGCTGTGTATGAAACAGTTTCTTGTCTTCAGTTGCAGATTCCTTGTCCTGTTCTGTAATGCAAAATGTTCAGCCTCCTAAATCCAGCCCAGTAGTATCCACTGTTGTGTCAGGAGCCTCGACAGCTAGAATGCCTCCTGCTGCAAATCGTCCAGTGGAGCCTGTGGCCTCGGTTACACAGCCGTCAGAGCTATTACAGCAGAAAGGTATTTGAGAAATCTGTTATACTAGGTATAGTACCTACATACACATACGTACATGCTAATTCAAATAGCTGATTTTAAAAAGTCAGACTGAATAACCATAATTTATAGAAAATATGAAAAAACTAATTTATAGTTTCTGTTCAGACTATTATGTTTTAATATTTTCCAGCCTCTTTTTATGATTTTATATATGTTGTAGAATTTTGTTAAATCTGTTATGTATAATTGTGATCAGTTTACATAATGTTTTGTATTCTGCTTTCACATTTATTAAATTATGCAGTTCTCCGTATATGTCTGTACAGTTTTGTAGTCATGATGACTAATTCATTGTGTCAGTATATTATAATTTACTAATCATCCCTCTATTATGGACCATTTCATTTCTTTTTTTTTAAGATTATTATTATTTCTTCTAGGATGAAACACCCAAGATTTCCTTATTTAATAGCGAATTTACATATCCTCTTTGATGACTTCTTTGCTTGTCATTATAATTAGTAGAAAGTAACTTTTGACCCAGTTTTGAGTATGAGAGGATGAAAATGAAATTGTAAGCCACACTCTTACCTTGTTGACAAACAATATGGTTTATTTGTCTGCTCTTTTAATGGTTTGCATGTGTTAAGTGACAGGTGTTCTTTTAACCCTATTTCCCCACAATGGCTTTTCTTTTGGCGGTATTCTTGATTTGTTTTCTATTTGGCTGAAATTCCAAATCTGTTGAGGTTTCAGGTTAATATACTGTATTTCTCATTTGATGAGAGAGAACTGTTTTTAGGGATATATGCTTTGTGTTCCCATCATAATCATTAGTAATGTTTTAGGCACTGTATCACTATGTAATGCCAACCCCTCTCCTTGAGTCTGAAGAACCCTTTTTTGTTTGAAACTTGGAAAAAGCAACATAAATCCTTCGACTTGTCTCAGTGCTCTTATCTGCTAAGTGTTCCTGTGGTCAGCAGAGGCTTTTCTATCATTTGATTGGATTGTACATTATAGATTTGCTTACTCTTTTTTTTTTTTTTTTAAGAGAAACCAACTGCAGCACCAAAGGGCGTCCATTGATTCCCAACAAGCCAGTAGGTGTCTTAGGAATAGAATCTAGTTATTACAGCATTTACCTTCAAAGTGAGGGACTATTAGGAGAGTTTTACTTATCATGAATAGAAGAAATTTAAGGGTAGGTAGGAGCCCTAACTAAATGAGTGGTGTGTTTACTAACCATTGATGGCCACCTTCCAGATATTACATATCTTGCTTGCTTTGGCCCTTTACATTGCCCTCCCCCCCATTTATTTTAATCCCCTTATCAATTCTACTAGATAGACATCCTGGTTTTACAGATGAGAAAAGTGACATTCACAGAAGTTAGGTAACTTGCTCAAGATTATAAATTACGGAGTAGTAGAATGAAAGATCTTTATTTCTCACCTTTCTGTCTTGTGCTGTGTCTATGAGGCTGAATTATTGTTTTTGTCAGCTGTTAAGTGCTTATCTTACCCAAGATAATGCTCCTTGAATAAGTAACAGAAAAGATAATCCTGGAGACATTTCAATTGCAGCTCTTTTTGTTCTGTTTTCTGAAGTAGAAGATTGGGTACTGAGTGGTCTCTTTGCCTTGGGATTGATTTGGAATTTACACACAGGTCTGTGTGAGTTCTCTCAGCAAGCGTGTTGTGCACATAATCGTTTATGGGCCTGATACTTCTTGATGATGTGCAGGCTACAGCTGTGTACAGTATGCTGTGGGTCTGATATGACTTCTGAAATATTGATACTTGAAAGAGATTAGTCTTTTTCTCCTGTGAATGAAAAATGTTGCCAGCTATATAGCAAAGAATGGGGCAGCCACCGAGGCACTGTAGCTGCCCGCCTGCAGTCAGCCCTGAGGGAACTCAGGACAGAGGCCCTGAAGCCCTACAACCACCCCGCAGCGGTGCACCTGAGGGAGCTGGAGTGGGCAAGAACTGGACGTTGGCCTCCACTGCGGTGGTGCACATCACATGAGTGATTTCAGGGCGTCTTCCCATAGGTAGAAAAGTGCTGCATCCATTCACTGGTTTTCTTTAATTAACGGTGATCTTTTGATGTTCCAGCTGCCTGGTCTTTGTCCCCCAAACCTCTGTATATCCTGGCTCCTCCCTTACCCCTTCGGAACAGCCTCTCAGAGCTGCCTGAGATACTGGCCTCCAGGCTTGAAGTCCTCAGAAAGTCCACCAAATAAAACATAGTTCTCAACCTTTAGGTTGTGTTTTTCCAGCATTTCAGAGATACCCTTTCTTAGTTATTCTCACAGCATTTTGTGCTGGTTTTTAGAGGAGAGACTTCAAATTTTTGCTTGCATACCTCCTAAAATTTTTTTTGAAGCAAACTAGAACTACTTGAACATTTTTAGATCGACATCTAAAATTTTTCACCAGAAGTTTAAATACTTGCAGTTACATAATTTTCAGTGTACTGCATATATTGACTTTTAAAACAAAGATGATGTGTTTTTCGTTGTATCCACTGGGATGAAGTCTGTCATCCTTTAAAAAAAATAGTGAAATGAGCCCTTCTTTAACATTTAGAAAGTTTACATTTTTCCTTTTTCTTCTTAATATCACATCTCCTCTCTTGAATGTAGTAAAAATATATACTTAAGCTAGAAACTTTTTAACACTCCATCATGTTTCTCTGGTACTGTGTGTGTGTGTGTGTGTGTGTGTATATATATATATATATATATATATATAAATTGAAGTTTTAAAATTTGTGTTATTGTCTATACCCACAGGTGTCTAAGCTTTAACACTTTTTCTTCTTGGTTATTCTATCAATACAGTTATTTTGAGTTTCTAGTTGGTGAAAACAATAAACATTATGAATTTTGGTGTTTTTTAAATAGAAAGTACCTTTTCATTGGAAATACATCTTTCATTGAGGTTAATGGCTTTCCCTCCTCCCCACCATAGCTTTCTGTACTTGGGTTGCATATGGTTCATTATTAAAATAAGATATATTTTAGAAAAATTTCATTTATAATTATTTTTATACAGATAATTACTGAGAAAATTTTGTTCATGTAGGGTAGATAGGAATGGTATTGGAAGGATTTTATTAAAGCAATATTGTTCTTTTAGGTTTTTTAACCTTCTGAGTTTATTTTCCAGGTTGTAGATAGCTGGTAACATTATTATTTCATGTAGCAGTTTATGGGATCACACAGAGTCAGACAGGACTGAAGTGACTTAGCAGTAGCAGCAGCAGTTTACAATTTAAAAATACCTTTAGGTTTTATTATCTCACTTGATCATCACATGAAGCAGACAAACCATATATTTCTTTTATAGAAGAGAGAAGTTGCGGTTTAGAGAGGTGTGTGTTTTACTGAGTGAACAGTTATTCAAAATACTGTAAATTTCATTATACTATTGCCAATATAATATCACATACTTTTATCTCACAGGCAGTATCTCCACATAACCTAATTGGCAAAGGCAGTCCTCATTTTCAAACCAGTGAGACACATTTTATTCTTTGTCAAATAGTCTGATTTAATTTTTAATCCAATGAAATGTGTTCCTAAAGTTTCAGGAGGTATCATAAACTCCACTGAGAAATAAATTTCATCTTATATCTCATAAGCCAAAATTACTAAAAGCTGTCAAGTTTAAATGTCAAAGTTATTCTTTTTTATAGTGAGATATAAAAACTAGACAGTGAATCAATATGCTGTTTCTCATTGCCAAATTTGAAACAAAGCATTGTAATATGTACCTGATATTAGGCTATTTGTGAAGCAAGGATTGTCTTAAAAAGCATTGTATTCCTGTGGTAAAATACATGCATAGTGTAGTTGCTCCAGTCACGTCCAACTTGCGACCCCATGTACTGTAGTCTGCCAGGCTCCTCTGTCCATGGGATTCTTCAGCCAAGAATACTGCAGAAGGTTGCCATTCCCTTGTCCAGGGGATCTGCAGGCAGATTCTTTATCTTCTGAGCCACCAGGGAAGCCCCAAATATATGCATAGTGTTTATCAAACTCTGTTATTTGACTTTTTTTTAGCATTTAAATAGGAATCATGCATAAGAATTAGAAATAATTCCATTAATTTCATCAGGCATAGTAAAAACTTGTACATATACAAATATATATACAGCTTGTATATATATTTCATATACAAATGTATATACAGTATATATATATATATTTTATTTTATGTATATATATACACATATATACACACACACTACTGAGTACTAATAGGTTTATTGTTGTTGTTTAGTTGCCAAGGTATGCACGACTCTTTTGTGACTCCATGGACTTGTAGCTCGCCAGTTTCCTCTGTCCCTGGGATTTCCGAGGGAAGAATACTGGAGTAAGTTGCCATTTCCTCCTCCAGGGGTTCTTCCCGAAGACGCAGGGATAGAACCCATGTCTCCTACATTGGTGGGCAGATTTTTTACCACTGAGCCACCTGGAAAGCCCAGCTAATAGGTTTACCTGCTACTAAATTTTTTGTTATTGGTTTTAAAAGAAGGTAGAAAGAAGTAAATACTGTATAAAATAGAGGGAGATATGAAGTAGTTATAAGTATTATAAATATTTTATGATAAAGTGTTGTAAAGTACTTTATTGAATATCTCATAGACTTTGAGAGAAATCCAGTGTATCTTGAAAAAGACTGGTAGTCCTAGAAAATATTCTACTTGTTTTTAAAGGAACTGGCATTACTCAAAATATTGCCCAGGTTGGTGGAAGGTTCTTTTTCTAATGACTTATCCTGGGGATAAGTATTAAGAATAGTTGAAAATAATTGTTTTCATTTAAATATACACAAAAACATGTTTTGAAGTTCAGTAGTAATTATAGTAAATACTTGTGTAGGATTTACTGTATTTCAGGTTCCATTCTAAGATTTTAAATATATTAATTCATTTAATCCTCCCAGCAGCCATTTGAGGTAGTCATTGCCCCATCTTACAGATGACATAAATGAAGAACAGAGAGGTTAGTAATTTGCCCAAAGACACACAGCTAGTAAGTGGTATTTCCTGGAATTGAACTCAGAGACTCCATTTTATCCATAATGGCTTGCTGCTTGTTTGTTTAATATTTCTTACTGTTTTTGCTTTGTTTTCGCTGAATTCTGAAAAGCAGTGGCTTCTTTGATAGTAATGGTTGGGGCCTGCATACATGCAGAATCATTAAATAAATCATTACTCCCACTACCCTACTTTTCAATATTTCTGAATTAATAAAGCCAACCCTGTTTCTAATATGTTTAATTTTTAAGTGAAGCATGTATGGCAAGGTAAATGAAAGTCTGTAGATTTAAGGTGCCTTGATTAATCATTTAAAGAAGGAGGAGACTTCCCTATATTAAGATTTAGGATAAGTTAAGGGAATGTGTTTCCTTTGTAAGTTGAGAAAAAGTCTGTTCTTAACACAGATATTTTCTTAGATGGATTAAGTATAGGAAAGAAAATACTGTGGAAAGTGATTCCCATTCTTTTGTGGGAACCCTTGCAAAGTCTTCTAGTGTATGTACTTAGAAAACTAGATTAGGAAAGGTAGCAGTCGCTCAAATGTCTGAGCTCTTGAATTTAAAAAAGCTAGCCTCCCCAAAGGATTTGTTTTCTCTTCAGACTGGTTTTATTTATTCCCAGTATAACTGTATCTAGGGAACAGTAAAGATGCCTTTTATTAAGCAACTCCAACTCTCTGAAGAGAGTCCTTTAATGATAGGTAGTTTAAAGAGGATGTCTTTTTTAAAATATTGGTGACCTGTTAGTAACAGGTTCTTTTTTTTTTAGTAACAGGTTCTTTATCATGTCCTTCAGTCTGTGAAGTAATGTTCTGCCTCTTGGTTTTCTAGATTTATGCCTTGAAAGCTCTGACAGAATGAAATAGGAGTGTGGCTTTGCTTCCTTGTTTGGTGGTGATGGTGATGGTGATGGTGTTGGTTGGGGTGGGAGGTACCCCATGTACGTTTCTACAGTGTACTGTGTACAGTCTAGAGCAGGGCATTTACATATGGAAGGTTTTTCTGGAACTCTTACCATTCTTCTGTTAATTAAGCAGAATGTTATATTCTTGTGCCATTAGTATTCCTAAACTTTTAACAAAGTTTACTTAATGGAGCAAAGAAAGGTTAAATTCAGAGCAGATTGAGTCATAATTGGGAAAGAGCTTAAGTATTGATATATTCATCTCTAGCACTTCTCAAAAAAGATTGCATCTTTTTAGAACAGTAAAATTAAGTATGTTGTGTGACATTTAGGTAATATAGTATGTTGACAACCATTGAATGATCTAAAATGATATTATAATAAATAATATTACTCTGTTACCTCTTATTTTTAGGTTTGTTCCAGTGCATTAATCCAGTGCATTGCTCTATGAAAAAAATTTTTTTTTTTTGCTTCCAATTCAGCATTGGATATTTTTCCAGTAATACATGAAATCTGTTTTTATTCAGTAAATCTGGAAAAAGAGGAAAATATTTCTCTTATAACACGTATAGGTTTGCCCTATGCTTTGACTCCTCTGATTAGATATAAAATCAACAGTCTACACAGTCATGAAAAGAAAGGATTTTCTTCCAGTTTTTTGGCCTCTCTCAGCTTAGCACAGTAGATGGAAATTTCTTGCTTTCTTCTTTCTCTTGTTTCTTATTATATACATACACATACGTGTACTTTTTAAAGTGCAGTGCTAATTGGTGTTTTGAGAAAGTATTTCATTTTTAAAGAAGTCCTTAAATTGAACAATTTTTCTATAAAATATTTTTACTGTTAACATGTCTAAATATAAACTTCTTAGTGTATTTAAGCTAAAGTCTAATATTAGTCAAATTTTCATTTTAACTAGGCTTTTATTAGAGGAACTTGCCACTCTGAATTTGGTCTTTTAAGGTATCAAGTTAATTCTTTGTGTTGCCTGAACTTACTTCGCACTGATTTTTACTTTTTCAGGTGAATTTGTGATAACTGCCATTTTATCTGTATTTAAAACATATTTCAGCAAAGCTAGCAGATTTGTCAATGACGTCTTTAGTCATAAGTATCAAAGCTTTACTCATATACAGTTTAACTTTTGCTGTCTTCTAAGTTCAGACTTTACTTCATTAAAATTTTTTTCTTACTATACACATGAGTTATGTTTCTCCATGCTAATTAAGAAGGTCACCTGAAAAAAAAAAAAAAAACAAGAGCATGAGAGGACTACCACATGATTTTTTAGTGAGGCAGGGCATCTCTGCACTTTTGATACTGTGAAATGTTCTTGAAAATCCACGTTATGTTTCTTGATTCTTTTTTTTTTTTCTTTTTTAAATTGAGCTCTAAGATTTTTCTTAGTAAGGATGTTTATTCTTATTTATGAAGAATATGTATTTTTAAGTGTATATATATATATATTTTTTTTTTAATTTTCCCTCTTAAAAATTTTGTGAATCTTAGTTTTTTGTCCTGATTTTGCTAGAGTAATTAAATAATAAATATATGCAGCCAACTTTTTTGTTATAAAGGGAGGTGTTCTACAGTTACCAGCTGTGCCTTTTGCACAGGCTGCCTTCTCTTGCTGTATCTCACACTGCAGACCAGTCTCCTTCCCTTAATCCAGACTCACATGTAGGCAGTAGGCTGATGCTGAGATGATTTGCCATCTCTGAAAATTCGCTTTAATTGTCTTGTAGGGCCACAGTGAATAAGCACCCCCCCCCCTTTTTTTTTCTTTTGAGCATCTACTCTGAGCAGAGAACTGTGCTAGATGCAGTTCTTTTCTTTAACTGTCATTCTCTTTCCGTTGTGAGAACTGAGTTATTGTCAGGGTGGCATTAGCAGAAGGAAGGTACCAAGTGTTTGTGTGTGTGTTGTATGCTGTACAAATTCATTTCAGTGGAAACGATCGCTGTTCACCAAGAATACATGGTCTCAAAGGAAGTATACCACAAGGGCCCCAAGGTCAAAGAAGGTAAACGTGTGTAGAGCTCAGTAAAATGTTCGGAGAATATCAGTAGAGTTTCCTAAATATTATTGGTCAGACCTGGTTCTTTTTTTTTCTATTTTTTTTACACTTAAACCAGTTCATTTTAAAGCTGCTTTTACTAAACTGCTTCGCAGAGATTTCTAACAGTTTCAGTTTTGATTATAAATTAGCTAATATTAATATGCATGCTGGGGTGTTCTTTGGAATGTCAGAGTTCTTTCTCACTTTTGATGCAATGTCAAAATTTTATTTCTCATCTTTCCTGTTGGTTTGACTCTTGTGTTTGTGCTTTCCACTTTACAGGCATGCAGTATGGTGAATATGTTAATAATCAAGCTAGCTTCGCACCAACTCCCTTGTCATCAACTTCCGATGATGAGGAAGAGGAGGAGGAGGATGAGGAAGCAGGTCTGCTTTAGCTTTACCCCAGTTCTTGAACTTTTCCTACTCAAGTTTTCTTTTTATGTCCATAGTCCTACTCGTCCTTAAACCAATGTGTCTTTGCAGATTTAGCTCAGTAGATTGATTTGGGTTACAGAAGGTGGGGGTCACTGGAGGTGTTTTGCTTGTCTGTTTTGTGTTTCCTCTTTTGGACATCGTTACCATTTTGTAAGTAACAATGCATTTTTCATGATGATAGAGTGCTTTCTTCTTTCAGAAATTTATTTCCTCTCATGCCACATGCTAAAGAATGAGTCCTGACTGATGCTTTTGGCTGATGATTGCTGTAGCACCCTTTTAGGAATGTTTTATTTTCTGCTTTGCATGCCACTTTGGGATAATCAAAATGAGTCATGTGGGTTTTATAAAACTGATGTAAAAATTGGAGAGCGTTTCTCTAAGGTCTTTCTTTGTGGACCATCTTGTCATATATTTTGAAGACCCCAAAATTGTAGTTGTTTTCCTACTTTCTGAAGTAGAAGTTTACATCTTGCTAGTTGAAGAAATTGTGCGTGTGATGATGTGTTGCAGCCTGTTTAGTATCTTTTTCTACCTTTGATCAGTATAACTGCTGAATTTTAAGTAGTTCAGTTCCTCTGTTAATTCTAATATTTTAAGACTGAATCAATACGTGCTGATCTTTCAAGTTATACATGACCACGATTCTGTTCTCTTTATAACTGAGTGGAAGGATTTGCTCTGTAAACAGTCTGTTTAAATAGAGCTTTCTGTTTCCTTTGCATTTTTTAAGCATTCAAATCCTTATGCATGATTTGTGGGGGCAGGGTGAAAGGAAAGGGTTCCAGAAGAATGGTAATTTTTTCTTCCCTTTAAAATCCAGATACCCATTTATCTTTGTGAATTTTTGGTAACTTTTTATTTTATATGATTTCACTCTTACAGAAGAGTGGAAGAAGCTACCATATATACTTTACCAAGATAAACCATTTTTGCCTCATCCTCTCTGTATACATTTTTTCCTGTGTTATTTGAATGTAAGGTGGAGATACCATGACCTTTACCTCTAAATATTTCAATGTGTATTTCCTGACTTATATAGCACAAACATAATAGAGTTATCAGGAAATCAGTCACTGTTACCTTAATATCTGTTACACAGTCCATATTCAAATCCTAACAGTTGTCTCAATAAGATCTTTTATAGCTGTTTCCATGTCCTAGGATCCAGTCCAGGGTCATGTGTTGAATTTAGTCGCCATTTATGTAGACTTCTTCAACCTACAACAGTCCCTTAACCTTTCTTTACTTTTCTTGACTTTGACACTTTTGATTAAATTGAAATCACACATTTTTGGCAAGATTACCACTGAAGTAGTGTGTTCTGTCAAGAGGCACATGGTGTTGATTTGTTCCCATACTGATGATGTTAACTTTGATGACTTGATTAAGAGGGTGTCTGCCAGATTTCTCAACTGTAAAGTTACTTCTCTTTTCCCTTGAAATTAATAAGTAATTTATGGGGAAGTTCTTTGATACTATTATAAATACCCTGTTCTTTATTCAACTAGCATACATTAGTTTGAACATTCTTTGGAGATTTTCTAGTTCTAACATTCCTTCTTTGTGTTCAGGTTTCACTGTGAAGAAGAGCTTTCTCTTCTCCCTTATTGATTTCTTTGGGTTTATAATGACTCATGGATTCTTGTTTTATTCAGTGGGTAATAATCCATTACTGTCATTAGTTATTCTAATAGCAATTTGTCCTCAACCTGGCCAGCGGCAGCTCCTTCAAGCTGTCTTTTAAAAATGTTCTCATGAATCTTTAAGCACTTATTTTAAGTCTGTTAAGTCCTCACTAAGATGTTCCTAGCTCATCTTGTGTTTGGGCTGCTGCAGCCTGGAATGGACCTTTTGCTTCAGTCCTGGTACCTGTAGTGGAGAAGGGCATTTTAGGAACCAAGATCTTACTGTATCGATGGCCCTTGCTGCTGATGGGCCACTGCTCCCAGGCCCTGGTATTCTAATTATTTAATGCCTGTGTTATTCAGATCCTACATATGTCTCAGTTTTTAATCTTATGATCCAAATTTTACACAGTTAAAAATGTGTTACTTTGTGTAATGTTGTCAGCCTAAATTTCCCATGTTTTTGTTCTGCTGAACAATTAGGTGCATTGGTTGAAAATCCCATTTCCTTAGATGAAAAAGAAAAAAATCAGAAAATCAAAAAGATTTAGCATTTATGGCTTTTCTTCTGTTACCTTACATTATTTAACTAAAGCTGTGGCTTTAGTAAGTGACTAAATTTTGTCACTTACTAACTTTGTGACCTTAGACAAGTTTCTTAAACTCATTGAGTCTCAATTTACTCATCGTGTCAGTGGAGAATAATAGTAACAATTACACATAGTTGTTTTGAGGATTGAAAGTGTTATCTGTCAAGAACTTAGAACAGTGTCTGGCAAATGCTAAAATCTCTCTAAAAATTAGTTGTCATTAGCAACATTGAGCACATGTTCTTATCTCAGTTTATTCTTCCCTACAATCCTGCAATGTAGAGATAATTGGCTCCATTTTGCAGATGAGTTGATTGAGATCTGAACAAAGCATTAGCCTCAAACTAGGTCTCTCTGTCTGCAGAGAGGTGTGAACAGTGTAGTTTTCATCTCCTCGAGAGAACATGAAGCCCTGAAGTAGAGGGGACTAAAGAGCACGTGGCAGTGGTCACCATGGTGATTCAAGTATTGTCTTCCTCCTCTGCCTTTTTATCATGCAGCAAAATAATAAAGGATTCCCTTGTGGCTCAGCTGGTAAAGAATCCGCCTGTAATGCAGGAGACCTGGGTTCGATCCCTGATTGGGAAGATCCCCTGGAGAAGGGAAAGGCTATCCACTCCAGTATTCGGGCCTGGAGAATTCCATGGACTCTATAATCTGTGGGGGTTGCAGAGTCAGATACGGCTGAGCGACTTTCACTATTCACACTAAAATAAAATAAGACTGTACCATGAAAATTTTTCCTAGGATCCTGGTGTTATCTCCTTATGGTTTGTAAATAAATATCCTGTTTTTGTTGGTTGCAAATTAAAAGGACATTCTGAGTGAGGGAGAAGAAAAAATAGAAAGGAAATTTAGCTTTAAAATGATTTTTTAAAAGTCCTGGTCAGTTACAGTATTTTTTCCGTATGTAAAATGGTGAAAGAGAGTGCCTCAAATTGGTGTGGAGGTTACATATAAGTAGCTCTATGAAGTAGAGAATTTGGAGTGCTGTATTTGTTAAGCATTTCAGTGGTGTTCTTCCCCCTGTAATCATTAGATTGTTGTGTGTTTAGTTCTTGTGAAGTTATGCCCCAATTTTGGAAAAATTTGTTAAGCAGTAGTAAAATATCAATTAGCAGGAAATCATAATATTAATATTATTTATGCTGTGCTGTGCGTGCTTGGTCAGTCAGTCGTGTCTGACTCTTTGCGACCCCATGGACAGTAGCCCACCAGGCCCCTCTATCCATGGGGATTCTCCAGGCAAGAACATAGGAGGGGTTGCCATGTCCTCCTCCAGGGGATCTTCCCAGCCCAGGGATCCAACCCAGGTCTCCCGCACTGGAGCCAGATTCTTTACTGTCTGAGCCATCAGGGAAGCCCATAGTTACATAGTTCTTCATAGTTACAGTTAAAGTGACTCTCCACTTATTTTAGCTTTTCATTTATTAAAGGTTGTGGTTTGCTCGACAGTGTGTCTATCTAGGAGTCATGTACAGCGATATTTCTTTAAAGCTTTCTTTTTTTTTTTTTTTTTTTAGCTTTCAGATTTAAAAGAAAATTTTGATTTCAGTTCTGATTTTACATTAAACCATCTAATTATATCTTTAAAATTACGTGCTACAAGTAGGTTTCCTTTTTCAAGTTTCCTTATTAAATGCATACTTGGAAACTGAAATAGAATTTTGTACTGGAGACAATTTTATGTTTTGTTGGAAGCTTGTGAAAGTTCAGAATTGTTAGAGAATAAACTTAAATTTAAAGAAAGCGGAGAGCAAGCTACTCATAATGGTTATATCTTAAGTTCTTCACTAAGTTTATTCAGTAACAGATATTCTGTCCTTCAGTTGTTGGTGCTAGAGTGGGCCTTTCATGGACAAATACCGTCACACCTGTACTGGTAAGGAATACTAACTTGAAAATGGGAGTGAAAGGTAATAGGTGAAATAAAATTGAGAAGTGAGATAAAGTGAAAGGGGGGAGTAAAAAGCCAAAGAGCAGTGCCAGCCCTAGTGCCTGGAAGACACTATTGTCTGACATTCTGTCACCTGCTCCCCACACGCCCCGTCGCCTTTCCTCTAGGGAATTTTCAGGTTGGGAAGAGGCCGGAGGACAAGAGGAAGTTCTCTCCCATAATGCGACAGCATGATGCTATGTTTTGTAAATAATGCTAGAAGAAAAAACTTTTTTTTTTTAATGAGTTTTAAGGTGCTAGTCAGTTTTTACTTGACTTTCACACAGACTAATAGTAATTATTCAGTGCCAGGCACTCCCTCAGAGAAAATATGTTTTTGGTTGACTTGGTTATTTTAAAAGGTAGTGCTGTGTTTTGACTTAGAACAAGTTAAGTCAACTCTTATAAAGAACAGGACAGTATTGGCCTTATTTCTAACTTCCAAAGAAAATTCCTTTTTTTTTTTTCAGTAGTTCAAGTGTATCATGCATTATTACTAACTATAATCATTATGTGCTATACATTAGATTCCCAGGTCCCTAGAACTTTTTTAACTGGAAGATTTTCTTCTTTGATCAACATCTTCCCTTTTCCTCCACCACCCTAACACCCATTGCCAAAGAAAATCCCTAAAAGGGTTCAATCTGACTTTCTGTCTTATTTTTAATAATTTTATTTATTTTTGACTGTGCTGGGTCTTCATTGCTGCACAGGCTTTTTCTCTAGTTGCAGAGGGGGGCTACTCTCCAGTTGCAGTGCACAGGCTTATTGCAGTGGCTCCTTTTGTGGATCCCAGGCTCAGTAGTTGCAGCACAGGGCTCGGTAGTTGCCACTCAATGAGCTCTAGAGCACGGGCTCAGTAGTTGTGGCACATGGGCTTAGTTGTTCTTCAGCATGTGGGATCTTCCCAGACCAGGGATTGAACCCATCTCTCTTGCATTGGCAGGCAAATTCTTTCACCACTGAGGGAAGCCCCAATCTAGCTTTCTCTCTAACTGATGTACTCCTGTTTGGTTATTTTAAAAAGTAAGTATCTTCCAACTAAATTCAGTACATTTTTAGTATATTTTTTAAATTTTAGAAATTGAGCACATGTACTGGGTCTGTGAAGGATGTAAAAAGGTATCAGTGCCATTAAGAACAATATTAGTTTGAGGGTCTTCAGTATTCATTGAAAACAAAATATTGTCATGTGTTTGCAGGTGGCACCTGTTACCTGAGCATTGAGTTTGCAAGTATCTGTATATATGATTGCTGTCACTGGAAACTCCAACTTTCTGTACAGTGAGAGAGGGCAGAATATTAAAGCCTTAACAAAAGGAGATTTGGTACCAGTGTCCAGAGTTACAATTCAAAGGGCACATTCAAGTAGAAATAGTGATAGGATGGTAATTGGATATCTAGGCTAGCCCCAAAAGTAATTAACTGAAATACTAAAGATTTGCAAATGCTTATTTTTTCCAGCTTGTCATAAATGTATGATATTTAATCAATAATATGGATTATGAGTTTTGTAAATGCCTATGAAATAACTGGGATAATCTGTCAGTTCAGTTGACATTCATGTCTGACTCTTTGCGACCCCATGGACTGCAGCATGCAAGGCTTCCCTGTCCATCACCTACTCCCGGAGCTTGCTCAAACTCAGGTCCATCGAGTTGGTGATGCCATCCAACCATCTCATCTTCTGTCATCCCTGTCTACTCTTGCCTTCAGCCTTTCCCAGCATCAGGGTCTTTTCTAAGGAGTCAGTTCTTCACATCAGGTGGCCAAAGTATTGGAGTTTCAGCTTCAGCATCAGTCCTTCCAGTGAATATTCTGGACTGATTTCCTTTAGGATTGACTGGTTTGATCTTCTTGCAGTCCAAGGGACTCTCAAGAGTCTTCTCTAAAACCACAGGTCAAAAGCATCAATTCTTCAGTGCTCAGTTTTCTTTATAGTCCAACTCACATCCATGCATGACTACTGGAGAAACCATAGTTTTGACTAGATGGACCTTTGTTAGCAAAGTAATGTCTGCTTTCTTAGGTTGTCTAGGTTGGTCATAGCTTTTCTTCCACGGAGCAAGCGTCTTTTAATTTCATGTCTGCAGTCGCCATCCGCAGTGATTTCGGAGCCCAAAAAAATAAAGTCTGTCACTGTTTCCATTGTCTCCCCATCTATTTGCCATGAATTGATGGGACCAGATGCCATGATTTTAGTTTTCTGAATGTTGAGTTTTAAGCCAACTTTCTGACTCTCCTCTTTCACTTTCATTAAGAGGCTCTTTATTTCTTTGCATTCTGCCATAAGGGTGGTGTCATCCGCATTTCTGAGTTTATTGATATTTCTCCTGGCAGTCTTGATTCCAGCTTGTGCTTCATCCAGTCTGGCATTTCGCATAATGTACTCTGCATATAAGTTAAGTAAGCAGGGTGACAATACACAGCCTTAACAGACTTCTTTCCTGATTTGGAACCAATCTGTTGTTCCATGTCCAGTTCTAATTGTTGTTTCCTGACCTGCATACAGATTTCTCAGGAGGCAGGTAAGGTGGTCTGGTATTCTCATCTCTTGAAGAATATTCCACATTTTGTTGTCATGCACACAGTCAGAGGCTTTGGCATAATCAATAAAGCAGAAATAGATGTTTTTTTGGAACTCGTTGCTTTTTTGATGATCCAGCGGATGTTGGCAATTTAATCTCTGGTTCCTCTGCCTTTTCTAAATCCAGCTTGAACATCTGGAAGTTTTCAGTTCATGTACTATGAAAGCCTGACTTGGAGAATTTTGAGTATTACTTTGCTAGTGTGTGAGATTAGTGAAATTGTGTGGTAATTTGAACATTCTTTGGCATTGCCTTTCTTTGGGACTGGAATGAAAACTGACCTTTTCCAGTCCCGTGGTCACTGCTGAGTTTTCCAAATTTGCTGGCATATTGAGTGCAACACTTTCACAGCATCATCTTTTAGGATTTGAAATAGCTCAACTGAAATTCAGTCACTTCCACTAGCTTTGTTTGTAGTGATGCTTCCCAAGGACCACTTGACTTCTCATTCTGGGATGTCTGACTCTAGGTGGGTTATTACACCGTCATGGTTATCTGGGTCATGAAGATCTTTTTGTATAGTTACTCTGTATTTTTGCCACCTCTTCTTAATATCTTCTCCTTCTGTTAGGTTGATACCATTTCTGTCCTTCATTGTGCCCATTTTTTGCATGAAATGTTCCCTTGGTGTGTCTAATTTTCTCGAGGAGATCTCTAGTCTTTCCCATTCTGTTGCTTTCCTCTATTTCTTTGCAGTGATCACTGAGGAAGGCTTTCTTATCTCTCCTTGCTATTCTTTGGAACTCTGCATACAAATGGGTGTCAAATGGGTGTATCTTTCCTTTTCTCCTTTGCCTTTAGCTTCTCTTCTTTTCTCAGCTATTTGCAAGGCCTCACCAGACAACCATTTTGCCTTTTTGAATTTCTTTTTCTTGGGGATGGTCTTGATCACTGACTCCTGTACAGTGTCACTGCCCAGAGTTCTTCAGGGACTGTATCAGATCTAATCTCTTGAATCTATTTGTCACTTCCACTGCCTAATCACAAGGGATTTGATTTAGGTCATACCTGAATTTGGTTTAGTGGTTTTCCCTACTTTCTTCAATTTAAGTCTGAATTTTGCAATAAGGAGTTCATGATCTGAGCCCTAGTCAGCTCCTGTTCTTGTTTTTGCTGACTGTATAGAGCTTCTCCATTTTCGGCTGCAAAGAATATAATCAATCTGATTTTGGTTTTGACTGAACTAGGATAATAAAAACCGGTTATTTTATTATTTCTCTGAAAAATGTTTGAGTTCTGAACAACCAATTTGTAAACAGATTAACAATGCTCCGTGTGTGAGCTTGATTGAAAACCCAAGAAGTTCACAGTCTGACTTGAAATATAGAATGAAATTACAGTCAGTCCTTTGTTAATTGTGGTGCTTTATAGGAATACATAGGAGAATCTAGAACCAGACGTACGGTGGAGATGACTGGGACGGTTCTGAAGGGCAGAAAGGGGAACCTGAACTGAATCTGAAAGAACTTGGAATTGAGCGGGTGAGGGACCTCTGGAGAGGCAGAGACATTTTTTTGAAACAAAGCAAGAAGAAGCATGAGAGATAGTGGCATATTTGGGGAACTTTAGCGAGTTTGGACCTATTGTTTGCAGAGGGCAAGTGGTAAGATTTGGAATGAAGGTGAGTAGGCTGGATAAGATCTTTAAGAACCTCACATTTCCTAGTAAGGAGTTTGGGTTTTATCTTTAAGGTAGTGAGAGGTCACTGAAGGAGTTTACCTCGGAAAATAAAATAACCAAACTTGTATTTTAGAAATGCAAATTGATTTTGCATTAACAGAAGAAACTGATTAGCACTAGCGGCTTTTGAAATAAGGAATAAGCTAGTGAGAAATAAGAGTAAGGTAGCAGAAAATTGGAGGAGGGAAGCATATTAGCAGAGTATTCCTGAAAGAACCATTTTTACAAATCAAAAGAAACTTGGTTAGCAGTGATAAATGTTAAGTTTGGTCAAAGCTTGAGAATAAATGCTTGGCTTTATCAATCAGGAGGTTCTGTCTTGTTCTTTCTTTTCCTCTCTTTTGTAGCGGTTTTAGGATAGGAAGAGGGAAGAGAAAAGTAGAAGAATGTTTTCTCAGTCTTTGGCTAGTAACTATTTAGATTACATCTGTTATAGTTCTTTAATCTTAACATTACCCCTGTGGAGTTATAAAATCTGTTGTTACAAGTAATTAATCACTCAGAAATGTTAGGAGTCTTATCCATTTTCTCTCGGGCTTCAGTTATAGCTCAGTTGGTAAAGAATCTGCCCACAGTGCAGGAGACCTGGGTTTGACTCCTGGGTTGGGAAGATCCCCTGGAGAAGGAAATGGCAGCCCACTCCAGTATTCCTGCCTGGAGAATCCCATGGACAGAAGAGCCTGGCAGGCTACTGCCCATGGGGTCTCAAGAGCTGGACACAACTTAGAGACTCAGCCACCACCACCCATTTTCTCTCAGCTGCTAAGTGGCAGAGATGGAATTTGGCTTACACTTTTTCCGTGTTTTATACATGTTATGAGGAAATACAGTTTCAAATTGCCTCATTAATTTCAAGTTGAAAAATATTAATAGGTGTAGTTGACTTTTTTGACCCAAGGAGAGAAAATGGCTTAAGTCTCTTTTAGAAGGCTGTAGTGTACCGTGGTTTGTTTTCCCCCAGCGTCAAAGATTCTGAGCTGTTTATTTGACCTTACTTCTGACCCAGCTCCCACTCTTTTCCAGCTTCTCGTCTTCTCTCAGCGCGTGACATAGAGCCAGTAAAGGAATGAGGAAAAATGTGCCCTGAGTGTTACATCCATTTGATCTCAGAATATTTCTTATCAGTAGCTGTAGTGTGAAGTGACTGAGGCAGACTGAACCTAACGTTTAAGAGTGGCAACAAGTGCCAGAGCTTCTCATTCAGCTAAAAGTAGTTTGGATGCAGAAAGCAGTATTTTCCTTGGTATCATGGTTGCAAATACCAACGTAGTAGCGCAGCTGCCTCTGTGCGCTGTAGTATGATGGGGCAGCGTGCTGCGATCGCTCAGCCAGCACAGGGAGGATCAGAGTAGAGCTTGGAAAGCGCAGGGATTGGTCCTAGCCCCACCTCTCCTTAGCGGCCATGAGCTTGCTTTCTATGTCTGCGAGTCTGTTTGTATTTCGTGTGTAAATTCATGTGTATTATTTTTTAGATTCTCTCTGTCTGACTTCACCAACTACAGTCTTCTCTAGGTCCATCCATGTTGTTGGGAATGGTGATATTTTTTTCTGTTTTTAATGGCTGCACAGCACTCTGTTACGTATATTTGTATATCACACCTCCTTAAGCCAGTTGTCAGTTGATGGGCACTTGGGTTGTTTGCCTGTCTTGGCTGTTGTAAATAGTACTGCTGTGAACATTGGGGTGCAGGTGTCTTTTCAAATTAGAGTTTTTGTTTTTCTCTGGGTGTATACCCCCAGCAGTAGGATCGCTGGATCATGTGATAGCTTTGTTAGTACTTTTTTAAGGAACCCCCGTATTGGTTTCCATAGTGGTTGTACCAGTTTACATTCCCATCAACAGCAAATGAAGGTTCTCTTCTCCACACCTTTCGCAGCATTTCTTATTTGTAGAGTTTTTGATGATGGCCAGTCTGATCAGTGTGAGGTGACACCTCGTTGTAGTTTTGATTGGCGTTTCTCTAATTAGTAATATTGAGCATCTTTTCATGTGCTTATTGGCCATTTGTTTATCTTTTTTTTGTAATAAATGTCTGTTTAGATCCTTTGCTCATTTTGATTTGATTATTTGTCTTTTTATTGTTGAGTCATAAGAGTTCTGTAAATATTTTGGATATTAGTGAAAGTCGCTCAGTAGTCTGACTCTGTGACACCATGGACTGTAGCCTGCCTTGTTCCTCTGTCCGTGGAATCCTCCAGGCCAGGATACTGGAGTGGATAGCAGTTTCCTTCTCCAGGGGATCTTCCCAACCCAGGGATCAAACCCAGGTCTCCTGTGTTGCACGGTGGATTCTTTACCATCTGAGCCACTGGGGAAGCTCAAGAATACTGGAGTAGCCTATCCCTTTTCCAGGGGATCTTCCTGACCCAGGAATTGAACTGGGGTCTCCTGCATTGCAGGAGGATTCTTTACCCCCTGAGCCACCAGGGAAGCCCAAGTTTGGATATTAGACCTTTATTAATTAGATGTATGACTTGATATTCTCTCATTCTGGGGTTATCTCTTAACTTTCTTGATAATATCTTTGGAACACAAGTTTTCAACTTGATAAAGTCCATTATATCTATTTTCTTTCTTCTGTTGCTTGTGCCTTTGATGTCATATCTAAAAATCTATTGCTTAATCCAAGGTCATGAAGATTTACTCCCATATTTTATGAGTTTTAGCAGTTAGGTCTATGATAATTAATTTTAGCATAAGGTGTAAGAAGGGGATCTAACTTCAGTCTTCATTTTTTCATATCCTCCTCCTCTCAGCCCTTGGCAACCACCAATCTACTTTCTATTTCTGTAGATTTACCTATTCTGGGTATTTCATATAAATCATACATGTGACCTTTTGTGTCTGGCTTCTTTCACTTAACATGTTTTCAAGGGTCATTCATATTGTAGCCTGTATCAGTACTTAATTCCTTCCTATTGCTGAATAATATCCCATTGTTCAGATATACTACATATAGTCCATTTTGTTTATCCATTCATCTCCTGGTGAATATTTGGGTTTTGGTATATTGTTTTTTAATCCTATTACTTCAAGACTTTTGACCTTATATATCAGCATGCTTCTTTAGATATAAATTCACAAATACAAGGAACAAAAAGGAAGTGCCCATACCTCTCACTCTTAATTAAGAGTAATGACAAAAATATGCAACAGTTTTCTATTTACCACCAAGAAAGTACTTTGTATTAGTGTCTTTCGCCTGTTATTTAGTTTATAGCCTTAATGTTTTGTAAGTTGCTTAATATCCACTGCCTCATTTAAGCATCACAAGAACATTAAAAAGCACATATAAGGCATTTAAAAAATTGTTCTTGTTTTCCAGGAGAGTATTATTGATGATTGTCACTTACCCAAAGTTGTGTAGCACTTAAGTGGCAGAGTCTAATGTAACTATAATCTTTTGCCTCTAAATCATGTTCTTTACTAATAACAAAATATTCCTACACAAAGAATTTTAGCTATTATGCCCTAAGTCAGTACCCTGAATTCTTGTAGTTAACCTAAATTATTCAATGAAAGATACTGTGCATACTTATTCTTTTTATATCACAATTGAAAATTAACCTAAAATATAATTTTAACCCCAGTTATAATATTGGTATTAAGAGCTAGGAATCATCTCTGTAACTCAGAATTTTGTCTTCTGGTGAAAAAAGCCAATGCAAGAGAGGGGCCATATGCATTTTCAGTTTTATTCAGTAGTATATACTTTAGTGTATCTACCTATGTTAACTTTCAATAAAGTATTTGTTGAGTGAATAAATGAGAGGATTTATATTGCATTCTACTATCTGTGTGACATTACTAAATTTTATCATAAATTGCCACTGAACATTCCAATTAATCTTACAAGTTTTGAAATGAACACAGTAATAAGTTTTTATAGTCTAACACATATTTAATAGAGTACCACTTATTTTTGTTCTTATTAAAATAGCAGATATCATTTAATCTTTATTGAACAAATGAATAAGCCAAGACATAGAAAAGCTTAGTAACATGCTAGGTGGCAACCTAAGCCAGAGATTCCTCTTACACATGTTTCATACAGCTATGCTGAGTTATAAAAGTCATTAAAATTTAATTATCTTAAAATAGCCCGGTATTGATAAGAGGTATTTAATAGCTTGCGATTTGGTAGAGCCTGTCTTTGAGGTGTGATTATATTAACATTTCTATCATTCTAAATTGATATTTGTGTTTTACTACTTCTAAATTATATCGTTAAGATGCCTTCATGTGTGTCTGATTAAATTTTATTCTACTCATCAGTTCCGTATTCTTCCCACTTTCATCCCCTGTTCTTATCAGAAATTTATATATGGCTTTTTAAATGTCGTTAAACCTCAGCTATCTCATGTTTTTAGGATCAGGAATTTTCCTAGATCAGCAAAACATCTTTTTTCAAAATTGCCAAAGGCTGCTTTAAGATACATGGTCATTTTAAACTTAGCAGATATTTTGATTCTTCTTTTAGGTGTTGACAGCTCTTCTACGACAAGCAGTGCTTCTCCAATGCCCAACAGTTATGATGCTCTAGAAGGAGGCAGCTATCCAGGTAATTTGTTTTGTGCATAGCTGAAGTTTATTTGAAAAGTTACTGACCATCAATTACTTTCAAACATGAACACTTACTGTACTATATTTTTAACAGAGAAAGGAAACATTTTCCTGTTATTTTCAGCCTTAATTTCATGGTGTAATTGTCATGTAACAACTATGGATGCTGTCTCTGGGAGGCCTAAGGAAATTTAGTATTTGATTTTTGTTACCATGCTCTTTATCCTTTTCCTCTTTCTAGAAGACTTAATACTGAATAATTTTTCTCTTCTTTCCCTTCTTTTTTATGCTTATAACTCCTTAAATTTATATTTCTGTTGTCATGCTTAGGTCCTTGAATTTCTTCCAACTAGCCTCTGAGTATAAATAGTCTTTGATACTTTACTCCCGCTATGGCTTCTGCCTGCCTCCACCAGTAAACAGATTAGCCAATTTGGGGGGAGGTTTTGGAGGCATTACTTTTAACCATATCTGGAAGTAACTTTGGTCATCATGTAGGAGCAGGAGTGGTGGATAGTGTTAAAAAATCTACAAATTTGACTTCTATAATGGATAGGTGTTTCATTCTAGCGTCTTGTGCTGTTATTTTCCTTTTTTGCCTGTCTCCTAACACCAACAGCCTGACAACCACACCTGATCTTCTGCCTTTTCTTTTTAATTATTCCAAACTTCAGGACTAATAAAACAACTTTTTGTGCTCTTCTTTTTCTGATCACATTGGTAATTATCCAGGATGAAGCTTAATTGTTGGAATGTGCTGGGCTTCACAAACTGTCTTGCTATTACTGTCATATGAATCAGTAGAAAACTTCAATCTTCTCAGCTTAATATAGAGTTCCCTTTTAATATTTCAAGAATACTTAAATGAGCTACTCAGTCTTTTGTGGTTAAGGATTTTTTTCACCTAGGGATCTGTCAATCTGTTTGTGTGTGTATGGGTGAGAAGTTATGGACCATTCCAAAAGCAATCCCCATTATTAGAATATTCTAGAAGAGTTACTTCATTCACTAAAAGATGAAACTATAACTATAGTATTTCATGAGCATCAGGTTAACCCGAAGTAAAACATCCAATGTAGTGGAGTTAAAACATGGTGGCCTTGGAGTTAGACCTTGTTGTGTTTGTCTGTATTCATTTAATCACCAGATCTTAATCTTGTTATGGACTATGCCTTGACAGTAAGTGAATGACCTGGGCAAGTTTTCTAGCTCTTTGTACTACACCAAAATTAAGGAAAGATGAGAATCTGTCAGAGTAAGATTAAATGAAGTAAGTCTGTATGTCAGATACTAGATAGATCTTAGGGACTGTAGAGATGTATGAAATATTGTTCCTTTCCTAAATAAGAGGAAAAGCTTTGGACCCTCATATTTAGGACTCCAGTTCTTCATTTCTTAAGCTGATGACTCTTGCTTTGTTAAGAGACCTTTCTATTAATACTTCTGTTCCCATCACCGTCAGGAGAGACAAGCAGGAAATCTGAGGAAATAACATGACGTTGATGCTTTTGTCCTTTTAAGAATGTCCAGGAAGGTCTCTTCAAAAATGTGAGCTAATAGAGTCAATAGAATGATGGGATTCCTCAATAAACTTTGAAAAAATAAATTTATTAAAGTCAGATGCTTTTAAGAATTTTCTTGGAGAATCTGATTGCTAGTGAAGAATATAATTTTTATATGAAAAATAGACTAAAATACATATATTTTATTTTTAAAAAACCTTCTTATTTAGTTTTGGAGTATAGCTGCTTAGCAGTGTTGTGATAGTTTCAGGTGGACAGGGAAGGGACTCAGCCATACATACGCATGTGCCCATTCTCCCCCTAACTCCCGTCTTGTCCAGGCTGTCACAGAACGTCAAACAGAGTTCCATGTGCTGTTCAGTAGGTCCTTTTAAATATAGCAGTGTAAAATACACATTTATTTTAGATTTAATTTTAAAAGTAAGACTAACAGTATAACAAAATGTTAATAATGGTTTTGTGTAGTAGAGTAATAGGCTTTCTTTTGTTGATATTATTCTTGTATGTGGTAATTAAATTTTCTACAGTTATTTTCCCCCTACAGTATTCATCACGTTTTAGTTTCTGTTTTAAATGAAGGAAAAGCATTCATTCATTAAATTTTCATTTGGACTCTACTGTATACCAGACATTGTTTTAGGAGCTGGACACTTTTCTAGACACTGTCTTTCATAGTTTCACAGTTTTGCCTCTGAAAATAAAGCAGATTTCTGGGGGATTGTGGAAATAGGCCACTTCTTCCATGGGCCTTTTTTTTTTTTTTTTAAATAAATGTCAAGGTCGGATAAAAAGGCAAGTTGGAGAAGAGAGTAATTGACACTGTTTTTTATTGCTTTGCTTTGATTTCTGCTTCTTGGCCCCATTTCTGCTGAGAGAATAAAGGGAAAAAATAACTATTTTCATATACATAAATATAAACTTATATGCTATATTGTATTTATTATATACATTTAGTATGTTATCTGTTAGGAATATCAACTGCAGTATGTGTCAGTGAAATGATACAAGGTGGAGTTTTCCTGTAATATATTTGTTAAAAAAAAATAAAGATGGAGTAGGAACATGTGAAACAAGATTAGCAAAATATTTAAAGCTAAGTAATGGATATATGGGTTTATTATTTTGTTCCGTTTTTGTATGCATTCACAATTTCTCATAAGGAAAAGTTTTAATAAGAGGAAAGAAAGTGCCAGAAGTTGCGGCTTACCCAGGTGTCCTTGTGGAACGCTGCTTTTCAGTGACCACCGTGACTTTCCCTTTGTTAGATGTGCTTTCCTCATCAGCAAGTAGTCCTGCTCCTGACCCCGCTCCCGGCCCCGCTCCAGCGCCAGCCCCAGCGGCTCCTCAGCCTTCAAAACTGCCTAAGCCGTTTGGGTATGGCTATCCGACTCTTCAGCCTGGTTATCAGAACGCCACAGCACCACTTAATTCTGGAGGACCACCCAGCAGCCCAGTGTATTCTGGATTCCAGCAGTATGCTCAAGTATGTATTTAGTCATATAAAGTTATACAAAAATTGTGAAACTTAGCAATTCTGACCATTCCCTGATGATTCAGATGTATCATAGGTGCTAATGTAGATAAGCCTAGATTAACCATGCACAGACTTTGATTCCAGTTTGTGTGTGTATGTTTATGTGTGTGTGTGCTTGTACTTTTATTTTTCAGAGTCTCTGTAATGTGCAGATATTCATTTTATGATCAGGAAATTAAATGTTATTTTAAATTTTGTGTTACTAAGCTGGCTTTCTCAAAAACTGACATGGTATAAATGTAGTTTGGGATTTTGGTTTCAGTGCTTAACTTGAAGAAGTCTCTGACATATAGCTAAAATTGGTAAGAGCCTCAACAAATGCTCATTAATACATTTGTTCATTATTTTTGACTTGACCTTTCATGGAGTTACCTCTTAAGTACCATAGCAATTTATTAAAAGGACAATAAGTATTTTGCATTTATACTTGTTGAGAAAAAGTAAAATATAAGGAAACAGTTTAAATGACAAAAGCATTCTACTTATAGTATAAAACTGCTCTTAGTAGACTAACTTTACAGAGATTTCATCTTATGGTGAACTGATGAAAATTAGAGAAGAAAAAAAAACATTTCTTCCTGGAATTTAATTTTAGAATTAAAGCACAGAAGAGAGAAGGAAACTGGGGAAGGCACTGGAGAAATATGGTTGGTTAGTTCAGGCTTCCCTGCCTTCCGTTTTGTTAGATTTTCTTTTGGGCTGTGTTGGTCCAAATGGAACTCCACTATTTCAGGATAAGTGAGCAATAATGACTTAAGCAGATAGCTAGGTTGTGCTTTAAATTCTTATCTGTCTACTTAAAAAAAGATTATAGATTTTAATCTAATATTAACATTAACAAGCTAATTTTAACAGAAGCCATTTATTTTTCAAGTCCTAGTTAGAATAGGAATATTTTACTTTAAATAGCTTTCTGTAGTAAAATTGAAAAGTAAAAGTGAAAGTCACTCAGTCGTGTCCGACTCTTTGCAACCCCATGGTCTATACATTCCATGGAATTCTCCAGGCCAGAATACTGGAGTGGGTAGCCTTTTCCTTCTCCAGGGGATCTTCCAAACCCGGGGATCGAACCCAGGTCTCCTGCATTGCAGGCAGATTCTTTACCAGCTAAGCCACAAGGAGTAAAATTGAAATGACTCTAAATATTACATCTAGTATAACCCAGTGGGAGGGCCCTGAAATCTTAAGGGTTTTCTTGGTATTCATATATTTGAGATGACCTTTACTAAGTAGTGGGAAACCCCAGTGGTTGTCCTTTGAGGAAGAAAAAAAGCTTAAAATTAGTTTTTCAGAGTTGAAAAACAGAAAAAGTTGATGTTTTAAAAAGAAGGGAATTTCCTCAGTCCAGTGTTTAAGACTTGGTGCTTTCACTGCCTTGGGCTCATGTTCACTTTCACTGGTTGGGAAAGTATGATCCCACAAGCCATATAGTATGGCCAGAAAAAAAACCCTAAAAATTAAAAAATAAATTAATTTTAAAAGAAAAATTAGAAAAATATTTTAGGGCTTCCCCGGTGGTTCAGTGGTTAAGAATCTGCCTTGCAATGCAAGGGACACCAGTTCAGTCCCTTGTCCAGGAAGATCCCGTATGCCAAGCAGCAGCTAAGCCCGTACGCTGCAGCTACTGAACCTGAGCCTGTGCTCCAAACAGGAGACGCCTCCGCAGCGAGAGGCCCTTGGACCACGACTGCAGAGTAGCCCGCTCACCGCAGCTAGAGAAAGCCCGTGTGCAACAGCAAAGACCCACCACAGCCAAAAAAATGTTTAAATCTTTAAAAAAAATATTTTAGTGAATATGTAAAAAAAACCAGATACAGAAGCTGTATGGCTTTTTTTTTTTAATTTAAAAAGCAGTGCATGATCAGTTGTAGGAAAATGTAGATGAGCAGAAAAGAAGAAAATATCAGCCAGTATTTCCACCATCAAGATATAAACAGTAACACTTGGAGCTTGTCCTTCCAGGTTTCTTGCTATATGCATCTATGAGAGAAAGCCAGTAAAAGAGCTGGGCATCTAAATGACTTATTTACACAAACAAGTTGATAAATATGAGCATTGTTTTACATTTTTTAAAAAATCCTTGAATGGCATGAGAGGGAACCTTTCCATATTATTTCATACCTTTCATCTAAGAGCTACGTCGTAATGTTTTATAATCACCCAGCCTACTGCTATTGGTCATAACTGAGCATCAAAATCAACATGTACAAGTGTGCACAAACCTTTGTGTATTTGTCTCATTATTAACTTAGATGAAATTTCTTCAGGTAAAATTAGTCAATCATAGGTGCTAATACCAGACTTTAGAATTTCTCTCTGCTTATTCATTCAGTGAAAACTGAGTTTCTACTATGTGACAGCCCTACTCTAGGCACTGAGGCTACACGAGGAAGCCAAGTGCCCAAAACAGAGTTCTCTCTCTCAAGAAACTTGGTGGGAAGGCTGGATCAATAGGACAATAAGTAAATCCATAAATTAACAAGCTGATTTCAAACAGTTATAAATGCTGTGAAACAAGATGAGTTGAAGAAATTCCTGGGCTTGGGTATGTGGAGTAAACAGGAAAGCCCTCATTGTAGAAGTTTTGTTTAGTTATTATTTGAATGACAGGAGAAGTCAGACGAGGATAAATATGGGGGTAGAGAATTTGGGGCTGGGGAAACATATATACAGAAACGTAAGGCAGAGGCAACTTTAACGTGTTTCAGAACTGAAGTTCCTGTGTGGCTATAGCCCAGCTGGCAAAGGGAAGAGTAATAGTAATGGAATCAGAGAGTTTGGGAAAGACCATAGTCAGAAACTTGAGTTTTACACCAAGTGCAAAGAAAGACATAGGAGATTTTATGGAATGGAATGAAATCTGGTTTATGTATTTAGAGAATCACTTGGATACTAAGTGAAGAACGGATTAGGGATGAGAGTATTTGAAAAGATAAAAATGGAAACAGGGAGACAGATGGAAGCTTTGCATCATCCCAGGAATAGATGATTATGCTTTGTTCTAAGGTGGTATTGGCAGAGGTAGTGAAAAGTGGATGGATAAGGGATATCTTTTGACTTACTGATGAATTGGATGTGGTGGGTGAGAGAAAGGAAGCATTAAGGATAACTCTTAGGTTTTTGGCAGGACAGCTGGATAGAGGGTAGTGTATTTATTTAGATGAAAGACAGAGGAATAGTTCTGGGAATGGGAATCAAGTTGGCCATATTAATTTAAAATGCCCAATAGACATCCAAGTGGAGATGTCTAGCAGACAGTAGTTTTTGGTGCTCAGATATGAAGAAATAATGTTCCAGTTTATATTCCTAGCAAAAGTTTCTATGACTGCCCACTTTTCAGTATACCAATAATTATTTTTTTATAAGCAAAAATGTTTTATTATTTTCATAATTATTAGTTATTTGTGTTTCTTTACTGAAATCCTTGTTCATATTCTTTTACCATTCTGTTTAGGTCCTTCTGGTTTGTAAAAGCTGTCTGTAATAAGTACATTAACCTTTTTTAATCTAATTTATATTATAGTTTCCCCCCCCCCAACTTGACATTTGTTTTCAATTTTTATGTTTTTTTAATACATTAGAGAAATGTTTATATAGTCATATTATAATTTCTTTTGTTTTTGCCTTTGTATCCTTTAAAAGTCTTTTCAACCTTAAGATTAGGAAAAATTTCCTCTGTGTATTTTTTTAGTTCTTTGCTGACTTGTCTTTTGCATCTTTTAAGGTTTTATTTTAGAATATAAGTGTAAATCTCATTCCCTCTCCAAAATAGTTCCAATTTCACTGAAATTAAATAATCTATTCTTTCTCATTGATTAAATATTCCACCCTTACTTTGTATCCTAAATTCTTAAATTTAAATTCTAAATTGTTATTCTAGACTTGGGTCTGTTTGGGGTTTTCTGTTATACACTATTATTAATTCATATAACCATTTTTCTCCCCTCCTTTACAGCTCTGCTGAAAACTCAAGAGAATCCCTTTTATTATGCAGTGTTTTTTTTCCTTTTGCTTAGTTTCAGCAGCTTCAATTACTATCAACAATTTGCTCTACTTGTTCTACCTATCCCAACACACACACACACACACACACACACACACACACACACACACACACACACACACACACACACACACACACACACACACACACACACACACACACACACACACACACACACACACTCGTTTAAAATTCAGTCGGTATTCAGAGTTGCCTGGTAGTTTCCAGGTTGCCATTCTGTAGTTGGTTTGTTCAAATCAAGACTCACTAATTAAACAAGACTCACTAATTGTATTAGCATATGTCTCTTAATTCTCTTATTAACTCTAACACAAAACTCTGCCCCTATTTTTTGTGCCTTTGATCTTTTGAAAAAAACTAGGTCTCTTGATCTATAGACTGTCCCACATTCTGAATTTGACTGATTGCTTCTTGTGGTATCATTTGACTTGTTCTTCTGTTCCATTTTCTGTGGACTAGAAATTAGATCCAATGGCTTGATTAAATTCAGTATGTTACTTAATTTATGTATTTCGTAAGCCAAAATATATATTTTGATTCTGTGTACAACATAATAATACCTGATTGTCTCACTTTAGTGGTGCTAAGATAGATTAATGGGTTCATTTGGTGACAGCCTGATCTTTTCATTATGAAGTTCCTTATTAAGCTTTCACTCATCTCTTGGTATCTGTTTATCATCTATTCCAGATGACCATTACATGTATCATTTATTCCCATATGGGTTGTACAATAGTGATTTTCCTGACTTTATCATTCTGAACTGATTAGCTGGAATTCCTCAGTATGTTCACATAATGGAATGTTTGATAACTGTACAAAAGAATGTGAAGAAACTCTATATACAGATGTGGTCATTGCTAGCACTCTTTTTTAAGTGAAAAGGTCACATTTAGAGCAGTGTATATATATATTAGTTTATATTGTATTATTAAGTAGAGACAATGGAAGATAAGACCAAAAGCTAATAGCTTAGGGAGAGGAATCAAGAGTGAAACAAGATATTTCTGAATAAGTTTTGACATTAAAACTACATAAATTTTATTCAAAAAAACAGAAAATGAATAAAAGATAGAAAGGAATCCTTGAAAATTAAAATCAAACAAAAAGAAGTGAACCAATTTATCAAGTTGAATACATGCTGATATAGAAAAAAGTATTGTTCTAACAAATCTTAAAAATCAGTATTTTGTATGTTCTGAATGGAAAATAATCTAAGGACAAAAGAACTACAAAGAAATCTTTAAATAACCTTCCACTTACAGTAATATTAGTGTTGTTATATTGGAACTATCTTAGGATATTGTGGGATGAAACAAATAAGTAAGGCTGTTACCGGAGCTTCCCAGGTGGCTCAATGATAAAGAATCCACCTGTCGACACAGAAGATGGAGTTCAATCCCTGGGTTGGGAATTTCCTGTGGAGGAGGAAATGGCAACTCATTCCAGTATTCTTGTCTGGAATATTCCAGGACAGAGGAGCCTGGCAGGTTGCTGTCCATGGGGATGCAAAGAGTTGGACTTGACTGAACACATATGCATAAGGCTGTTAACCATTAGAATTCAAGATTTTCAGCAAAAGAGAAGAGCGATATAGGCATAAAATCAAAAAAGTTAAAATGCCATTACCTAAATTTGAATTGGAAATGTCAGCGTGAACTCATTATTGTTTTTTTTTTCCTTCTTCTTTGATTTCTATCTCTGTTGTAGAAGTCTGGAAGTAATAACAGCACAATAATAATGTTATCTAAATTATGGTCTCTAGATACCATCCCAATTTAAAAGGAACCAAGAATCTTTTTTTGATAAACAGCTAATTTCAGTTCTGAAGGAGGAGTGATATGGAATGTCGTGTCAGAAAACAAGGAAACTAACAGAGACAAGGGTTCATATCAAAAGGACACTGGAATCAGCTGTAAGGGGCTGTCACTGGCAAAAAATTGGGTAGTGTGGGCATCAAAGCGAATAGTAACTACAATTCACTAAGTCACTTTGAGTTAATAAGAGCCGTGACTTCATAATAATTTAAGAATATAAAAGGAAACAAAAACTAAGCAAGCAGAACTCATAGAACATCATTGTCATTCCTGTGGCAGGAACATATTCTGAAAATTGAAAAACTTTAAAAATAAGCATTTATCCTGCCTTTCCAGTATGAAAGATATTCAGAGAAACCAAATTCTTGATGTTGAAAAGCATTGTCGAAATTTTGTTGTTAAGTCTAACCATTCACATGAGGTTTAAATTTTTTCAGTGTTTTCACTTTGAGTTTTTTTAAGAGTGCTTTAAACTGAGCTGCCCTATTAGGTTTTTCTACTGTTACAGAGCTAGATTCAAACTTTATCTTCTTGCTTTCCTGTACATAGTCTAATAAATTGTATTCGTGTTTGATACATTGTTCTTTTGTTTTGTTTCAAATTGCCCTTTCAGCAGTATCCTGGTATGAACCAGCTGTCCTCCAGTCTGGGAGGATTGAGTCTTCAGAGTTCTTCACAGCCAGAAAGCTTGAGACCTGTCAATCTTACTCAGGAGAGGAATATTTTACCCATGACTCCTGTTTGGGCTCCTGTACCCAACTTGAATTTAGACCTCAAAAAATTAAACTGTAGCCCAGAGTAAGTATTTATAATCTTTAGTAAGTAAAACCTTGTCAAAAACATTGCATGACTTTGAAACATAGTAAAAATACTATGGTATTAATTCCTTGATTGGAAGTTTTGTTAATGTGAACACTTGTAATTTAGTTTGTGTAGAAATTCTGGATGTAAAATTTAGTTTAGGTCATTGGCTCCTGTCCTCTTTGTTGCTATCGAGTCTCATTCCTTGTCTCATTCCCTATTATCTAATGCTAGGAAAAGTTTTTTCTATTTTAGTGAAGGGTTTTAGAAACCCAAATCTAACTATATTTTTCTTACATTTCTTTCTCCTCACTTTTCACCAGTAGTAACTTCTGTTGCCTTTTAAATTAGGTGAAATCTTAATTTAATGCAATTCAATCTCTGCTTGAAAAGGATACAGATTAGATAAGTAGTTTTTTTTTTTTAATTTTCCTTTCCCACTTAGTGTTGAATGAGAAGACCCTTGCCCCAACGTGTATTTATCCATTTATTTAGCCTGAATATTGATTTGGATTTTCTTTATTGAGCATTTCCTCACCTCACGGAGAAGTTTAGCTGGCAGCCTCCATCTGATGGCCACAAGCCACTGGTGTCTGCTGAGCTGTTCCTCACCTCACAATGCCCCCAAACCGAAAGTTCTCTGTTACTGCCTGGTATCTGTTTTTCTGTTTCCTAAGTGTAGAATGTTTCTCTGTACCCAGACATCTTCCTGCTTCTGGAATCTCCTCATAAACTCTGATTCACAGACAACACTGTCTTCCTTGCATTAGAATTAGTGTTCTTCAGAGGCAACATATATATATGTATTTTTAAGGCAGTAGTTTTCTAGCTTAAAAAAAAAAAGCTAACAAGTTCCTCTCTTTTTAACCAAAGTCAGGAAACAGAAGATGGGGGTGCTTTAAGGGTTCCACCTCTTCTACCACACCCTACACTAGCCCCCAATCACTGTCTAAGGCAGTGCCAAAATAATTTCTATAAAAATGTATAATCATTGATTCCAGATTGAAAGTAGATGCCCAAACTACATGTAAGTTGCCATCGGGTCAATAAGTATGTGAATTATGGCCTTGTACTATGAATGGTTAGGCACCCCCCCAAGTAGGTAAATATAGTATACGTTTATGTGTAAGAGATCACATAGATAGGGAATAGTTCTCTGTTTCTACTCAATTATGTGTAAAATACATAAAATACCTCTTACCTAAATAGCAAAGCAGAGTAGTAGGCTTTAGAGCATAGATTTAGAGTTTGACAGACCTAGGTACTTATCATGGTTCCACTGATAAGTAGCCATGAAGCTGTGCCAATTACTCAATGTCTCAAATCTGTGTTGTCAACTGTAAAAGAGGAATAGTAATTGTGTCTGCATATTAAGATTAGTCATTCAGTATTTCAGTCAGTTCAGTTGAGTTGCTTGGTCGTGTCTGACTCTTTGCGACCCCATGGACTGCAACATGACAGGCTTCCCTGTCCATCACCAACTTCTGGAGCTTACTCAAACTCATGTCCACTGTGTCAGTGATGCCATCCAACCATCTCACCCTCTGTCGTTCCCTTCTCCCGCCTTCAATCTTTCACAGCATCAGGGTCTTTTCAAATGAGTCAGTTCTTCACATCAGGTGGCCAAAGTATTGGAGTTTTAGCTTTAGCATCAGTCCTTCCAGTGAATATTCAGAACTGATTTCCTTTAGGATGGACTGGTGGGATCTCCTTGCAGTCCAAGGGACTCTCAAGAGTCTTCTCCAACACCATAGTTCAAAAGCATCAATTCTTCAGTGCTCAGCTTTCTTTGTAGTCCAACTCTCACATCCATACATGACTACTGGACTTGAATGCTTTCTGAATTAGGTGTCAGACACTGTTTCTAGGTGCTGGGAATGAAGCAGTAAACCAAACAAAGTTCTCACAGTCTCATGTAACCTGTATCCTATTAAGGAAGATGCACTGTTAGTAATGAAAGCAATGAATAACTATGAAGTAGGGAGTAGTAAGGAATGAGGTTGATTATTTTCAATTGAGGAGTCAGGATAGGTTTTCCCAAGGAGTTAGCATTTGAATAGAGATCTGAATGAAATGAGAGAGCAAAATGTGACTCTGGAAAGAGGGTGCCAAGCTGCATGAACAGCAGATGCAGTGGTCCTGAAGCAGAAGCCAACCTGGTGTGTTCGGGGAGCTCACCAGTGTGGAGCCAGCCCATGTCTGGATTATCTCTGCATGCTGTCAGCCACGCTCCTTAGACGTCCTGGCACCACCTCCGGCACCTCTGCCTGTGTGTCTGGCTGCTCCTGTGTTGGTTCTGTGTCTGCCGATCTTGGGTTGTGAGCACTTGGTCTGTGACAGGAATAGTGCTAGGGCGACACAACGAACGAAAGGTCGCTGATGGAGAAGATGAAGTATACAACCAAAGCAGATCAGACTAACTGATGCTCTGGAAACATACGTAGATCTCAGAGCACAGAGGAAGAAGCCTTTCTTTCTGACTTGTGATCAGGGGTGAGGGTAGTTTCACAGGAAGCTAGAACTTTGATGCGTCTCATAGAAAAAGGAGGAGTTCAGGAGTTCAGTAGGTGAAGAATGCACAGTTGAGCAAGAACAGCATTCTTCAGATGGAAAGGTACCATTTCACTCATGTTTTATGCCCCCTCCTATTCATGCCCTGATAGTCATACTAGAGTTACTGTGTTTTCCTAAGTATGTTGTACTTTTTCACCATGAAAAAGTTGAGTCCTTAATTTGGATCTTTTGACATATAAATTGCATGTGTACCTGTTAAGTCACCAGGACCCTCGTAGTTATAGTTATGTAGTATGTCCAGTGATTTTCACGTATCCTCTTAAATGTCTGGCTGTCTACAACTGTCCACGTCAGTATTAATATTTTTCCTGATAGCTGATGTAGTCCATGTTGTTTCTGTCTTTACAGCTCATTTCGGTGTACTTTAACAAATATTCCACAGACACAGGCGTTACTGAATAAAGCTAAACTTCCTTTAGGATTGTTGTTACATCCCTTCAGAGACCTAACGGTAAGGTAACCTATTTTAAGATATTTGTGGGTATTGACCTCTGTACTTATGTGCAAGATGTTTAGATTGTGTATTTTCTTAGAACTTTTTTCATTTTGTTTTATTGAAGGTAGAATTAATTATTTCTGTCAGTTTTGATACAACAAACGTTTTCTGTCACCTGCTGACAGGAACAAAAATGTAAAGGCAGATAATTGCATTGCAGGATAACTAATACCTGTAACTAATCAAAATCTATGAAGTAGTTAGGTAATGAATGCAGTACTGGAAGGGATTTTCTCTGGGTACAGTAGCAGATGTTTTCTACAAGCAATGAGATCTGAGCTGGATTTGGAAAGATCGGTAGTTTTAGTGGTACTGTCAAACAGCCACAGATGACAGATAAACATTACGAGTTCTTTTTTAAACATAAAGGAAACACCACTAATGATGCACAGTTACGGAGGAAAACCATATGATTGTTCCCAACTGTATTAATCAGATAACCTTTGTAATAATAAAGTCTAAATTCTTCAAGCCTATTGAATTAAAGCATTATTTTTTAACGTTTCCATAGTCTATTTGATTTAATACCTACCATGCTGGATTTTTATACATATTTCTGGTATTTCATGCAAGTATATTATATTTAAAATTTCTAAACTTCAGAAAAAACATTTAATCGGACACATTTTATTTATACTTTATAAGTTGTATTTCGCCCTCATACTTCTTTATAACTGTGGTTTTTTTATCCTTTCATTGCTAATGAGTTTCTTTTGCTCTCATTGAACCAAAAAACATTTTTTGATTACCTGTCATGCTGAGTGCTGAGGATACAAAGGTCATTAAGCTTCCTTGTGGAGTTTTCTTTCCTCAAGTAAATAGAAAATAAAATAATTATAATAGGTGATAAGTACCTTTATTATATTCATTCAGTAAGTACTATTTGACCACCTGTAATAAAATTGCAACCTTTATCTCTAAACCATGATGGGTAGCTTCCCATGTACATAGGTGAAAATTTTTGTCTGAATATGTATTCCATATATGATAGCTTCTGGATGTATACACTAAATTGGCAGCAGTGATTTCTTGGGAATGTAGAATTCTGGGTAATTTTTAATTTCCTCATTTTCAGTTAAGTATATTTCCTGACTTTTTCACAAATAAGATGTAGTTACTTATGTGTAAAGTGTCTGTCCCACACTAAGCCTTGAGAGATGCTCTGTCTTTAAGGCACGTTGTCCTTGGTTTCTGGTGGCTGTGGTCCCCGCCCGGGCTGTGTGGTTGCCTGACAAGCAGGGCCTTGGAGTCTGGTACCAGGCGCAGTCAGGCGGCAGAGACAGAGGCATCTTACACAGTACGAGTCTCTCACCCTTGCTTATCAGTTTAGCTGATAAGCTGAGGTTATTGTTATATTATCTTGGCCAACCAGACTTTTCTTGTCTGCCAGTAACTTTCATTACTTTTGACTTGGCTTTATTTTAGTGTTATTTTACAGTTTGTGACAGAAAGGGGAGAAACTTGGTAGCTGCTTATGTTGATCATTGCACCACTGGAATTTATTAAAATGCTTCAGTTTCAAAACACAAATGTGTTTTCTGTTCTGTATAGGGAGCAGAGCAGTATGTGGTCCATTTTTCCTCTGGGGTGTTTTTTCTGCTACAACATCTTTACTCTCTTTCCTAGCAATTACCAGTGATAACATCCAATACCATTGTGAGGTGCCGATCTTGTCGAACATATATCAACCCTTTTGTATCCTTCATTGATCAACGTAGATGGAAATGCAATTTGTGCTATAGAGTTAATGATGGTGAGTTTCATATTCTTTTAAAATATTTATTTCGTTTATTTGTCTGTGCCAGGTCTTAGCTGAGGATGTATAGTTGTGGCATGCGGGATCTTTAATTAACAGCAGGTGAGCTCTAGATCTCGGACTAGGGATCAAACCTGGGCCACTGGCATTGGGAGCAGAGTCTTAGCCACTGGACCACCAGCAAAGTCCCTCAGATTCTTAAAATAATGTGTCTTATATTATTTTAGACATTTTGACATTGTTGCTATCATCTGGTCTCTCCTCACTGTTTGTAAACTTTCATGACACTTTTAATGAAGAGAATACAGGCTAGGGACACCTCATTTTTGTCTGGCCAAGGGGATAATTGATAATGCGGAGATTGACAGGGAGGAGAGAAGGTAAAAAGAATTCATAAATTATTTTTGAAGAAGTGAAGTGAAGGTCAGGCAGATGAGAGCATGCACACTAATCATGCTTGACCCTGACAAGTTTAGATTGTCTTCTTTTTGTACATTTGGTTCATTCAACTCAGTGTAGATCTCTGCTGGTATGTGTGGATGCATGTGTGCATATGTATCTACTGTCCCCTTTAAAGACATTTCTTAGATCTTCTTACTATGATTGCTTTCAAATCTGTGTTTCTGATTTCTTTCCCATGTCATGTGACATAATAAATAGGACACAAGCCTACGAAGCAAGGCTCCTTGTGTCCTGGTTTTCTCATCTGATTTCAGAAAATAAGTTTTCTTGTCCTCCTGATTTATTTTTTAAAGAAGGTTTAGGGGATTAGTTTTTACCATTAGATCTTCACAAAGCTATTATAAACTTCATAAATATTAATGATAAAGGTGTTTATTTCTAGGCATATATATGTATTTAGAAATTGTGCTACTAAATTTGTACTGGATTCCTAATCTTATCTAGTTCCTGAAGAATTTATGTATAATCCCCTTACCCGATCCTATGGAGAGCCTCATAAACGGCCAGAAGTTCAGAATTCAACAGTGGAGTTCATTGCTTCTTCAGATTATATGGTAACTATTCAGTGTTAAAATTAGTCCTGGAGTGCAATTGTATTAGTCATTTGGTAGTTTACTCTTAAGTGAATTCTTGTCTAATTTTTTAAATTGTCCATAGTATGATTTCTTTGAAGTAGTGCTGAAAGCTTGTACTTAACAAATAGATAACTCTTTGTATCTTTGTAAAGATTACTTGATCTCCTAGAAGAATGCAGTTACATCCCTAAGAAACATTGGTAATGTTTCCTAATAAATACTATCATTTACAATTTGTTGCCATTTTGATTTCATTACTTGCATGGAATGAATATAAGTATTCTTTTTACTATTTAGTATTTAAGATCCTTCAATAGAAAATCTCATATTTTTGTCAAAAATTGCTTTTAAGAGCTTGCTTTACACCTAGCACTTAACCCTTGGGATTCAACTGCCATCAGGTGACCCAATGGTACTAATGATTGTCAGGTTTAAAAATATAAATGTTTAAAGTAAAATATTTTTAGGAGTAGGGAAGGGGTTAAAGATTAATATATAGTAATAAATATGCTTAATTTTCCTTGGAAAGATATCTCAGCCATCACTCCATCAGGAAGACATATAGCCTATCTGTTTAACCATTACTGTGTAATTACTGCCTAATCATGCTTAATCCATGACCAAATTTAAAGGAAAAAAATCAAATGAATATCCTTTTCATTACCTAACCTCTTATAAAACATTGATTCTATTTGTGTAGATGTATGTATATTTATTTTACAATCAGTAAATATCCAGTACTAGTTGCGATATAAAAAGAATAACTTATACCTACTGAATATATTACATTATTTCTATTCCTTTCAGCTCCGTCCACCTCAACCTGCAGTTTACTTGTTTGTTTTAGATGTGTCTCATAATGCAGTAGAAGCTGGATATTTGACAATTTTGTGCCAGGCACTGTTAGAAAATCTAGACAAGTAAGAATTTTTTTTACTCAGTGTGTGTGTGTGTGTGTGTGTGTGTGTGTGTGTGTGTGTGTAAGTATATAAAATGTGAAGTGTGTATATTAGCAATTTATGGGGTTGGGTTTTATTAAGTTTGATTTCATTTATCACTAAAAGAGTACATCGTGTCTACTTTAGAATAAAGATCTGCTACATATATTATTTGGATTTATAACTTTATATCTGAATGTTAAAACCATAATAGTTTTAATACCTAGGAATTTAGATTTTATCTAACTATCCCCCTTGACTTAGCAAGTCTGAGCACTTAGATCCAGAAAACTCAACCTAGCCAGGGTATCAAGGATCTGGATGAGAGAAATCGAGCTGTAATTTATGCCTGAGCAAGAAGTTTTTCATAAGATAGTTTCAGATGTGCTAATGAGAAAATGAGCCAGATAAAGAGAGAGGGAATTGATACTGTGCTGAATATTTCAAGAAGCCAGAAACTGAACTGGCACATTAGTAAGAAGCTTTATGGTGAAAGTGGAAACAAAGTATAGGATAAGGTGATTATACTTGGCTCTAAGTCCTGCCTATTAGTCATGAAGGAGACCAGTATTAGTCATGAAGGAGATCCTTAACTAAACTTAAAAAGTGGATGTTCCAGATCTCTAGGAAACAAAGTTGTTTGTACATTTCTTTTTCTACTCCAACACCCATAAGAAATATGGCTTAAGGTTGTTAGTAAGAGTAGCTTCCTACTGCAGTGGGTTCTTGATTTGTGTAGAGGTGTAGGGGTGAATATATATATTGAATATATTGAATATATTCAATTGAATTTGATATATATATATATTCAATATATATTGAAATATATTTCAATATTCAAAATACATGAATATTTTGTCAGAAATACTCAGTGATTCCAAAAGGCTCTTTTCTTCCATCTTCCATTTGAGTTTGAGAATCCTTATTCTGTTGAGTGCTAGCTCTAGACGCTATAATTGCGTATCACTGATTTTGGCCTGTGAATAAACTGATAACATTGAGACATTCAGGATTAAAAACATCCAGAGGTATTAAATGATTTGCTTTAAGTTTCTGTTAGTAACTTAGTGATTTCATATTTTTGTTCTTGATTGAAGCATTTGCTGTTTTTAAGTCACAAGTGCTTAATTCATACATGACTTTACCAGTGAGTAGCAAAGGAAGACACTCTGCAAAGAAATAGCTGTTAAGACTGAAGAGTTAGCTTGCTGGAAAGGTATTTGATGATATAGCACTAGAAATAGAAGCCAGTGCAATGCAAAAGACCAGGCAGGGTTCAATCCCTAGGTCGGGAAGATCCCCTGGAGAAGGAAATGGCAGCCCACTCCAGTATTCTTGCCTGGAGAATTCTATGGACAGAGGAGCCTGGTGAACTATAGTCCATGGGGTTGCAAAGAATCAGACACGACTGAGACAACCACATTCACTTTTCACTTTCAACAGAGATGAGTGACTATTTGCAAATTAAATGGTCTATGGAAAGCCAAAAAGATAATATTGGGAATGAAAAATAGTTTTTAAAAACGTGTATGTTTGATTAAAGTGGAAATTAAAAGTATCAGGAAAGTAAAAATGTAAAGGTGATAGGATAGCAGTAAGATATTACCATGCTTTTGGAAAGGGCTGTGTATATAACTTTGAGAAAGGAAATTCGATGCTGGAGCAGTTCTAGCTCGGCTTTGTATTTTGGCCTAGAGTTACTTAGTCTCCGTCGCGATTGATAACAAATGACTCTAATAAGCAGTGACCTTAGAAATCTCAAAGAAGTGAAGAAATTAGTCTGTAGAAACAAGGTAAATCTTGACCAGTATTGCTAAGCTGAACACCTGCATAGCTTGTTGTTTTCTGTTCTCTGAAATGCCTTTTTTAAAAATTGGAATGTAATTGCTTTACAGTGTCATGAATCTGCCTCTAAGTAGCCTGACTGACCCTTCCTACTAGTAATAGTGCTTCTTGCTTTGGTGCACACTGTTTTGGCATCCTGTAATATTAAAAAATATCTTTAAAGACGTTGCTAAAACAATAAATTATGTAAAAAATTGCAATAAATTACATTTAAAAATTATAGCAGTTAACATGATGGTACTTAGAAATATACTGATACTTTTGTAAGGCAGGGCATCTATCTTATTATTAATAAGGATAGCTTGACAGACTCTTTTTTTGACAGGCTTTTAAATGGTTATTTATTCTTTGCTGTATTATTGACTTGAATACTGACAGAAAATTTGAATACTTGAATACTCACAGAAAAATTTTAAAACAATGATAATAGATTAAATGTCTTGATATTTCTGAATGTGGTTTTTATTTAAAATTTTTCATGTTAAAATCTTTTCTTGAAAAGTACTCATTTTGTCCTTAAAATACTTAAACAATATACATGATTTTTATAATACTAAAACTGAAAATATGAGCGATTTGTACTTAAAGGAATTTGTTTCAGAGGAAAGTTAGCAAAAAAATCTTTTGTTTTTTAAGCATATCATTTTAAGTTTTGATTTATTATTTGAAGATAGTTCTGTTATCAGAGGCATGAACTCTATAAACATGTCTGGTTTCGTCTGAAAATGAAATGGAGAGATGTTTTTATACTTAATCTTTTCTGATATGCATTGGTTTAGATAGGGGTAGCTATCCTCTGTAAAAAAAAATAAACAATTAGTATTTTTTGAAAATAGGATATGTCACTTAGCAGTTTGAATTTAAAATTATAATTTTTATCTTTAGGCTCCCTGGAGATTCACGAACAAGAATAGGATTCGTGACCTTTGATAGCACTATTCATTTCTACAATTTACAAGAAGGATTATCACAGCCTCAAATGTTGATTGTATCTGATATAGATGGTAAGCAGTGAATAAAACAAACCTCTATTAATAAAACAGAATTTGGAATTAAGGGTACTTTATTTTACAATACATCTTGTCATAATGCTTGTCATAATGCTGTACAGATAATTTAGCTCATTAGATATTTGTTTTAAAATAATTGCTTTCCTGGAAAGTACTTGAGTCAAAGTTTTTCACACCTGTGTATGTGTACTTACACATGCTCACATATACACACACATATGATATGTACAGAGGATATATATTAAATAGAGCAATATTGTGCATACCCTTTACATGTATGGACTTAAAAAACTAAGATTTTTTAAATTCGAAATTATTTTGAGTTTATTTATATTTTAGTTAAAATATATGTTTTCCCTATAGATGTTTTTCTACCTACTCCGGATAGCTTACTTGTGAATCTATATGAAAGTAAAGAGGTGAGACTGACTTTTTTTTTTAAGTATTAAAGTATTTCTGTTACTTCAACTGATTGTAATGTTCTACATGTGTTTACTTGGTATATATTAACATTGCAGTAAACATTGTAGGTAGCATATCTGTTGACTGCTCACTTTACAGTCCTCCAAAATGTAGTGGCATATACTGTACTCTGGAATATTTTAAAGAAGAATATTGCCCTTCCTTCTCAGTAATTCCACTTTTAATCTTTGTTTTCCCAGCTTATTAAAGACTTATTGAATGCATTACCAAATATGTTCACCAATACAAGAGAAACACACAGTGCCCTGGGTCCTGCTCTCCAGGCTGCCTTTAAATTAATGTCTCCAACAGGTGGCCGTGTGTCTGTATTTCAGACACAGTTACCTTCCTTGGGGGCAGGACTTCTGCAGTCCAGAGAAGATCCTAATCAGAGATCAAGCACAAAGGTATATTAGTTCCTCTCTCATATTCAAGATCATGGTTTCTACCTCTATTGACTTGTTTAATTATTTGTTGGTCTATTTTTCTAATTCTTTGACAGTAAAAAAAAAAAAAAAACCAAACTGGTAAGAGAGTTTAATTTAAATTACCATTTTGTTGTTGTGTTGCAGTGTGTTCTTTTTAATACTTTGTTTTATGAGTCATAGAAATTTAGAAATTATCTACTCTAACCTTTTTTTTACAGATGAGGAAACAGATTAAAGAGTCTTGCCAAAAGTTAAATAAATATTTAATGGTAAAGATGTGACTTAGATTTTCTGACTCTAGTGCTCTTTTCTATTTCACAATTGATAAAACTTACTAAATCTGAGATATAATTTAATCTGCACATATTAATAAACTTTTAATGAAGGTAATACAAATCATTGTATGAAACTTGGAACATAGAAACATACAGATGATCAGTTATCTCATTGTCAAGATAATAGTAGTTAAATAAATACAAGTAAGCGTAATTGGGCATCATACATGTATACTATATTTTTTCATTGACTTTTTTCACTGAAGTGAGCATTCACTCATAGCATTTTCGGAAGTCCCTAAAAATTCTACTTAAAAAAGGTTTTTTAGTAAATATGAAAAACATGATTTCGTTAATTGCCTTCTTGCTGTTTAAGAGTGAAATGAGGCTGAATGTTCCTAGGGTTTTACAGTGAAGATTTGGTCAGGGTATTTTAACCCCAATTTCAAATACTTGTTTTTGTTCTGTAAATAAGTTTTGTCTGACCTCAACTTATATATATGAAAATGCCATTGCATCTAGTTATGAGTATGAATTAAACAGTTTTAATAGTGTTGTAAATCTTTAGCCACATATTCAGTTTTTCCCTAAGATAAATTTCTAGAAGTGAAATTATTGGATCAATGAGTATAAACTGTATTTAAAATTATTATTTTATTTTACTTATTGGGATTTCTAATCAACCTATACTCTTAAGGACTCTGATAACTTTTTTATTCTTTACCAATTTGCTAAAGAATTGCACTGTGTTTTACTTTTGAATAGCACTGTATTTTACTTTTTATGAAATTGTGCTTTTAATTTGCTTTTGAGAAAGAAGCTAATTTCAAAATAAACTGGGGACAAGTATATTTTTATATTTATATTTTTTATTATATTATTTATATTTATATTTTTTAACTCATCAACAAGTACAGCTAACATTATCCAGTGCATTGATCCATCGTAATCCATTATGGATTACTTAACAAAAGCAAAGTGTTTACTGATTTCTTTGATACAGTTTTGGGGTTTTTGTTCTCATTTAACTTTCAGAAGTATTGTCTATCTGCCTGAGACTCAAGAATTTTAAGTGTCTGTTCTAAGCTCACATAATAATCATACACTATAATTGAAACATTTTGTTGTGCAATGTAGTGAAATAATTAAGAACTTGGAGCCTGGCTCTTACATTCTTAACTCTTCTCTATTGCCACCTCCTCAGCTCAAGTGTCCTCCTACCAACAGGAAAGACTTTGCTTACTCTGTTAGTCTCTCCTGTTATTGTGTAACAGTATACGTGTAATAATTGGTAACAGTACTCATTCTGGAGCCAGACTGCTTGGATACTCCAGCATCTACCACTCAATAACTATGTGATTAGTTGAGTTACATAGTCATTTGTTTGCCTCAGTTCCCTCATCTGTAAAATGTTGGTAACTCTGTGAAATATATATTATTATGAGGATTAAATAATTTAATTATATAAGACATCTATGCTGCCCTATATGTGCTTTTATAAATGTTAGTGATTATTCTCATTGGAAATCTATGCCAACTACCTAGACATAAAAAAAAAATCCTTAGTTTGATAGGGGGACAGAGGATATTCTCTTCCTTATTGTAGCAGATAGAAATATATGCATAATTCAAGGTTTTCTAGCTCTTACTTTATGACCTATTGACTTAGGTTGTACACCATCTTGGCCCTGCAACTGATTTTTATAAGAAACTCGCTTTAGATTGCTCAGGGCAGCAGACTGCAGTGGATCTGTTCCTTTTAAGTTCACAGTATTCTGATCTCGCTTCTCTAGGTAAGGAGATACCATTGTATTTATCTGTTTTTACATAAACATTTTTAGCATATAATTAAATGTAAATTCTTTACTAAGAGTTCTCAGTTGTTTGGGGAGAAAGACATGTGAATTAGATAATGTCTATGAAATTACCACTAAACTTAAAAAAAAAAAAAAAACACCCTACCCTATACAAATATAAAATGCTAATCTGGGTTGTTGTTTTTGTTTAAATACAATTCTTTTACCATTCTGCTCAACGGTAAACTTAATATATATTATGTTTTATAAATATTTCTTTCTCAGATTTATATATTATCTCCATTTTTGACCACTGTAGGTTTTTTTTTCTTTTTTTCATTATAACTTAGATTTCTTCATAATACAGAATCTGCACTGCTGTTGGACAAGTAAAATGTTATCATTTCAGTAGCTAATACTTCTCCTTTTTCTCTCTAAAGCCTGCATGTCCAAGTATTCTGCAGGGTGCATCTATTATTATCCATCTTTCCACTACACTCACAATCCTTCACAAGCAGAAAAGTTACAAAAAGATCTAAAACGGTATCTCACAAGAAAAATTGGATTTGAAGCTGTTATGAGAATAAGGTGTACTAAAGGTATGAAATTATAAAAGTTATGCTTTATATTGTATACTTTTTTCAAAATTAATAAGCATTCATTAGTGATAACCTGTGACCACCTTTCATTATCATAAAAAAGATTTTCTACTTGATCCAACTAGCTGTACTGTTTTAAATATTGTTATTAAATAATCATTGTTCAGTTTTTTAAGTAATTTGAATAAGTGGGCAGAGGTAATGCCTTGCCTTGTTAGGAGGAAGTCAAGAGAAAGCCCATATTGGAGGTGATTTCAGATGAACTTGAGGAATAGGGAGGATCTTAAGTGAAAATTGTCCAATTAATGATCTTCGCCTTCCTCATCATTCAAACAGTCTTCAGTTTCAGTTATCTCTGTTTTATGTGAAAAGTACTGCTCCCCAGTTATCCTTTTGACTCGAAATCAGAGACATTTTTTATTTAAAAAGTAGCTTTAACCTGAGGTAAAGAGACTAGTGCTACTTCATCTTTTATAACAAGTTTTCTCTTACCTAGGTCTTTCCATGCACACTTTTCATGGAAATTTCTTTGTCCGTTCCACTGATTTGTTATCCCTTGCCAACATCAATCCCGATGCTGGATTTGCAGTACAACTCTCAATTGAAGAAAGTTTGACAGATACTTCCTTAGTGTGCTTTCAAACAGCCCTATTATATACATCTAGCAAAGGTAATGTTAACAGAAGTGAAATGTAACCTGCCCCGTAATTCTCTCCTCTTTTCACCTACCGGGAGATTGGGAGAGTGAACACCAATAGGAAGTAATGGAATTTGTGTTCATCAAATATACATTCCGTTCACTCATTTTTGAATCTTCAAAGAGTACCTTTTTTGACTTATGGAAGACTTGTACCCCCAGAATCATATTAGCATAATAACTCAAACTAAATCTGTCTGGGTTATCCTGAGCATTATTTCTTTATCCATAACATGAGAAATTCTCCATGGCACTTAAGGTCTATCTGGTCTGTTTTCTGACATTATACCATGTAACATATAATTTAGAATGAGTACTGCTAAGATTAAAAACCAGAACCTAGTGTTCAGAATATAGTGTATGTTCATAGTCTATGTTCAGGTTTAGAGAATGTTTAATTTTCTTTAAAACATGTTCATTGTAAAACTTTGTTTTTGCCATTTCAAAATCCTGTTGGTAATTTAATACCATCAAATAATAACTTGAATAATATTTTGACCTATTTGCTTTCTTTATTACTTGGCCTAATGTATTTTGCAATGACATGGATTCATCCTTTCATTAGGTGAGCGGAGAATTAGAGTGCACACTCTTTGCTTGCCAGTGGTCAGTTCACTAGCAGATGTGTATGCAGGAGTGGATGTACAAGCCGCCATCTGCCTCCTGGCAAACATGGGTAAGTAAAAAAGTGAAGCAACAGCTGAAATATATTTTTCTATACTAAAAACTGAAGCCTGGACACTGTTTTACCCTAGAAATTCCTCATTTAAAAAATGTTTATATTTTATATTTTCATTTACAACAGTGTGAATTGCGGTGTTCTCATTCTTATGAATTCTTTAGTTTAAAAATCATGTGTGGGATTCATAATCATTAATAACTGGTAGCATCTCAAGTGTTTTTCAAATGGTGACTGCATGAACAAACTGTGGTACATCCATATGATGGAATACAACTCGGCAATGAAAAGGAATGAACTGTTGATATGTGAACAGACATGGATGACTCAAAGGCATTATGCTAAGTGAAAGAAGCAAAACTTAAAAGGCTACATACAAATGATTCATTCATTCAACATTCTGGAAAAGTGAAAATTATAAGAATGAAGAATAGTTCACTGATTATCAGGATTGGTGGAAGGAGGAGGATTTTTACTACAAAGGGGCAGCCACACTCAAGGGAACAACTGAAATGTATTTTTCTAACCTAAAAATGAAATTTATGTTTGTTTCTTAAGTATTGCATGTAAATTTTATCTCTTACAGTATTCACTGGCATCTGTTGGTTAAAAACGTTTTCATTTTCGTTGCTTTATAGCTGTGGATCGATCAATTTCCTCAAGTCTATCGGATGCAAGAGATGCCTTAGTGAACGCTGTGGTGGATTCATTATCTGCATACGGCTCAACTGTCTCAAATTTACAGCACTCGGGGTTGATAGCACCCAGCTCCCTCAAGTTGTTTCCTCTCTATGTTTTGGCCCTTCTCAAACAGGTAGCTCTCTGTACACTGTTAGATTTTATAAAGTCTTATGAAATTTTCAATGTATAGATTTCCAAACCTAGTTTTTCTGGTGGGTGGTAGGGAATTAAATACTTGATTAGACAGTTGCAGCTTAGCATTGGAGGAGTTTTAAACAGGAAGAGGTGAATGGAAAAGGAAGGTGTACAAATACATGATGACTGTCATGAAACTGTGCTCTCACTCTGACATGTGGGAGCAGCGTGAATAATGGTGTGTGTGTAGCACACTCTTAGTATGTGCTCCTGGAAAGAGACTCTAAGGACAGGGCCTGCTGTTCATTGGACATCTTCCCAAGTCTCCGGCACCATAATACGTGTTGTATATACATCATCGCGTTTAATCCGTACAGCTCCCTAGAGGTATTCTTTTCTCCTTTTTTCTTATGATGTCAGTCAGTATACCTCTGAGAAGCTAAGTAACTTGCTCACATATCTACCAATTAAATTGTCAGTGTTGAAAATTGAATCCAGGCCTATCTGGTGTGAAGGCTGTGCTTTTCCCATGGCTGATGGTATGTATCTGTTTTAATATTTGTCCACCATATTTATGTTTTACTGAAAAACGTGTATTGTTTCTCCATGTAGAAAGCGTTTAGAACCGGCACAAGCACACGCCTGGATGATCGTGTGTATGCCATGTGTCAGATAAAGTGTCAGCCACTTGTTCATCTAATGAAAATGATTCATCCCAACCTGTACAGGATAGACAGATTGACAGATGAGGTATGATTTTTTTTTCATTGTGTTTGAAATTTTTTAATTTAAATTTATTTGGGTGTCTTGATTCTGCATCTAAGATAGTATTGTATTGTTAACAATTTCTTCCATCTGTTTTTCCCCTGTGACAATAAAACATTAAATATAGACGTTAACTATGGATTTGATTGGACAAGAGGACTATTAGATAGTATGGTTATGGCATTTTCAAAAATAGTTTCATATGGGAAGGGATTCACTTTGTGGATTTGATTACATTTACTGCAAAGCAGCATTATAGAAGGACATTTCCATTTGTATTTTGAAGATATTGACAGTTTCTGATGTGATCAGAGTGCAACTTTGACTATATTATTGTAAAACTAATCTGGTATCCAACAGTATTTTTAATATGCCAATATGTAATGTCTTTTTTTCTACTCTTTGAAATTAAAAAGTCCTTTGTAGCAGATATTGTAGTCGTACTTTTAGTATATCCTGAACGCAGAAGGGAAGGAAATGGGCAGATGTTTTTACCTGGTCAAGTTTTTATGTTTTGAATTTGAATACCTTTGAGCATCTTTTAATTTACATTTGAGAGTCTTGATTCCACAGCCGCGGTAGTATATATTGTCAATACAGTCCATCCTTGAGCAGCATGAGGGTCATGAGCACCACCCCTGTGCAATTGAAAGGCCATGTATAACTTCATGGTCAGCCCTCTGTTTCCTCTATTCGGTGCCCATGGATTCAACCAACTGCAGATCACGTAGTTCTGTAGTATATATTGAGAAAAACTGCATATAGGTGGACCTGCGTAGTTTACACTCATGTTGTTCAAAGGTCAACTGTAGTTTTTACATATTACAAAATTATCAAGTATCATTTTTCAGTATCAGAGCTAGTGGCCATTAGCTTCCAGCCTGGGATAGTAGTTATGTAAGGTCATTCACATTCTATCTTTTTTCTCTTCAGGGTGCAATACACGTTAATGACAGGGTTGTACCTCAGCCACCTCTTCAAAAATTGTCTGCAGAGAAACTGACACGAGAAGGTGCTTTCCTTATGGACTGTGGCTCTGTAAGTATCCTTTAGTGGCAAAGCTTAACAACTGCAGCTGGCAAAAGGAGAAACACAGGATCCAGCTCTGTTACCACAGATCAGGCAATGAAAGGTGGTTTGGGAATTCAGGGGCAATAAATTGGAACTGGCACAGGAGATCAATTTATTTAAGAGGAGTAAAGAGATAAATTCCTTACTTCAAGGAATTTTTTGTCTAGAATCATAAAATTCTAAGGGATCTCAAGAATTTTTGTAGTTCAACTTGATCTATTGTCTGAAATGCCATTAATAATTAGGATTTCAGGAGATGTCATTGGACAGGGTGGTGGTGAAGGGTTGTCAGAATAGGCAGGGTGGCTTTGTTAATGATACCTTGTGAGTAGGAAGAGAATTCCAATAGCCACAATACGGGGTGGGGAGTGGTGGGGCAGGGGACATTAGTGACAGTACAAAGGCAGTGATTGAAATAATGGAAATAGCGGATGGGAAATGTAGTAAGTCATATATCTTGGTTGAAGCATTGGGGGAAAAGTAAGGAAAATGGTAAAATATATTTTATGAGAAGCTTGAAATTTCAGCAGAGAAGATATGAGCCACTCTGGATTCCTGAATGCAGATTCCATATATGCAGGTTACAAGCTTCCTTTTTTACTTTCGTGTTTATTCCTACTTGATTCGAGCTAGTATACTTTGCCTCTTTTACGCTTGATGATTTTGAGCAAATGAGCTGTAACGGGTTTCCAATTAGGGAGTTTTACTGTGATTTGTTTTGTTTTTAGATTTTTTACATTTGGATCGGAAAGAGCTGTGACAATAACTTTATAGAGGATGTGCTTGGGTATCCTGATTTTGCATCAATACCACAGAAAATGGTCAGTGGATTTATATAGCTTTAACTTTTCGTGTACTTACTTGTTTAATTTTTTTTTTGAGATATAATGCACATAAGAGTCACCATTTTAATAATTTTAAAATGTACAATGCATTTGTTTTTAGTATATTCACAGTGTTTACAACCATTTCCAGTATATAATTTCAGGGCATTTACATCACCTCAAAAAGAAACCTGTATCTCCCAATTCTTCCTTTCTGTTTTCCCTGGGCAACCACTAACCTACTTTCTATCTCTGTGGATTTGCCTGTTCTAGACAATCCATATGTATGGAATCACACAATGCAAGGCCTTTTGAGTTTGACAACTTCTCACCATTTCAACATCCATGTTGTAATGTGTATCAGTACTTCATCCTTTTTTATGACTAAATAACAGTTCATTGTATGAATAGATCACATTTTGTGTATCCAGTCATCTCTTCTTGGACATTTAGGTTATCTCTACTTTGGTGCTATTGTGAAAAGCGCTTCCGTGAACAATTTGCCTACAGATGTTTGTGTGAACACGTTTTCAGGTTCTCTTGGATCTGTAACTAGAAGTAGAATTGCTGGGTCATACAGTAAACTTTTTGAGCAACTCCAGACGATTTTCCAACAACTTTAACTTCTCTAAATTATTTTGCTGATAATAAACATAATTTTTTCACTAAGCCTGTACTGTATGTATGTTGATACCAAAGAAATATGATTCTGAAAGCAGTTCTCTATGCTACTTAATGGAAAAGGCCTACCTTATTCTTGGATATTGTAAATATGCCCTTTCTCCTAAAATTAATATAAGTCAATGTAATTCTTAACCACGTTCGCTATTTGATTTATTTTTTAAAATTTGCCACATTAATCCAGAGTTTATTTCTAAGACTCAACAAAGAAGAAAAATGAGAAAATGATTTGAACAGGTAAGTCATAGGTGGCAAATATAGTAGTGGCCATATGAATCAACATTCAGCTTCATTTATAATTAAGAAGACAAAATAAACTATTAATAACAGTATAGTGTTTCTTTCATTTATCAGATTTTGCCCCCTGGTAAAAAATTTTTTTAATTTGATAATAGGCAGTAATGCAGAGGGAATAGGTCAGCAGGCCTATTAATTGGACTGTATACATTTACATAGTCTTTAGGAGGACCATTTGACAATACCTGTTGAAATTAGAAACACACAGCGTATGACATAGTAAATTATTTACTCCTAAGAATGTATCCTATAGATATACTCATAGAAGTATTCATATGTACACATATACTTAAGAGGATATCGTGCTTGTATGCTAAGTCACTTCAGTCATGTCCAGCTCTTTTTTTTTTTTTTTTTTTTTTTTTTTTTTTGTTAAGCAGTTTACATTTTATTGACCTCCTGGTTTTTAAAAAAGTTAAATTTAAGGTCACACCTCTAAGTTTGATGTACTATATACAGACCGTGCAGAGTATGACTATGAAGGGCTACAAATTAGCCCATGCCCCCCAAAGATTTACTAGTATACAGAATCCTTTTCATAAATACACATAAAATTCTGGTGAAGATAGAAGAGGACTGACTCTACAGGTTTTCTGAGATATTTTTCAAAGTGATTCAAGGCACAAAATGTACACTGTTGTGAATACATACATATTCCAGGGTTTGTGCCTGTAATATAGCCCATCTAAGGTTTGGTTTATGATTTACAAAACTATATGTACTGAAATGAGATTCTGCTTCTTAGCTGAAAACCCACAAGACCTATAAACATTGTGTATATAATTACTCCAAAACATGGAGATACAAATACAAGCACTTTATTTTAAAAAGCAAACACAAAAGATAGATGTAAATTCAAAAGTGTTTAAATGCTTCAATTTTGAATAATTCAGTTAAGAACCTATACAAGTTTGTTCCCAGAAGCTAATGTTATCACTAGTCTCTACTAAGGAAAATGAAGTCTAAAAATTAACATGGTTTTCAATAATTCAAATTTCACTATTTATATAAAAACCTAGAGACCAATAATATCCAATAGCTTCAAAAGATAAGCTACTTTGATGTAATCAGTTTACCAATGTTTATCCATGTCTCTTTAATATTATACACAAGGAAAATACACTCTATAATTTCTTATAAAATAGCAAGTAAGGAGTAGATGTAGGAGATGTAGAAGGGGAAAGAGAATTCAAAAAGTCCTTCTCTTCAGTAACTTTCACTTCAGAATCATCAAAAAGCAACCACTTCCCCTCATACTCCTTTAAGCTTTGCACTACATATGAAATTTTGTTCTCAAAACCACTAATGTTAATGCCTGTTTGGTCACTGGATTCCTTATTACTATCAGATTCATGGGTCCCATTAGTATTGTTAGTCTCAGAATTTCTATTTTCAGGAAGTGCTGTACTGGCAACTTTATCAGGATTAGACACTTTGTTGTATAACTCGTAATCTGCCTTGCTCTTTTGTCCTCCAAGAAGTCCAATAGCTTCTACATTTTTTTTGTTCAAAACTTTACTTGGCTGGTTATTTCCACTGACTCTAATAGACACTTCTTCATTGTCAAAATTTTCAGCCACACCCCTTACTTCCTCCTCATTCAATGGTTCTGGCTTACCTATTTCACACATTTGGTCGATCACAAAATTTTCCTTATCTAGTTCTAAACTGTTAAGGTCAGTGACTTTAACAGAAGCAGTATAGTGCCCACTACTAATTGTAATGCCACTATGCATCACAACTGCAAATAGTCCATAGCTGTCGTTGGTTGGCTTTGTGCTCCATTCTTCTAGTGACAATTTAAGAGGTGTCAGTAAAGGAGTGTTGATCTTGGAAAGTCCACCACCATAACAGTCAAACTCCAAGCCACTAGCAGCAAAGCACTTCAAATGAATAGTTATAACTTCAGGCATTTTGTCAAACAAAAGACTTCGTTCCGCTTCAGTATAATGATGGCAGTTTTCACAGAAATATTTATCTTCTCCTACAATCCTTTCCACTGAAGCAAATTGTGAAATTGCCCATCTCAGGGTCTTCATTTCTGTTTTTGGCTCTGGAGAAATTTCAGAACTTTCCTCTACTTTGGAAAGCTCATCTTCTTGCACTGGTACACTGATGTCTTGAAAATCTTCTCTTCTTTCTGTTAAACTTTCACATTCTAAGCAACGAGTCCGTAATACCAGCTGACCTTGAAATAATTTTTCAACTAGCTCAAAACCAATCTGCTCTGCACCTTTGTTTATGGGCTTAACTTCATTAACATTAATGGGCATATCATTATTCCCTGGAGACTCAAGTTCACAATCATTAGTTGTATTATCATTTTCATACTTCCTCAAGTCCTCTTCAAGATCATATTCATTTTCTTTACACTGTCCTTTGGATCCTTGGTTTGTTGCTATTTTACCCATACTACAGAACTTGGAAAGAATGCTGGGTTGCTTAGCTGTAGACTTTAACCAATTTATTTTAACTTTTGATTTCCTTTGGGAGGATCTTGCATTCTCGTTTTCAGAAATGTGCTTGGGGATTATTTTAGGAGGAATCTCTAATGTATCACCTGCAGCTTTTCTTTTTGATCTGGTTTGTCTCTGGTTTTCTTCCAAAGACTGGTGTTCCTTAGAGATTTTAACTTTTTTTTTCATGTTACCAAATTCAGCATCACTTTTTCTTTTCCCATTTCCTTTTGGGAGTTTTTCTCTGTAGTCTTCAGAATGCTTCATACTGTCCATCTCCATGCTGTTATTATCACTCATTTCCTCTTTCTGATATTCTTCTTCTACCTTAGTAGATAAGTCTTCCACATTTTTTACTTCTTCTTTTTTTAGGAGTTGGCATGTTTCTTGAATGTTTCCCAAAATACACTGTAATACTTCCTGTGCATCATGCTGTAGATATCCTTCATACATAGGGTTGAGTTCCCTGAGTGTGTTAAGTAGTCGCCTTGGCTGAGTAGCAAGTTCATCAGTGTATTTCTCTGGATTTAATAGAAAACTAGCCTGAAGCTGTTCAACTGAAATGATCAAGGACTGTAAGCTGCATATTAGTTCATAACTTGCCAAAGCATCTTCTTTGCAATTTCCCTTATCATTTTGATTGGCTTCATCTTTTAGGGCTTCTTTCTTCCTTGAAATGATATTAAATAAGTGCTTCACTCCAGATTTAAAACCAGGACAAAAATATAAAACCTGAAGTATACTATTAAGATAACAAGTATTGCCAAGATTATTCAGTCCCACAAATGGTAGCAAATTTTCTCTCTTCTCACAGTTTATAGGCGAGGACTGTGCCGCAGGAACAACTTGATCAATTTCAGATCCTTTATATTCAGAAGTCTTTTCTTCATTTTCTTGAGAATCTGTGAAATCCAAGGCTCTCTTGGTTTCCTTTTTCTGAAAAAACTTCAAGGAAAGTCTGTTTTTTTTGGATGGACTACCTCTTGAAAGCCCATTACTTTCACTAGGTATGACACCAGGCATTTTCTCCTCAAATCCCAAGCAGTTGACAGGAATTAACTTATACAGGGATCTTGTAATCACCAATCATATCTGGTCATGGCCCAGAGCGAGGTCCGCGGCGGTGACGCCGGCAAGTCCAACCCCGCTGAGTGCGGGTGCGACAGGTAAGCCCCTGCCCCGGGCCCGCGGGGGCCCCCGACCCACGGAAAAGCTGACCCTATCGCCCTCCCCGCGGGGAAGTGACCATTCGCTCTTAAGAGCGGGAACCCGGGCTGCAGCTCGGTCCTGCCTGGCGCGGGCACCAACTACATCCCCGGAGCGGCGCCCTCCCGCGCCCGCCCCCGCCCCGGGACGGCAAGGAGCGCCCCATGTCCAGCTCTTTGCGACTTTTGGACTGTAGCCCAAGCTCCTCTGTCCATGGGATTATCCAGGCAAGAATACAGGAGTGCATTGCCATGCCCTTCTCCAGGGAGATCTTCCCGACCCAGGGACTGAACCCACATCTCCTGTGGCTCTTACATTGCTGGTGGATTCTTTATCACTGAGCCACCAGGGAAGCCCAAGTAAAATCTATGAATCTATTAAAAAGAATACAATCTGAAAAAGAAAACAATGTGCATAATATCCATTTGTATTTTCTTTTTTTTTTTTTATTTGTATTTTCAAAAATGTGTTTCTATATATAATAGTGACTATATTATATATATTTAGAAAATATATGAAAGAATGTACATAAAAATATGTTTTTCTTGTACTTTTAAAATATTGATATAAATTTAAATATAATTAACCCAAACTTTTCTGTTTAAATTTTTGTATACTATGTACTTTGGAAAAAACTCATTGTACACATAGAAGAATATACTTTTTCTGCATTGCAGGTGGATTCTTTACAGTCTGAGCCACCAGGGATGCCCTCAGATATACATACACACACATATATATAAAAGAATAGACTCTTTAGGTCTTTTAAAAAATAGTCTTGCATATGGTTTTTAAAACATTCACACTATTCTTTTGAAATTTCTTGCCCTTAAATATTAAGGACAAAGGAAACATAAAATTCTGTAAGAATGTCTGTTACTAGAATAATGTATAATTGTTTATAAGTGAAACTGAAGCTTAATGATAGCCCCCCAATTTGAATATTTCCTTTGGAAGAAACAAAAAGTATAACACAATATGAGTAACATACTAATTGTGTATGTTTTATTGACTTTTCTGGAAAAACTATAATATTCAGGTAAAATATCAGTGGCATACTTATCATTAAATATGTCTTATTAGTCAGAAAAACAGATTTATCAACAGTGTAATAAATTTTTCGTGTTTGGTTGCTGCTGCTGGGGCTGGAATCAAGTGCTGGCGTTTGGTGGTAGTCGTGATTATGATTGAGTTCTAATACTGCCTAAGTCTGTGAGAAAGAAAATGACTTCCTAATTGCATTTTTTACCAGACACATCTTCCAGAGCTAGACACACTTTCATCAGAGAGAGCCAGATCCTTTATAACTTGGCTTAGAGACAGCAGACCGTTAAGCCCAATTCTTCACGTGGTAAAGTAAGTACTTCTGTAACTTAATTATGAAATTGTCTTATCCTGTCCAGTCCATGTGAAATTGTTTGTCTTCAAATTTTAAATAATAATATCAAAATACATTGTAGTGGTAGAAGGCTGTCCTTTTTCATAAAAGTCCCCATGTATTTTTTCTAATGTATAAGTATTCTTTTTAAAAATACGAATTTTTAGATAAATATCCCTTTTTCTTTTTCAGAGATGAGAGTCCTACCAAAACAGAATTTTTTCAACATTTGATTGAAGACCGGACAGAAGCTGCCTTCTCTTACTATGAATTTTTGCTTCATGTTCAGCAGCAGATTTGTAAGTGAAGTGAAATAAAATTGAATAAGAAGAAAGAGATCTGTAACCTAGGTAAAGCATTAATCTGTCAGAGAAGCACATAAGAAATTTGAAATGAAGGCACTCGTTACAAGAGGCAGTACGTAGCGTAGCACCTTGGCTGAGGCTTTGGCAGAAGGTAAAGAGGAAGAAGGAACTTCACAGATTCTCTTCACTCTGAGTTTGATGCTGATAACACTGTTTCACCAAGTGTATTTTGAATTGGTTTCCACACATTTCCAGAGTGCAGCAGTACAGTTCTCTGTTCATTGCAAGCTGGCAAACTTCTGTAGCTATGTGGGATGATATGTCAGTGAAAAGTTAGATAAATTCCTTTTTCTTATAATTAATATAACACTTCTGGACTTGAACTCTGACAGGAGATGCCAAAAGGCAGTCGTACCATGTTATTTGTTTATATGAATTACTTTTTAACAAGGAATGATTCATATTCATTAAATGAATTCAATATTTTCCCTGTAAAAACAATAGAGTTTCATTACATGAACTATAGAAAAAAAAATATATATAATGTACATAAATGTTACATTTGTAAAGAAAATGTAAAAATGTAACTACAGAATATGAATTGCTTAAATTGTGTTGCATTGTTGGATGACAACTCTTTTTGTCGCAGTTAGAGAATGAGGTTGACTAATGCATATTATGAATTGAGTCCACAAAAGAAACACAAAACTCTTTGTAATTCTGTTAAATCTTTTATGTGGATTTATTTATGATCAGCCTACTAATTAAAAATATTTTGCTTGACAATATGGCTTGGTGTTTTGTGTGTTTATGGTTGGGGAGAATTGGTGGTATTCTTACATCTAGGATATGTTGGATTTACTGCTCAAGGAAATGCAGTGATACTGTATTTCAACCAGTAATATATGTGAATATGTTTTCATTAATTTGTGGATATTACAAAGTACTTATTCTGTTTGTATTCAGAAAGCAAACCCTACTTTCAAAATATATATGACTGTTGATTAATCATAAGCTTAATTTGTCTTTCTTGGTTAAATTAGGCATTTTTTTTTTCCTTACACATTCATAGCAAAATTTTTATAACATGTGACTGTCCTATTTAATTGACTTTTAAGATTACCATCTGGAACTTTGAGAGCGATCTTATTCTGATTTTTAAAAATCTTTCATTTATTAACATTTATTTACTATAAAAACTGTTAATGATCCATTAGGTTGTAGAATAAAATTTTATTATAAACACTATAAAAGTCCTACTGATGAACTTTGGAAGGGAAAAGGCTCTTGATGTGTGTGATGAGTGGTTTTGCACTTGTTGGATCTCTTTTCTTTGGATAAAAATAAAAGTAGTCCCTTACATTCCCTGCTGGAAATGAGAGGTTAAATGACTCACCCTGAATGACATTACTAATTAGTGACAGAGCTGATAGTAGACGGCAAATGTTCTACCCGCCCCCCACCTACTCCCAGCCCAGCCCACCCCAGCACTGTATGTGTCCCTGCGCCCTGCGGCCTGCAGCAGGAGAGAATCTTACTGAATTAGAAGGAGCTGCAGTGTTCCCAGGGCAGCTGTATACTGTAATTATATAACACGAGGTATCATGTTTCTAAATATTTTTGTCTTTGGATAGTTTGTTCCTCATTTAATAGGTATTTATTAGCACTTAATACTTGCTAGATATTGGTCTAGCTCAAAACACAGAAAATCCCGATTTCACAGTGCTTACACTCCTGAGTGAGTGTGAGGAGGACTGGGGAAAAGACAGCATGTTTGTATGTCGGGTGTGGGAAATGCAAGGGAGAAAAATAAGGCAGAAAAAGTGTCAAGAATCCTGGTTTTGACAGTAACTAGGGAAGGCCCTTCTGAAAAGGTGACTGTTGAAGAGAGCCATGTGGCTGTCTGGAAGGAGAGGCATCCAGGGGATGAATCTTTACAGTAGGTAAATGTGGAAGTTAGCCTTTGGTCACTCTGGTTTTCCCTATTAAATAATAGAAGCACTTAGAGTTACCAGTTGAGAAAGGGTAAAGAGTGTTGGAATCCCAAGAAATAGTCGCCTAGGAAGAGTAAGAGATGGATTGACCAGTGGCTTGAAGTAGGGTTGTCAGGCAGCATGAACGTAAACCACTTAGCATGCCTCTTCCTTCTAGCCGGATTTCCTGCTTGGTAGAAAATTGGATTTAAGTTAGAGCAGAGGAGCAGGGGAACTGTGGATGTATACAAGGAAGCTACTCTGTCATTCCAGTGGAAGGGATGCACACCGAGCGATAGAGAAGAGCTTAGTAGTGGTAGTAGATAGAGAAGGGCTTAGTAGTCTGAAGGTCCTGTTGAGGTCAGAGAGCTGTCAGAGTGTGGAGACCAGAGGGAATGAACTGGAAAGACAGGAAGTGGCAGTCAGGATATGGGATGCTTGAAATTGAGATTTGGGGAAGTTTAATCTAGATGTCTACAAATGCGTGGAGAGATGCTTACCTGGGGTTTGAGATCAACAAGAGCCACACTGAAAAGCCTTGTTCTCTAAAGGCAGCCAGACTTCAGTTAGAGAATGGAGATTGACATCAGTGGGAACAGTGTGAGGAGGTTGATCTTAATGGGCTGTAGACAGATTATCTATCATCTTCACTCCCTCCTATGGGAAAAGTCTCTGGCCCTTTGTTTTCTGAGGTGGGGAGTGATGAGAGAAAGGGGCATGCTCACCAGGAGTTCTCTGAGCCCCTTTTCAACTAACTGAAACTGTCGTTAAAGTGAACAGTTTAGGGGTATCCCAGGTAATGTGAAAATCTGCTAATCTGCTATTAGAGTCATTATTTAATAGGAACATACAATTTGATTTATAGTTGACACACTACTCTTAAGGAATATATCCTAGCACAAATAGAGTGCATTGATGGAAAAAGAATTCTATTTTTCGTTTATACATTAATGTATTTTTGTGTGCTAAAAACTATTTGAAAGCTGTTTATAGACATGAATCTGTTGTGGTCAACCTGTGAGGTTATGAAATGCATATATCATTAATAGCAAAATGTTAAGAAAACCATGATTCCTTTGTTCAAAGTAACTTTTGAAGACATTGAAAATACTTTTAAAGGCCAAAAAAGATGAAAATTAATGAGATTGAAAGCAACACTGCAGATATTATTTAGATGGAATCTCTAATTACTGAAGACAGTTTAAAATTAAAACAAAAAAAAAGCACTTAATCTTTGGCATATGAAGCAAAGACCTCCTGAAAAATAAAAATGATAGATACTTCATGAATCACTCATCTCTTATCTCTAAATTCAGAGATGGGATCTGTGTCAACCAGAAAACTGGGCATCCTCCTCCTCTGCCTCCTTAGGATACCTCCGAGAGACAGAGAATTGAGCCGTGATTAGGGGACACAGAGGCTCTTAACCCATTGCCTTCTCATGCATCTTGGGCTGAGCCAAAAATGAAAGCCCTTACTTTAGTTCCCATTAGTTAACAAGGCACAGTTTTGTAGATTTTCATTTCAATTTTGGGGCCAAAAAAGCATTGCTTACCAACAACCCACCAAATGAGTTTGCTGAAGATTGCTAAATTTGTAGTCAAGTGAATATCAGTTTTTATTAGAGATTAATCGACACTTTACTTCTGTTCTCCTAAGAAATCTGGTTACCTGGTTCCTGGGCAAGTTTGTAATTTTGCAAAAACTCCACAAAGTGCACATATACAGATTCTGAGTTGCAACCTCCTCAGAAGCTTCTTGGGTAAAATCTGCAACATGCCCCTACATGTGCAGAGGACAAGGAGAGGCCAAAGAAAGAGGTGGCCGCTCCAGACGGGTGGGTGGCAGGTTTCATAAACAAAGGAATTACACGGCTTGTCTTGGGTGGCCATCATCATGTATCCTCAAGACCACATTTCTATTTCAAGGCTAGATCCTTGGAGCAGCTTCTGGCAGTAGGGAAGGCAAGCAGAATGCAGAATCCAAGGATAGGGTAGTGAGTGGGTGTGAGAGTTTCCAGCTTGTGGGTCAGTGGCCTGGCAGACAGTTGGCAGAAACTGCCCTGCAGTCAGTGACGGGCCAGCTTTTATGACGGTGTCATTGCCACTCAGAGGTGCTCATGGCTGTTATGGCTGTTTCTGCTTTTCAGGTATGTATTATTTTAGCTTATTAGCCAACTCAGTTCAGTTTTGATATCAGCATTATGCTAATTTTGTTAAATGAATTGGATTAGCTTCCCATCTGTTTTGAGGTTTTGGAACCATTTGTAAAGAAGTTAGCTAAAGTCTAGGTATGTAAGATAGGTATCACTTATTCTGGAACTTTTGGTTGAACTTGCTCAGTAATTTCTGGGCTTGGGGCATTTTTCCAGGTATATTATTAACCACTGTTACCATTTATGACCGTTGATCTCTTCAGGTTCTCTTTGTTGAGCCAAGTTTAGTTTTTATAGTTTTAACTTGATTGATACAAGCAATTATTTGGGGCTAGTTTTTATATCCTTTCTGTTATGTTTATGTATTCCTTCTTTGTCTTAATCATTCTTGTTTCAGGTTTGTCAGACTTGGTGCCTTTAAAAAAAGAAACAACTTTTGGTTTTATTGACTGACTATTTCTGAGAGAGGTTGCTTTAGAACAAACAGGAAGTTTGATTCATTTCTGATTTTACCTTTATCATTTTCTTCCCACTACATCCTATAGGTTTATTTTTGCTGCTATTTTTATAGCTTCTTAGGTTGTGAGCTTACTTTCAGACTTTCCTGTTTTCTAATAAATGCATTTAAGACTATACATTTTCCTGAATAATGAAGGTTTTAATTGCTGTATAGCTTAAAAATAGCTCTCAACTTCTACTTATTTTCACTTAATCTATGAATATTTATTTATAAGTTTGTTATTCAAATTTCAGTGGTAATGAAGCTTTATCTTTTCGTTAATTTCTAATTTCATAAACAGAGCTTATATGTTTGCAAGTTAAAAGAAATTTTTTTTGAGATTTCCTCTGAGGCCTCAATTATGATCATTATGTTGTGAATCTTCCATATGAGCTTGAAAATAATATGTATTCTTATTGGGCACAAAGTTCTTTGTGACTCTAACTGTTAAAAATGAAAGCCAAAGCCTTGGGTCTGGAGGCAGAATAGGGAAGAGGAATATTCTTCTCAGGTCACTACTAGAATTCATGCAATGTGGAGGCCTCCAAGGGGAGGGGATCTAGTCTCAAGGATCTGCCAGTCTGCCAGTCCGTGCTGCAGTCCGGTGCTGCTAGCATCTGCAGAGGATGTGGTGAAGTTGCTCCGTTCAGAGGATTTTACAAGACCAGGTGACATAAATACAAAACTTTCTGTGGAAATAAACTTTCCTTCCACCTTGACCAAAGCTAACTCCTTTGCCAGTGGCTGGCAAGCGGTCCCATCAATAGATAATCCAATATTATTGTTGGTCAACTTATCTGTGAAGAACTGAGTTTTCAAATGACAGTTTGAGGACATAAGTGAATAATATCTGCAAAGACAGATTGTATGAAAGTCAATGGATGAAATTTGGGTACTGCCTTCATTAGAAGTTAAAGCATAAAGTGGATGTTCACATCTTCATTCAGCATGTGACACCAGGCTAAAAGTAGGATGAGGCAACTGAAGCACTTGTCTAGGGCACCAAATGCATCACAAAATTCAGTCATTGAGATAACATTTTAATGTAATATATTTAAAATCAAAATTAATGGAAAAAGTCCACAAACAGAATATCAAAATGTTAAATAAAGGATTTGACTCTGCAATTGATTCACCTCACATACTGATCCCAGCTATAGCTATGAGAAGGTCGGTGGTTAAGTGATATCAGAAGACAGGCAATGTAAGGTCAAGGTTATCTTGGGGTCTTGGAGTGGAAAACATGGTGTCATAGTTACACAGATTTAGCCTTGAATTCTGACTGTGTGTGTGCTTAGTCACTCAGTCGTGTCCGACTCTTGGCGACCCTATAGACTGTAGTTCGCCAGGCTTCTCTGCTCATGGGGATTCTCCAGGCAAGCATACTGGAGTGGGTTACCATGCCCTTCTCCAGGGGATCTTCCCAAACCAGGGATCGAATCCAGGTTTTCTGCATTGCAGGCGGATTCTTTACCAGCTGAGCCATAAGGGAAGCCTGAATTCTGACTATATGACTTTAAATAAGTTGCTTAACCTATTAGCTAGTTTCTTTGCCTGTAATGGGTATCTAATAACAGGAATCCCATAAGGTTTTTATAGTGACTAAACAAGGTAACAGAATGCTTATGCCTGACCCACAGAGGCAGATCCAAGTTTTGTGGAGCCTGAGGTTATATAATTTGGGAGAACTTCTTTAAGAAACATACTAAAAAATTAGGAATGCAAAGTTGGCATGGTAATGAATACTCAGTTCAGTTCAGTTCAGTTCAGTCGCTCAGTCGTGTCCAACTCTTTGCAACCCCATGAATCGCAGCACGCAGGCCTCCCTGTCCATCACCAACTCCCGGAGTTTACTCAAACTCATGTCCATCGAGTTGGTGATGCCATCCAGCCATCTCATCCTCTGTCGTCTGCTTCTCCTCCTGCCCCCAATCCCTCCCAGCATCAGGGTCTTTTCCAGTGAGTCAACTCTTCTCATGAGGTGGCCAAAGTATTGGAGTTTCAGCTTCAGCATCAGTCCTTCCAATGAACACCCAGGACTGATCTCCTTTAGGATGGACTGATTGGATCTCTTTGCAGTCCAAGGGACTCTCAAGAATCTTCTCCAACACCACATTCAAAAGCATCAATTCTTTGGTGCTCGGCTTTGTTTAAGTCCAACTCTCACATCCATACATGACCACTGGAAAAACCATAGCCTTGATTAGACGGACCTTTGTTGGCAAAGTAATGTCTCTGCTTTTTAATATGCTGTCTAGGTTGGTCATAACTTTCCTTCCAAGGAGCAAGCGTCTTTTAATTTCATGGCTGCAATCACCATCTGCAGTGATTTTGGAGCCCCCAAAAATAAAGTCTGACACTGTTTCCACTGTCTCCCCATCTATTTCCCATGAAGTGAAGGAACCAGATGCCATGATCTTAGTTTTCTGAATGTTGAGCTTTAAGCCAACTTTTTCACTCTCCTCTTTCACTTTCATCAAGAGGTTTTTTAGTTCCTCTTCACTTCTGCCATCAGGGTGGCGTCCTCTGCATATCTGAGATTATTGATATTTCTCCTGGCAATCTTGATTCCAGCTTGTGCTTCTTCCAGCCCAGCATTTCTCATGATGTACTCGGCATATAAGTTAAATAAGCAGGGTGACAATATACAGCCTTGACGTACTCCTTTTCCTATTTGGAACCAGTCTGTTGTTCCATGTCCAGTTCTAACCGTTGCTTCCTGACCTGCATACATGTTTCTCAAGAGACAGGTCAGATGGTCTTGTATGCCCATCTCTTTAAGAATTTTCCACAGTTTATTGTGATCCACACAATCAAAGGCTTTAGCATAGTCAATAAAGCAGAAATAGATGTTTTTCTGGAACTCTGGCTTTTTCAATGATCCAGCAGATGTTGGCAATTTGATCTCTGGTTCCTCTGCCTTTTCTAAAACCAGCTTGAACATCTGGAAGTTCTTGGTTCACATATTGCTGAAGCCTGGCTTGGAGAATTTTGAGCATTACTTTTACTAGCATGTGAGATGAGTGCAATTGTATGGTAGTTTGAGCATTCTTTGGCATTGCCTTTCTTTGGGATTGGAATGAAAACTGACCTTTTCCAGGCCTGTGACCACTGCTGAGTTTTCCAAATTTGCTGGCATATTGAGTGCAGCACTTTCACAGCATCATCTTTTAGGATTTGAAATAGCTCAGCTGGAATTCTATCACCTCCACTAGCTTTGTCCATAGTGATGCTTTCTAAGGCCCACTTGACTTCACATTCCAGGATGTCTGGCTCTAGGTGAGTGACCACACCATCATGATTATCTGGGTCGTGAAGATCTTTTTTGTACAGTTCTTCTGTGTATTCTTGCCGCCTCTTCTTAATGTCTTCTGCTTCTGTTAGGTCCGTACCATTTCTGCCCTTCATTGTGCCCGTCTTTGCATGAAATATTCCCTTGGTATCTCTGATTTTCTTGAAGAGATCTCTAGTCTTTCCCATTGTGTTGTTTTCCTCTATGTCTTTGCATTGATCACTGAGGAAGGCTTTCTTATCTCTCCTTGCTATTCTTTGGAACTCTGCATTCAGATGGGAGTATCTTTCATTTTTCTTTGCTTTTGGCTTCTCTTCTTTACAAAGCTATTTGTAAGGCCTCCTCAGACAGCCATTTTGCTTTTTTGCATTTCTTTTCCATGGGGATGGCCTTAATTCCTGTCTCCTGTACTGTCACGAACCTCCGTCCATAGTTCATCAGGACTCTGTCTACCAGATCTTGTCCCTTAAATCTATTCCTCACTTCCACTGTGTAATCATAAGGGGCCAGGGGCGGCGGCCCAGGGGAGCTACCCCACGTCCAAGGAGCAGCGGCTGTGCGGGCACAAGAGGGCCGAGAGGAGATACTCCACATTCAGGGTCAGGAGGGGCGGCCGTGAGGAGATACCCCTCGTCCAAGGTAAGGGAAACCCAAGTAAGACGGTAGGAGTTGGGAGAGGACATCAGAGGGCAGACACATTGAAACCACAATCACAGAAAACTAGCCAATCTGATCACAGGACCACAGTTGTGTCTAACTCAATGAAACTAAGCCATGCCATGTGGGGCCACCCAAGAGAGTCGGGTCATGGTGGAGAGGTCTGACAGAATGTGGTCCACTGGGGAAGGGAATGGCAAACCACTTTAGTATTCTTGCCTTGAGAACCCCATGAACAGTATGAAAAGGCAAAAAGACAAGACAGTGAAAGATGAACTCCCCAGGTCGGTAGGTGCTCAATATGCTACTGGAGATAAGTGGAGAAATAACTCCAGAGAGAATGAAGGGATGGAGCCAAAGCAAAAACAACACCCAGTTGTGGATGTGACTGGTGATAGAAGCAAGGTCCGATGCTGTAAAGAGCAATATTGCATAGCAACCTGGAATGTTAGGTCCATGAATCAAGGCAGATTGGAAGTGGTCAAACAGGAGATGGCAAGAGTGAACATCAACATTCTAGGAATCAGCAAACTAAGATGGACTGGAATTGGTGAATTTAACTCAGATGACCACTATATCTACTACTGGGGGCAGGAATCCCTTCGAAAAAATGGAGTAGCCATCATGGTCAACAAAAGAGTCCAAAATGCAGTACTTGGATACAGTCTCCAGAATGACAGAATGATCTCTATTCGTTTCCAAGGCAAACTATTCAATATCACAGTAATCCAAGCTTATGCCCCAACCAGTAACGCTGAAAAAGCTGAAGTTGAACGGTTCTATGAAGACCTATACGACGTTTCAGACTTAGCAGCCAAAAAAGATGTCCTTTTCATTATAGGGGACTGGAATGCAAAAATAGGAAGTCAAGAAACACCTGGAGTAACAGGCAAATTTGGCCTTGGAGTATGGAATGAAGCAGGGCAAAGGCTAATAGAGTTTTGCCAAGAGAACACAGTGGTCATAGCAAACAACCTCTTCCAACAACACAAGAGAAGACTCTACACATGGACATCACCAGATGGTCGACACCAAAATCAGATTGATTATATTCTTTGCAGCCAAAGATGGAGAAGCTCTAAACAGTCAGCAAAAACTAGACCAGGAGCTGACTGTGGCTCAGATCATGAACTTCTTATTGCGAAATTCAGACTTAAATTGAAGAAAATAGGAGAAACCACTAGACTATTCAGGTATGACCTAAATGAATACTTAAGAGTGAGAAAATCAGTGATATATAACAAACTTTTTAAAAGCACAACCCCCACCACAATAAATTTTTAAAAATTAGTTGCCACTCACATCACTGTAATACCCTTTTTTCCCATGACAGTTTTTTGTCTATGTTTCTTATAATTGCCTTTTCCTATGGCAACAATTTTGTAATATTTTCTATAGAGAGAATAGAAAAGATCAACTTCTTTAGCATGCTGTTTTGTCTTACATCATTTTAGTTTAGAAAAGTGTCTCTGAACTTTATAACTCAGCACTGATAATGTCATGTCAATTCTTAAAGTGTTTTTCATATGTGAGCTGTAATATTTGAGGAATATTCCACAGGCTGGTGTCTGGGCATTCATTTCGCATGTTGCTTCTTTTTACTGGCCACACAGTAACTAGTAACTTGGGGAGCCGGCAAAGTGAGAGAGCTCTGGACACTGCAGACAGGCTCCAGGGCTGCCCTATCCTCACAGTGGGTCGTGGGCACAACACACTTCACCACCATGTGCAGGAATCTTGGTGAGACCGAATAATTACTCACAGCTAGTTCATTAATACTACTGACACATTACAACCTGTTTGCATTTGAATCTTAGTTTGCCCTTTTCAGAAAAAACAAAAAACAAAAAACCTTAAACAGCTTCATTGCTATCATTTACATATCATAAATTTCACTCAAAAGTATACAGATGATTATTAGAAAATTTAAAGACTTACACAACAATAACCAGAATCCAACTTAGGTCATTTCCAGCACCCCAAAAATATTCCTCATGCTCATTTATTTGCCTCACTCCCAATTATACCTTCAGCTCCAGGCAACTACTAATCTACTTTCCATCTCCATGAATTTTCCCTTTCCGGACATCTTAGATAAATAGAATCACCTTGGTGGCTTTAAAGGTCCTTCCTGTAACTGTCTTACCCATCGTTAGTCTGAGGTCTCTGGTCCTCACCCTCCAGCACTTGCAGAGCACTTCCTTCTCTGAATATTGTTATCCATAGCACCCAAACCTTTCCTCCATGGCATCTGTCTTAAGTTATTGCAATTTATCTTCCTGCCCTTTAGCAGTTTCATCTGCTCCTGGCTGATTGAGTGTCTAATTTAAAGCAGGTCTTGTGCTAGGCACTCTGATGCAGCACCTGCCCCTGCATTTGTAATCTAGCTGGAGAGCCAGATATGAGCATAACTAGATAGTGTGACAAGTTCTACAAACTACGCAGGTGCTAAGTGCTATGGAATGGTTTGGAGTAATAGCATGTTTTGAGGACTTAAAAGTTAGTCGCTCAGTCGTGTCCAACTCTTTGGGACCTCATGGACTGCAGCCCGCCAAGCTCCTCTGTCCATGGGATTCTCCTGGCAAGAACACTGGAGTGGGTAGTCATTGCCCTCTCCAGGGGATCTTCTCAACCCAGGGATTAAACCCACCTCTCTTGCATCTCCTGAATTGCAGGTGGATTTCTTTAACATTGAGCCACCAGGGGACTCCCTTTTGAGGACTTAGGTGTCAGCAAACTTGATTTAGCTTAAACTTCAGGGGTCCTCACTTGCATAAGCCCTTCCCAAGTCCCCCCGTGGGGGGCAAGCCCTAGTGATGCATTCGCTTGGTGATATGTTTCTTAATATTTGTAAAATATTTTAACTGGAATCAGTTAAGACCACTGTCACTTTCCTATCCAGTCACCCTTCTGTCATGTGTTGCCTTGAGTCAGGTGGCTGAGTGGCCATGGCCATTTTCAAAATCCAACAAAACCTGAGTTGGAAATACATTTAGTTTGGGTTTAGTGGGATAATTGTGTGTGGCTCATCATCCTTTCCAAATACTATTAAATATCATTAGCCATACCCTTGTAGGAATGACTTCCAAGAATACTATCCCCTACTGTTGTGACAAAAGTGCAGGGCCAGAGATTGCATTGAATTATGAATGTTCCCTGCAGTGCCAAATGACCATTGTATGTGGCTAGTAAAAAAGAAATGATGCTTGCAATCAATGGACTCAGAAACTAGTCTGTGAACTATACTTCCAACTGTTACAGCTCAGGTATGAAAAACACTTGATTGAAACTTTTCCAAATTGATGAACAATAATAAGTATTTTCATGACATTACCAATAGTGAATTGTAACGCTTAAAGACTTTTCTAAACTATTTATGATATGTAAAAACAAATTAATGTGCTAGAGAGAAGACAATTATCTTTTCTATTTTCTCCAGAGAAAATATTACAAAATTGTTGTCCCATAAAAAGGCAACTGAAGGGATGTAGCCCCAACAAACCTGTAGAAAAAGAGTATTACAGTGATATAGCAGCAGAGTCTGTGCTCAAAATGAACATTTTCTCCTCTTCTCCATTTCCCTCCAAATAAAATTCTTCTTTTTTGTTCCTCCTCATCCCCATCTCTACTGAGGTATAATTAACTGACAAATAAAAAGTGTATATATTTAACTTGAACAAAGTGATGGTTTGATATCTGTATACATTGTGAATGATAACCACAATCAAATTGATTAACACATTCATCACCTCATAAAGTTACTTTTTTTTTTGGTGTGGTTAGTCCAGTTAAGAACTATTCTTAGCAAATTTCAAGTATTACTAACTATAGTCACCGCACTGTACATTAGATCATCAGAACTTATTCATATTATAACTGAAAGTAATTTTTGACCAACATCTCTCCATTTTCTCCATCTCAAAGTCCCTGGAAACTACTGTTCTACTCTGGTTCTGTGGATTTTAACTTTTTTAGTTTCCATATATTAGTGAGATCATATAGTATTTGTCTTTCTCTGACATTTCATTTAGCATAATGTTCTCTCCATTCATCTATACTGTCCATATGGTAGGATTTCCTTCTATTTTATGGGTGACTAATATCCCATTATGAATATATGTATGTCATCTATATATAATTTTCTTTGTCCAGTCATCCCTTGGACCCCTTGAATTGTTTCTGTGTCTAGGCTACTGGAGAAAAGGGAACCCTTGTATACTGCTGGTGGGAATGTAAATTGGCACAGCCATTATGGAAATCAGTATGAGTTTCCTCAAAAAATGAAAATAGAATTACCACAGATCCAGCTATCCCATTACTAGATAAATATCCAAAAGAAATGAAATAAGTGTCTCAAAAACATATCTGCACTTGCTCATTTACTGCAACATCATTCACAGGAGACAAACTAAATCTCTCATTGGGAGAACTAGCAAATACTAGCAAATTTCCTTCTAGGACTCAGGTAAAGTAAATTACTTCCCATGCGGACTTATTGTTTAATGTGTCACTCTCAGTAAAGAGCAATGGTATTTTGAAACGCAGATGCTCATTAACACATATAAATAAGCCTTAAGCGGTGACGCAGTTTTTGCTATCATAGAAACTTACTTTTTTTTTTTCAATAAAGAAAGGAAATAGTCATCAGGTGAGATTTGCCACTTGTTGCATTGTTTGCGAACTAATTCATTAACTCAAGCCTCTTGCAGATTTAGCAAATAAAAATAGGGCCTGCCCAGTTAAATCTGAATTACAGATAAGTAATAAATAATTTAGTATAAGTATGTCCGAAATATTCTAGAAGAAAAGAATGTGTGACCCATGCAATATTTGGGCCATACTTATACTAAAAAAAAAGGGCTTCCCTGATAGCTCAATTGGTAAAGAATCCCCCTGCAATGCAGGAAACCTGGATTTGATTCCTGGGTCGGGAAGATCCGCTGGGGAAGGGATAGACTACCCACTCCAGTATTCCTGGGCTTCCCTTGTGGCTCGGTAGGTAAAGAATCCGCCTGCAAAGCCGGAGACTTGGGTTCGATCCTTGGGTTGGGAAGAGCCCCTGGAGAAGGGAAAGGCTACCCACTCCAGTATACTGGCCTGGAGGATTCCATGGACTGTATAGTCCAGGGGGTCGCAAAGAGTTGGACACCACTGAGCGAATCTCACTATACTAAAAATAATTATGTTGTTTATCTGAGGATCATATTTAACTGGGCATCCTGCGTTTTGTCTAGCAACTCCGTGGTAAGGACGCTATGTGAAAGTTGGGCTAGGCTTCTTTTAGACGGTTTGTGGTTTTTACAAACAAAATGTCTCCAAGTCAAACACTGAGATCTCCCAATCACTGGGAAGACTAAGAACTTTCACCTCCTTCAGTTAAACCGGTGCTTCAAAGAAGAAGCCACTTCGGCTGTGGGAAAGACTGTCCCAAAGAGCCCTGGGTGGGTCACCATTTTAGTGAACCACAAACCTCTGGGGCCTGAGACGACCACAGCCCAACGGCTTAAGCCAGCTGAGAGGTGGCGGCTCGGTGGACCTGCTCTCTCCCTCCTCTCTGCTCAGTCCAGGAGGGAAACTTCCAGAGAGCCCCCGCCTCTCCCCAGATGCCCGTGGCTCTTCTCCGCTCGCCCCATGCCTCCCCTCCCGGCGGGCTGGAATGGAGCAGACGGCCCCTAGGGCACCGAGGACCCAGATTTACTCGCGAGTTTTGAAATCAGCCGGCAAGGTACACGGGGGCCGGCCGCCTTCATTCCGGAAAGGGCTTCCGCGGCAAGGAGGCCGGCGCAGCATCCGCGCTGCCCCTCGAAACCCGAGATGCGGAGGGCGGCTCCCTGGCGCTTTATTTCCACCCCGCCCTCCCGCGCTCACCGGCTGTTCAAATTTTGGTCGGAGGAGAGAAAACAGCCTCGCGCCGGGGTGCGCGCGAAGACGAGCGGAGGGGAGACGGACACACCCTCCCGTCAGCCCTCCCCGCGCCGCGCGGCGCCAGGAGGCGGGGGCCCGGCGAGGCTGCGCCCACGGAGAACGCCGGCTCCCCGCGGCGAGGCGCCGACGATGGCCGGTTGACTGGAGCGGGAGCGCCGCGCCCGGCGGGATGATGCTCCGGAGGGGCCCCTGGCCCTGGCGCGCGCGGCTGCTGCCGACCCCCCGAACCCAAGGCCGGGCGCCTCCGCGGCCGCCGATGCCCCAGGTAAGCCCGAGCCCGGGGCGAGGGAGGCGACCGGAAAACTTTGCGTGGGGCAACTTCGGCGGGCGCGAAAGCCCAGCGGAGGGACGTGCCCTGCGTTTTGCTGGCCCGTCCGCCCGGCTTCGAGCCGGCAAGTGGTCGCCCGGGCTGCGGCCGCGGGCCGGGTGTCCGCAATCGGAGTCACCCCCGGAGCCGGGGAAGGGAAAGCCCGGGCGGCGGGGACGTGCGCCGGCGCATGACCTCGGTGAAGTTGGGGTGCAGGCGCCGTGGGGCTGCGGCGTGGGGGCGGCACAGATACCCCGGGAGGCAGTGTGTCCGCGTCCAGACCGCTGTCTGAAGTAAGTTTTCAGAGCCGTTCTGCTGGCGGCCCGATCATCGGTGCCGAAGGGGGCTAAGGGAACGGTAGGGCGGCTGGAGTGCTGCCCCGAGTGAGCGCTGTGGTGGGAAAGCCAAATGCCCGTCCTGGAAACCGCCAGCACCTCCCTTTCGAAGAGGGAAGAAAAACTCGCGTTTTGTTCCGAGACTCGAGAGACGGGTGAATCATGAGTGTGCGCTGGTGAGTAACAAATGGCCTGACACTTGTATGTGGTCTGTGTGGAAGCGTCGCTCGGAGGAGGAGGGGGAGATGATGTGCCCTCAAAGAGGCAAGGAAGACGGGGGGACAGTTTTGGTAGTAACTGGGGTTGCGGCGGAGCCGGACAGGAGCTCAGGTGCCCTAACTCCGAGCCTGATGAGGAAAGACAGACTTTTTAAATCGAGCCTTCCAGGTGTGTGCGGTTGGGGAGCGCGTGGTTTGAGTTTGAGTTCCTTCCCCACCTCATAAATCAGTTTCATATTGTTAACGAGAAAAAGATGTGTTTTTTTCCCCTTTGAGTTGTGCTCAGTAAAAGAAAAGCGGCAAGTGATGTCGTTACCATTTTCTTGTCACTTTCACTTCCTGCTCATTTTTTTCTTTTTTCTTTTCCTCTCCAAGTCTCTCAGAGCTTGGAATGATGGAAAAAAATCTTTAAATGCGTTTTTAAATGCATGCCTTCCCTGAAAGTTTGAAAGAGAATGAGGAAGGACATTTTGTTCCTTATAACTAGGAAAGGGGCAAGCTTCTTTTTTTTGGGGGGGGAGGTTGGCAAACTTTTTAAGACTTAATGGTAGACTTAAGAAATGGTAGACTTAATTGGAGAGAGGCTTTTTTTTTTTTTTTCATTTTGTGAAATTTGTGTCTTAGTATAAATGTTGTACTTTACAGTCAAAATATACCAAACAGTAAACAACCCAATACAAGGACCGCCCCCCCTTCTCTATATACCATTTAAATTTAAATGACTGAGTCAGTTTTCTGTTAAATCTATTTAACATTTTGAGTAGAATGTTTATGGGTCCTCAGACTGGCTGCTCTTTCTCAGATTGTCAACTCTAAGCTCTTTTCTCCATGTTTCCCACCTGATGCTATCCAAGGAGTGCCATTGCATGCCCCAGCAGGATTTGGGTGCTCTTTTAAAGAGGTCGAAAATGTTACCGTGGGGCTTACTTGGCTTAATTATAGGGGAACTCTGGTTATCACGTTGCCTCTATGTAATCATCTGAAGAAGCCTTATGTTTGACTGTTACTAATTTGCAGATTTTTAAGTCTTCACTGTGCTGTTAAGTCAATTTGCTGAACTTTAGAAATGGAAATGCTTGCCTCGTTTTACTTGTCTAATTGAAGACCCCCAAAGAATAAAGAGACGTTTTGAATGTGCTTCTTTATATGCTGTTTGAAATTGTACCATAAAGAAATTGACAAATATCCTGACTGCCTCAGAGTTTTAGTTAAGGCTGCTAAATCGTTTTCTGTAAATCAAATTAACTGATTGTGAAGGACATCTTTCATTCTAAGATCTCACTGTTTTGTGATTGCCCCATTTGATATGAAAAGTGCTGTGACTAAAGACAAGTATTACTTCTCTTTATATTTTGTTGTAAACATTCAGATCCCTAGAGCCTCTGAAAGCAGCAGGGGAAAAAAAGTGATGTATGTGACCTGACAGCTCATAAAATCCTAGCTTGCAAGGACTTGTCATTAATAGTATCTCAAGTAAGCATTCCCAATTATATTTGGCCTTTTCTGAAAGTATGAATGTGCCTTACAAGAGCATTTGGTGATTTTGAAAAATAGACAGTTTATATGTTTCACATGGTAGGTGAGTAATTGCCAGTATTTTGGGGGTAGAAAGAAAGTTTGTCAACATGGGTATGTTTAGTATAACTGAATTGCTTTTTAAAGGACACATTTAGGCTGAGGCATAAGAGAACCAGAGCACGTGGTGTTGCCTTTGGCTACGGCACGGCCTAGCGTCCACAGTCATTTTCAGGGGTGGGGGGCAGTGGGAGGGGGGTCCCACATCTCTGCTTGTCTCCTGTGCTGTGGCTGAGTGGTTGGTGGGGCAGTCCACAGCTCCTGCTGGCCTTTCTGTTTTCGAGGACACAGCTTCGAGTGATCATGATGCCTAATGAATTAATCACTAAACAGAAAGCTCCAGCCTTATTGTGCCTTCCTTAATTTGGGTCTTCTGTTACTTAGCTGAAGTGACTCCCTGAGGTGATTTCAAGCCACTGGCACTGTATGTGGGTCTCTACAGAAGCTACATAAGTTTAAAATTTTTAAAAATTCAAGTGTACTTTGCAGAGAAGTTAAGTATTGCCTGTGCTTTTCTTTTCCCCCCAACCCCTAGAAACAAAGCATAAACATGTTTCAAGTCAGTTGTGTCCAACTCTTTGTAGACCCCATGGATTGTAGCCCACTAGGCTCCTCTGTCCATGGAATTCTTAAGGCAAGAATACTGGAGTGGGTAGCCATTCCCTTCTCCAGGGAATCTTCCCCATCCAGGGATCAAACCCTGGTCTGCTGTATTGCAGGCAGATTCTTTACCATCTGAGGCACCAGGGAAGCCTTTAATGCCACCACCAAATGTCAATTTAGAAGTTGTTTTCATCTTTAATAAACGTGTCATTCTTGTTTGATACTTTCCTATGATTCTCTGTCATGGGTTTGTAATTGGCAAGTTATAGTCTATAATCCTGATTTCAGAGCTGTCTCGCTATGATTGTACTTACATTGTAGAGACGACATAGATGCTTTGGTCTCAAAGTAATTCTAGACCATTTTGTCTATTAAATGTTAAACATTACTATTTTCCCAGTGCTTAGGTATTAGTGCTGGGTTTTATTATTTTGTTTTTATTTTACTGTTTATTTCAAGTTAACAGGATTCTGTTTTACAGCAAGATCTAAGTTGGAAAATCATTTTGTAGCTTGACAGATAAATATTCAATATTTGTTGAATGTGGTACCTATGAAACTGCAGTAAAAAACCAGAGGCTAGGTATTGGTTGATCAGTAGCTGTGTAAACGAAATGTATTTACTTCATAGAATAAAAATGAGCAGTTAATTTCGTTGGTGTTAGGCAAATGGAACGTTTGATGGTCAACCCGAGTCATTCAGCCTACTTGAGCCTATTTTACTCCCTTTTCAAAACAAGATTTGTCTAAGTGGTCTCAAAAGCCTTTTTCATCTCTAAAATTGCCATTTTATTATTTTTACCACGGGTTGTAAATACAGTGTTGAATAAAATATTGTCAGTGTCAGAATGTCTTAGTGGTTGAAAATCCTCTTTTATGATCTTAGGCAGTCAGTAAAGTGGCAGTTTTAACTAATGATTTTAATAACTGTTTTCCCCTTTAAAAAGAAACTGGAATTTATTTGACATGGGGTGAGCATGGCATAGTAGTATTAGGAATTATGGTTTGTCGTGTTCTAATACTTAATTCTGTCATTGCTAGTGATTTAATCTGTGAGATGTTGATTTTCAAGAGAATCTAGCTTTAGAACCCTAAAACCATTATATAATAGACATCGTGGCCTAACCTACAGGCTATAAGCCAATAGATGTTAATAATAAAATAGCATTATCTTAGCTGTATCTGAGAAGTATCTGATTTTTGATCCCATTTAACTTACCACAGTATTAATTTTCCTGGTTTTTAAAACAAATGCCAGCTCTTTTTTTCTGAGCTGTGTGTTTAGACTGCATGGTGTGGGATCCACCACCGAAATGTTTTACTGAACTTTCTTCACTAGCGTACCTTTTAAGAAACAGTACTATAAAACGTGGTGGTCAGTTAAGAGGTGCCTTTTACAAGGACCTGTGGAAGATACTACTTTCTAGTTTTAGTCTTAGAATTGGGTTTTCCCCGAGTTGATTTGGGGTTTATTATGCAGACAGTGGAGTATACAGCCAGGGGTGTTCACTCTATGCTCTGGCTGCCAGAAAGCCTTGAGTCAGATTTTCAACCCACCTTCTAACAAATGTGAAAGATCTTATGACATGCCTTTTATCTATTTACCATACTCATTTACTATACTCAGAGAGGTTTCATCATCTCTGCCTTAAAATTCCCCTCCATTCATATCTTCACCCATTTTTCTGTAATTATCTTTTAATGGGGAAAAGTGGTACATAAAGAAGGCTTTATTAAATTAAAAAAATCAGTTCTTTGGTATTTGAACAAATATGTTCAAAGGCTTCCCGATGGCTCAGTGGGTAAAGAATCCACCTGCATTGCAGGAGACATAGACAATCCCTGGATTTGATCCCACAGGTTCAATCCCTAGGATGGGAAGATTCCCCTGGGGGAGAAAATGGCAATGCACTCCAGTATTCTTGCCTGGGAAATCCCATGGACAGAGAAGCCTGGTGGGCTACAGTCCAAAGGGTCACAAAGAGTCAGACACGACTGAGTGACTAGGCACAGCACAGTTTATGACAGAAGCGTGGCAAATCAGTCTGCTGTGCAGTCTCCTGGGTGCTTCACCCATAGCAAGTGCACCACACATACTGATTGTATTGTACTGAGATGCCTTAAGAAACGACTTTTGATGCCACGGTGCTCTTTTTTGTTTTGAAATGTAATTGACAAGTGTGATTGTCTCTTAAAGGCAATGTTACTGAAGTTGTTGACTCTCATCTCACCTTTTTGCTCCTTACTACCCATACCTGTCCTAAATCTTCCTAGCCCCTTCTTACCTCCACTAGCTTCACCTGAGTAAAAAATAAAGTTTGGGTCAACTCTTTATGCTGAGTTTCCTATTTAACTCATAAATGATGCTATTTGGTTTTACGTCGTTTTTACCTTAGTTTACAAGAACAGAAAGCATGCAGTCCAGGCATTTGTTCAGCAGCATTTTGGGGGACAATCAGAGCTTGATCTAGGACCCATCAGCTCGATGCTGATGAGAAGTGATGTGTGAAACTTGCACTGTCAACAGAATCCATTGAAAAGACTTCTCTGAATAGATTTGAGGGCAGAAATAAGGAACTTTGAAAAGAGAGGCAAGAAATGGAGCAAGAGTTGAAATTGCTGCAGCCTGTGCACAGAATCAGGAAGTGCCGTGAAGCACTGAAGTTCTTATCGAGAAACTGACAGATGCACAGTTTTATTGTGGCAAACTTAGGGGCGGAAAAAGTCTTCAAGATTGACAAGGGTCACACCGTGAGTCTGGCTTCTACCCGAGGTTCTTATTACCTGATTGAGTAAGATGTTTTGGTTTATAAAACTGCTTTGGACACAGGTGGTAATCCTAGTATATTTAACTCCACTGGGAACTCTCAATTATTTTGTTGTTGTAGGAGCGTTTTTATACTGAATGTGCTGCTTAAATTACATTTCTGAGACTGAAGGATGAATTCACTTATCTTAAAGCTCTTACGTATGACAGTAAAAATAAATGCCCTGAGCCTGATTGGAGGAAAGAAGTTATAAATTTTCTTGACAAACCCTTGTTACTTTTCTAACTGTGTGTTTACGTGTGTGTGTGTGTGTGTGTGTGTGTGTGTGTGTGTTCATGTGTGGCTGTCTCTTTGTGTCAAGTATTTTGTTTGTTTTGGTATGAGTTTCACTAGTAGCTCAGTTCAGTTGCTTAGTCATGTCTGACTCTTTGCGACCCCATGGGCCGCAGCACTCCAGGCTTCCCTGTCCATCACCAGCTCCTAGGGTTTACTCAATTTCATGTCCATTGAGTTGGTGATGCCAGTCAACCATCTCATCCTCTGTTGTTCCCTTCTCCTCCTGCCTTCAATCTTTCCTAGCATCAGAGTCGTTTCCAATGGTGGCCAAGGTATTGCTGTTTCAGCTTCAGTATCAATCCGTCCAGTGAATATTCAGGACTGATTTTCTTTAGGATGGACTGATTGGATCTCCTTGCTGTCCAAGGGACTCTCAAGAGTCTTCTCCGAAACCACAGTTCAAAAGCATCAATTCTTCAGTGCTCAGCTTTCTTTATAGTCCAACTCTCGCATCCATACGTGACTACTGGAAAAACCATAGCTCTGACTAGATGGACCTTTGTTGACAAAGTAATGTCTTTGCTTTTTAATATGCTGTCTAGGTTGGTCATAACTTTTCTTCCAAGGAGCAAGCGTCTTTTAATTTCATGGCTGCAGTCACCATCTGCAGTGATTTTAGAGCCCCCCAAAATAAAGACAGCCACTGTTTCCATTGTTTCCCCATCTGTTTGCCATGAAGTGATGGGACCAGATGCCATGATCTTAGTTTTCTGAATGTTGAGCTTTAAGCCAAGTTTTTCACTCTCCTCAAGAGGTTCTTTAGTTCTTCTTCATTTTCTGCCATAAGGGAATCTGCAGAAAATCTGCAGTCATCTGCATATCTAAGGTTATTGATATTTTTCCCAGCAGTCTTGATTCCAGCTTGTGCTTCATCCAGCCCAGCATTTCTCATGATGTAGTCTGCAAATAAGTTAAACAAGCAGGGTGACAATATACAACCTTGACGTACTCTTTTCCCGATTTGAAACCAGTATGTTGTTCCATGTCCAATACTAACTGTTGCTCCCTGACCTGCATACAGATTTCTCAGGAGGCAAGTAAGGTGGTCTGGTATTCTCATCCATTTAAGTATTTTCCACAGTTTGTTGTGATGCACACAGTCAAGGGCTTTGGCATAGTCAATAAAGCAGAAGCAGATGTTTTTCTGGAACTCTCTTGCTTTTTCGATGATCCAACGGATGTTGGCAATTTGATCTCGGATTCCTCTGCCTTTTTGAAATCCAGCTTGAACACTAGTGGATGAATGGGATATTTGAAGAGGGGATTTTTAAAAGCTGTTGATGAAAAACTGCCTTTTCAGCCAGTAATGTAGCTGAAATACAAGTGTGCATTTTTATTAGAGAGACTGACAGTAATGTGACCATAAACCTGAAATTTTGTTTTAGAAAATGTGTGCAAACAGAACAGCATAGTGCTGGCTGTCTAAGCCTTTGCTAGAGGATATTTGTTGTGATGTTTTATAGTCTATAAGTTCATTTCTGTAACTCTGCTTTGGGAATGTTTCAGAGAATGTACCATGTAGCAGTTTTCATTTTTTCAGGAGAATGTATGGTTTATTTTGACCTTGCAAATGTGGTTTTGTGGGTTTGTTGTTAGTGAAACCAAGATAAGCAAGCTTTGTACATAAGCTACAGTTGACTGAGAAATCTTGTGTTTTCATCCCTCCAGGCTCACTTTCTACTGCATGCTCTGCGAGGCCCACATCAGCCACAGCGACTCACACCTCTTCTTGGGGCTTGTCCCTGGTGGCCTTTATGACTTCCACTGGCAATGTTGCCCCCGATCACTCTCCCTTTCACCTTTTGAAGTCTCATCCTCCATGGCTGAGTTCCAGTACCCACCCACCCTGCCTCAGTCTTTATGCAGTCTCTGTAGGTCTCTGCCAGCAGAATTAATTACACTTCCTTTTCACTCCCACGGTACCTGCAGTACTGGAGAAGGGAATGGCAAATCACTTCAGTGTTCTTGCCTTGAGAATGCCATGAACAGTATGAAAAGGCTTCACTCTAACCTGTATTAGCCTTAGTTGGGTTCATATGATTTTCCCATGTGGATTCTCTCAGCCCTTTGTGATCAGAACTGTTTCTCCTTATCTCTGGCTTCTGCCCTGTCACAGTAGGTACATAATAAATGCTTATTGGGTAGAGGAATGAAGGGGTGGATGATAAAGAACTAAATATTATATAGGTTACCTTCACGGTTCATTCTCTTCACACCTGACCTTCTCAATTTCCTCTTCCCCACTGACTCCAGCCAGGGAGACACCTAAAGTGTTCTTACCTACCTCTTGTGATTTGAGCCTTGAATGTTGAAGATTGTTTTAAGATTAATCAAAATAATCTTCATATATCATATTTATATTAAAGCTGTGGTATCCAAGTAGATTTTGGTTTGTTGTTTTGTTTCAGATCTGCTTTCACGTCAGGCTTTTTAAAGGACTTAAGTCAACATGATTTAATGAAACATAAATTTTGTCAGGACAGCCTGGCGTGTGTTTTCTTGGCTGTTCTGTAAGCATGGTGGTGATTTTGGGTGATTCCTTACATGTGGGGAAGGCAGCGCTTTTCTCTCATGAGGATGTTCATAAATGGAATTCCTAGCACATTAGATCATATTGGTTTTTGTTTTGTGACGTGCTGTTTTGTGATTGCCCAAAATTACTAGTGTCGGTACTAAAAATTTTGGAGAAGAAAATAGCAGCCCACTCAAGTATTCTTGCCTGGAAAATTCCATGGACAGAGGAAGCTGGAGGGCTACAGTCCATGGGGTCGCAAAGAGTCAGCCACGACTGAGCACATCGGCACTAAAAACTTAATCATTAAAAGGTCAATAATTTAGAGTGATAATCCTCTTAAAATCCATTATAAAATGGGAGTTGTGATGGTTCATGCTAGGTCTGAAAGCTTGCAGAAAATATCCTTAAAGATTACATGCAGTACAACATACCTATACATAAAAGAGATACATGTTTATTCACCATTTGGCTCATGAGAGTCAAATATCAGAGACAGTAAATACTGGAAGAATTCAGAGAAGAAACAGCAATAGAAATTGGAGATGAAAAGAGGTAAGATTTCAACTAAGCTCTGAGAGCAGGGGGTGAGGAAGAGGCTAGCAGACACATCTAGAGTAGGAAGAAAGGTTATAAGCACAGTGAGTTGGACTCTGAGCAGAACTGGGGGTCTAGTAGGCCCTCTGATCAGGTGGCAGGAAGCTTTCTCTGTGAAGTATGGTTCTTGATTTGACTTGGATTAGAGTTTTAGATGCCATGTTAAAATCTTGTAGAAATTATGTTTATTAAATTAAACTCTGTATCACAAACTGACACCCTGTAGTTGGACATTGATTCCTAGGGTGTTAATAGATGATACAGAAAAAACAGATTGCCTGTTCTTTTAAGTCTGGGCTCAGCCCTGCCAAGTTAGATGTGTTCCTTGGCTGCACACCTTTGCTGTCAGGCAGCAGGATGATCTGAGAGTGGGAAGGAGGTTGATCACAGACTTCTGTCACTCCACAGCATTCCTAATAGCTTCTCCCAGAAGAGTGGTCTATAGGACACAATTTGGGGAACACTGCACTAAAAAATTAGATTGGGGATGGATGATGTTGGAAAAAACAGGTGAAATCCTCCCATTTCCTAGCCTGTTTCTCTGGCATCACTAGTCTTGGCACTCTGACTGTAGTGTATTGGACCATTCCGAGGTGCTCTGTTCTTCAGCCTTCTTTGTAGCTAGCACATGACTAAATTCTGGATAGCCCACATGGCATAAATGTGTAATTTCTGGTTCACATCCTTAAGTAGGAAACTGATTTCTGTTCTGTCTTCTTTGTTTTCTCCCTCCCATGGGCTGGAATGTAGATGTGAAAGGGATGGGCCAGCTGGACCCTGTGGGGGCATATAACCCTCTAGATGATGGTGGAGCAACTAGATAGAAGGAACCTGGATCCCTGGATGGCATTAATGTCCTCTTACCCTCAACTGCCTACCTACCAGAAAAGGAATCATTTCTGGAGCTCCATGTGCTTTTTGGTTTCTTCCTTACAACAGCTTAGTTTGTGCCTTGTCCGATGGAAGAGCAGCCCAGCTGGAAGTCTGTGAATGATGAGATTAAAGCAGAAGAGCAAGAAAAACGGGGAGACGAGCCCAAGACATTGTGAGGCTGATGCTGTTGGAGGCTCTCAGAAAGCAGTACTACAAATTCCCAAAGCATCGTTACCAGTGGTTGAAACCTGAAGTTGAAAAACAGTATATTGAGGGGAGGAGCCAAGATGGCGGAGGAATAGGACGGGGAGACCACTTTCTCTCCTACAAATTCAGCAAAAGAATAACTGAACGCAGAGCAGACTTCACAAAACAACTTCTGATCGCTAGCTGAGGTCATCAGGCGCCCAGAAAAGCAACCCATTGTCTTCGAAAGGAGGTAGGACAAAATATAAAAGATAAAAAGAGAGACAAAAGAGCTAAGGATGGAGATCTGTCCCAGGAAGGGAGAATAGAGGAAGTTTCCAAACACCAGGAAACCCTCGCACTGGTGGGTCTGGGGGAAGTTTTTGAATCTCGGAGGGCAACCTGACTGGGAGGGGAACAACAAATAAAACCCACAGATTACGTGCCTAAAAGCAACTCCCAGCAGAAAAGTACCCCAGACACCCGCATCCGCCACCAGCAAGTGGGGGTGGAACGGAGAGGAGCGGGCGGCATTGCTTAGGGTAATGACCGGGCCTGAGTGCCCTGAGGACAATCGGAGGGAGCTTTTGTGAGTTACCAACTTAAACTGTGGGACAGCAAGAGAGAGAGAGAGAGAGAATTAACCGGCCCAAGCACTGCTGGCCGTTCGCAGAACAAAGGGACCGAGCAAGTCCAGAGAAGAGCTCGCAGACTGCAGACCGACCCAGCCCTGCTGGAGGCTGGAGGGAGGCAGGGGGGAGGGGAAAGGGGCAGGCTTGGCCCCAAGGACCACATCCCCTACCACACTGCAAACAGGCCTCCACTTTCTAATCAGAGACCAGGTCCTGAGATTCTGGATGGTCGACATCCACTGGGAGGGTCGCGGCAAGACACGGGGCGCAGACACCCGACCGGCGCGGGCGGGGACTGGGGCTGGGGACACGGAGGGCAGAGGGCACACGCACCCGACTGGCACGGGCAGGGACTGGGGCTGGGGCCGCGGAAGGGAGTAGGCGCACCGCACCTGGGGAGAGTGCGCCAGTCAAGCTCCTGGGGGCCTGAGCCGCTCGGATGGGGTAGGCACAAAACGCAGGCACAGCTTTGTGTTCCACGCTTTTGTGGAACACCCGAGGGCTGGAACCGAGCGCAGTGCAGGGCGTGCTCCATATAGAGCAGCCGGGAGCCTGAGCAGCGTAGACAGGGGAAAACAGTGCCAGCCTCTCCCCACAGTGCCAGTCTCTCCCCGCAGTGCGATGGAACTAGCAACCTGAATAAGAGAGCACCTCCGCCCGCCTGTGTCAGGGTGGAAATGAGGCACTGAAGAGACCGGCAAACAGAAGCCAAGTAAACAAAGGGAACCGCTTCAGAAGGGACCTGTGCAACAGATTAAAATCCCTGTAGGTAACACCGGTTACACCGGAAGGGGCCTGTAGAGATCGAGAACTGTAAGCTGGAACGAGGAGCTATCTGAAACTGAACCGAACCCACACTGACCGCAACAGCTCCAGAGAAATTCCTAATTATATTTTTACTTTTTTTTTTTAAGTAAAAGAAAAAAAATTTTTTTTCTTTTTTATTTTTTTATCATTTATTTTCTTTTAAAATTCCATATTACTCCCCCATTACTCCTTAACTTTCATTTTCATAGATTTTTACGGTTTTTTTAATTAGGAAAAAAAATTTTTTTTCTTGTGTTTTTTTTTTCTTTTTTTCCTTTTTCTCTCCTATTTTCTATTTTCCTTTTTCTCTTATTTCCTTTTAAAGTCCTCTATTACCCCTCTACTACTCCTTAATTTTCATTTTCATTACACTATAACCTTACAAAAAAAAAGAGAAGCCCTATTTTTAAGCCGAACTACATATATATTTCTAAAATTTGTGTGTGTGTGTGTGTGTGTGTGTGTGTGTTTTGGTTTTTGTTTTTAATATAGTATTTTTAAGAGTCTAACCTTTACTCTAGATTTTCAATCTTTGTTTTTCAGTATATGATATAAATTGTGGACATTTAAGAATCTAATATTCAGTTCCCATTTTTATTCAGGAGTGTGTTGATTATTCTCTCCCAATCTTGACTCTCCGTTTTCTACCTCAAAACACCTCTATTTCCTCCTTTCCCCTTCTCTTCCCAATCCAATTCTGTGATATTTTGTGGGTGTCTGGGCTACGGAGAACACTCTGGGAACAGACAACCGCGTAGATCTGTCTCTCTCCTCTTGAGTCCCCCTTTTTCTCCTCCTGCTCATCTCTATCTCCTTCCTTCCTCTCCTCTTCTTCATGTAACTCTGTGAACCTCTCTGGGTGTCCCTCACGGGGGAGAATCTTTCGCCATTAACCTAGAAGTTTTATTATCAGTGCTGTATAGTAGGAGAAGTCTTGAGGCTACTGGAAGAATAGAACTGAAATCCAGAGGCATGAGACTTAAGCTTCAAACCTGAGAACACCAGAAAACTCTGGACTACATGGAACTTTAAGTAATAAGAGACCGTCCAAAAGCCTCCATACCTACAGTGAAACCAACCACCACCCAAGAGCCAATAAGTGTTAGAGCAAGACATACCACACAAATTCTCCAGCAACTCAGGAACATAGCCCTGAATGCCAACATACAGGCTGCCCAAGGTCACACCTAACACATAGACACATCTCAAAACTCATGACTGGGCACTCCATTGCACTGCAGAGAGAAGAAATCAAGTCCCACGCACCATAACACCGATGCAAGCTTCCCTAACCATGAAACCTTGACAAGCCAATCATCCAACCCCACCCACTGGGTAAAACCTCCACAATAAGAAAGAATCACAGACCTCCAGAATACAGAAAGCCCACTCCAGACACAGCAATCTAAACAAGATGAAAAGGTAGAGAAATACCCAACAGGTAAAGGAACATGGAAAATGATCACCAAGTCAAACAAAAGAGGAGGAGATAGGGAATCTACCTGAAAAAGAATTTAGAATAATGATAATAAAAATGATCCAAAATCTTGAAAACAAAAAGGAGTTACAGATAAATATCCTGGAGACAAAGATTGAAAAGATGCAAGAAATGTTTAATAAAGACCTAGAAGAAATAAAAAAGAGTCAATTAAAAATGAATAATGCAATAAAGAGATCAAAAACACTCTGGAGGGAACCAAGAGTAGAATAACAGAGACAGAAGATAGGATAAGTGACGTAGAAGATAAAATGGTGGAAATAAATAAAGCAGAGCGGAAAAAAGAAATAGAATCAAAAGAAATGAGGACAACCTCAGGGACCTCTGGGACAATGTGAAACGCCCTAATATTTGAATCATAGGGGTCCCAGAAGAAGAAGACAAAAAGAAAGGCCATGAGAAAATACTCGAGGAGATAATAGCTGAAAACTTCCCTAAAATGGGGAAGGAAAATAGCCACCCAAGTCCAAGAAACCCAGAGAGTCCCAAACAGGATAAACCCAAGGTGAAACACCCCCAAGACACATATTAATCAAATTAACAAAGATCAAACACAAAGAACAAATAGTAAAAGCTGCAAGGGAGAAACGATAAATAACACACAAGGGGATTTCCATAAGGATAACAGCTGATCTATCAATAGAAACCCTCCAGGCCGGAAGGGAATGGCAGGACATACTTAAGGTAATGAAAGAGAATAACCTACAACCTAGATTACTGTACCCAGCAAGGATCTCATTCAGATATGAAGGAGAATTCAAAAGCTTTACAGACAAGTAAAAGCTGAGAGAATTCAGCACCACCAAACCAGCTCTTCAACAAATGCTAAAGGATCTTCTCTAGACAGGAAATGCAGAAAGGTTGTATAAACGTGAACCCAAAACAACAAAGTAAATGGCAACGGGACCACACCTATCAATAATCACCTTAAATGTAAATGGGTTGAATGCCCCAACCAAAAGACAAAGATTGGCTGAATGGATACAAAAACAAGACCCCTATACATGTTGTCTACAAGAGACCCACCTCAAAACAAGAGACACATACAGACTAAAAGTGAAGGGCTGGAAAAAAATATTTCACGCAAACGGAGACCAAAAGAAAGCAGGAGTCGCAATACTCATATCAGATAAAATAGACTTTCAAATAAAGGATGTGAAAAAAGACAAAGAAGGACACTGCATAATGATCAAAGGATCAATCCAAGAAGAAGATATAACAATTATAAATATATATGCACCCAACATAGGAGCACCACAATATGTACGGCAAACGCTAACGAGTATGAAAGAGGAAATTAATAGTAACACAATAATAGTGGGAGACTTTAATACCCCACTCACAACTATGGATAGATCAATTAAACAGAAAATTAACACGGAAACACAAACCTTAAATGACACAATGGACCAGCTAGACCTAATTGATAACTATAGGACATTTCACCCCAAAACAATCAACTTCACCTTTTTCTCAACTGCACACGGAACCTTCTCCAGAATAGATCACATCCTGGGCCATAAATCTGATCTTGAAAAATTCAAAGAAATTGAAATCATTCCAGTCATCTTTTCTGACCACAGTGCAGTAAGATTAGATCTCAATTACAGGGAAAAAATTGTTAAAAATACAAACATATGGAGGCTAAATAACATGCTTCTGAATAACCAACAAGTCATAGAAGAAATCAAAAAAGAAATCAAAATATGCATAGAAATGAATGAAAATGAAAACACAACAACCCAAAACCTATGGGACACTGTAAAAGCAGTGCTAAGGGGAAGGTTCATAGCATTACAGGCTTACATCAAGAAACAAGAAAAAAGCCAAATAAATAACCTAACTCTACACCTAAAGCAATTAGAGAAGGAAGAAATGAAGAACCCCAGGGTTAGCAGAAGGAAAGAAATCTTAAAAATTAGGGCAGAAATAAATGCAAAAGAAACTAAAGAGACCATAGCAAAAATCAACAAAGCTAAAAGCTGGTTTTTTGAAAAAATAAACAAAATTGACAAACCATTAGCAAGACTCATTAAGAAACAGAGAAGAACCAAATTAACAAAATTAGAAATGAAAATGGAGAGATCACAGCAGACAACACTGAAATACAAAGGATCATAAGAGACTACTACCAGCAGCTCTATGCCAATAAAATGGACAACTTGGATGAGATGGACAAATTCTTAGAAAAGTATAACTTTCCAAAACTGAACCAGGAAGAAATAGAAGATCTTAACAGAGCCATCACAAGCAAGGAAATCGAAACTGTAATCAGAAATCTTTCAGCAAACAAAAGCCCAGGACCAGATGGCTTCACAGCTGAATTCTACCAAAAATTTAGAGAAGAGCTAACACCTATCTTACTCAAACTCTTCCAGAAAATTGCTGAAGAACGTAAACTTCCAAACCCATTCTATGAGGCCACCATCACCCTAATTCCAAAACCAGACAAAGATGCCACAAAAAAAGAAAACTACAGGCCAATATCACTGATGAACATAGATGCAAAAATCCTTAACAAAATTCTAGCAAACAGAATCCAACAGCATATTAAAAAAACCATATACCATGACCAAGTGGGCTTTATCCCAGGAATGCAAGGATTCTTTAATATCTGCAAATCAATCAGTGTAATACACCACGTTAACAAATTGAAATATAAAAACCATATGATTATCTCAATAGATGCAGAGAAAGCCTTTGACAAAATTCAACACTCATTTATGATTAAAACTCTCTAGAAAGCAGGAATAGAAGGAACATACCTCAACATAATAAAAGCTATATATGACAAACCCACAGCAAGTATCACCCTCAATGGTGAAAAATTGAAAGCATTTCACCTGAAATCAGGAACAAGACAAGGGTGCCCACTCTCACCACTACTATTCAATGTAGTGTTATAAGTTTTGGCCACAGCAATCAGAGCAGAAAAAGACGTAAAAGGAATCCAGATAGGAAAAGAAGAAGTGAAACTCTCGCTGTTTGCAGATGACATGATCCTCTACATAGAAAACCCTAAAGACTCTTAGCAGAAAATTACTAGAGCTAATCAATGAATATAGTAAAGTTGCAGGATATAAAATTAACACACAGAAATCCCTTGCATTCCTATACACTAACAATGAAAAAACAGAAAGATAAATTAAGGAAACAGTACCATTCACCATTGCAACAAAAAGAATAAAATACTTAGGAGTACATCTACCTAAAGAAACAAAAGACCTATACATAGAAAACTATAAAACACTGATGAAAGAAATCAAAGAGGACACAAACAGATGGAGAAACATACCACGTTCATGGATTGGAAGAATCAATATTGTCAAAATGGCTATTCTACCCAAAGCAATCTATAGATTCAATGCAATCCCTATCAAGCTACCAATGGTATTTTTCACAGAACTAGAACAAATAATTTCACAATTTGTATGGAGATACAAAAAACCTCGAATAGCCAAAGTAATCTTGAGAAAGAAGAATGGAACTGGAGGAATCAAACCTGCCTGACTTCAGACTCTACTACAAAGCCACAGTCATCAAGACAGTATGGTACTGGCACAAAGACAGAAATATAGATCAATGGAACAGAATAGAAAACCCAGAGATAAATCCACGAACCTGTGGACACCTTATCTTTGACAAAGGAGGCAAGAATATACAATGGAAAAAAGACAACCTCTTCAACAAGTGGTGCTGGGAAAACTGGTCAACCACTTGTGAAAGAATGAAAGTGGAACACTTTCTAACACCATACACAAAAATAAACTCAAAATGGATTAAAGATCTAAATGTAAGACCAGAAACTATAAAACTCCTAGAGGAGAACATAGGCAAAACACTCTCCGACATAAATCACAGCAAGATCTTCTATGACCCACCTCCCAGAATATTGGAAATAAAAGCAAAAATAAACAAATGGGACCTAATGAAAATTAAAAGCTTTTGCACAACAAAGGAAACTATAAGTAAGGTGAAAAGACAGCCCTCAGATTGGGAGAAAATAATAGCAAATGAGGAAACAGACAAAGGATTAATCTCAAAAATTTACAAGCAACTCCTGAAGCTCAATTCCAGAAAAATAAATGACCCAATCAAAAACTGGGCCAAAGAACTAAACAGACATTTCTCCAAAGAAGACATACAGATGGCTAACAAACACATGAAAAGATCCTCAACATCACTCATTATCAGAGAAATGCAAATCAAAACCTCAATGAGGTACCATTACACGCCAGTCAGAATGGCTGCTATCCAAAAGTCTACAAGCAATAAATGCTGGAGAGGATATGGAGAAAAGGGAACCTTCTTACACTCTTGGTGGGAATGCAAACTAGTACAGCCACTATGGAAAACAATGTGGAAATTTCTTAAAAAACTGGAAATAGAACTGCCATGTGACCCAGCAATCCCACTTCTGGGCATACACACTGAGGAAACCAGAGTTGAAAGAGACACGTGCACCCCAATGTTCATCACAGCACTGTTTATAATAGCCAGGATATGGAAGCAACCTAGATTCCCATCAGCAGACGAATGGATAAGGAAGCTGTGGTACATATACACCATGGAATATTACTCAGCCGTTAAAAAGAATTCATTTGAATCAGTTCTAATGAGATGGATGAAACTGGAGCCCATTATACAGAGTGAAGTAAGCCAGAAAGATAAAGATCATTACAGCATACTAACACATATATATGGAATTTAGAAAGATGGTAATGATAACCCTATATGCAAAACAGAAAAAGAGACACAGATGTACAGAACAGATTTTTGGACTCTGTGGGAGAAGGCGAGGGTGGGATGTTTCGAGAGAACAGCATGTATATTATCTATAGCGAAACAGATCACCAGCCCAGGTGGGATGCATGAGACAAGTGCTCGGGCCTGGTGCACTGGGAAGTCCCAGAGTAATCGGGTGGAGAGGGAGGTGAGAGGGGGGATCGTGATGGGGAATACATGTAAATCCATGGCTGATTCATGTCAATGTATGACAAAACCCACTGCAATGTTGTGATGTAATTACCCTCCAACTAATAAAAATACATGAAAAAAAAAAAGAAAAACAGTATATGGATGGAATATATTTTATAGACTGTAACAGTTTACCTGTGCTGCCTTTACCCACTATGCACCCGCTGTATTCCTGGTTAAAAGTCTTACTTTGGCTTCATCATTTGCATAAAACCTGTCTTGATTACTAGATGGAAATCACCTTTCCATTTTTTGAAATTGAGATATATTTGATCTACTACATTACATTAGTCTTAGGTGTATAACATAATATGATATTTGTATATATTACGAAAAGATCATCACAATAAGTCCAGTTAACATCCATCACCATGGTGGTGGTGGTTTAGTTGCTAAGTCATGTTCGACTCTTGCGACCCCTTTGACTGTAGCCCACCAGGCTCCTCTGTCCATGGGATTTTCCAGGCAAGAGTACTGGAGTGAGTTGCCATTTCCTTCTCCAGGGGATCTTCCCGACCCAGGAATTGAACCCAGGTCTCCTGCATTGCAGGGAGATTGTTTACCAATTGAGCTACAAGGAAAACCCATCCGTCATCATGCATAGTTACAAATTTTTCTTCACGTGATGAGAATTTTTAGGACTTACTGTTAACAACTTTCAAATATACAACGCAGCATTGTTAACTATAGTCACCATGCTATGGGGGCTTCCCTTACATGCCCAGGACTTATTTATTATATAGCTAGAAGTTTGTACCTTTTGGTCGCCTTCATTCATTTCACCCATCCCTCAAATAGCAGTATTTCCTTCTTTTTTATGGCCAAATAATATTCCAATGCACCATCATTGTCCATTCATCCATTGATGACCAGTAAGCTTATTTCTGGGTCTTGGATATTGTAAATAATGCTGCAGTGAACATAGAGGTGTAGATATCCTTTCTAATTAGTGTTTTCAAATTGCTGGATCATATGGTAGTTCTATTTCTAATTTTTTGAGGGCCCACCATACTGTTTTCCATAGTGGCTGCACCAATTTATGTTCCCACTGACAGTGCACAAGGGTTCCCTTTTCCTTACATCCTCACCAGTACTTATTTCTTGTCTTTTTGAATGGAGCCAATCTAATAGATGGGGCTTCCCTGGTGACAAAGTGATAAAGAATCCCCCTGCCAATGCAGGAGACTCAAGAGATATAGGTTGAATCCCTGGGTCAGGAAGATCCTCTGGTGTAAGAAATGGCAACCTATTCCAGCATTCTTGCCTGAAAAATTCCAGGAACCTGGCAGGTTACAGTCCATGGGATCACAAAGAGTTGAACATGATTGAGCATGCATGCATGAGGTATCATTCTAACAGGTTGAGGTGATTCTTCACTGTAGTTTTGATTTCCGTTTCTCTAATGGTTAGTGATGTTGAGCACATTTTCATGTACATATTGGCCATCTGTATATCTTCTTTGGGAAGACGTATATGCAGATCCTCTGCCATTTTTTCCCTTTCTTTTCCTCCTGTGTCTGCTAGTTGGCTCATTGTACTGCTCATTTGGTACTTGGACACTCTCTTACATTAGGGCTTTTTGTGTATGTATCTTACCAGCATCTCTGCCTCCACCCATGAGTATTCATTTTCTCTGTACACTAGCAGTACCATATATACACATATATATGTTTATTTATCTTTGGTTTTCTTATTCTGCTAGTTCAGGTGCTTGCAGTGGTGCTCAATGAATGAGGTATAAGAAGATAGCCGCGTTGTCTTTATGAGAAATGATGTTGGTCTGTACCAGGCATTGGTAAGCTTTTAAAGGTCCGGATGGTAAGCACTGTAGTCTTTGCAGCCTGTGATGTCACAGCTGCTCAGTGCTGCCATCGCAGTACAAAAGCTGCCGTGTAAGGGCGTGGCTATGTTCCTATCAACTTTGTTTACAAAAATGGCAATAGGCCAGATTTGGCCCATAGACCATCATTTGCCAGTCCCTAAACTGTAGACTCCATTTTTGGAATAGTCATAGAGATGCTATTCTAGGAGATGAATCTGGGTTTAGCAACCCAGTGTATGTATAATGGGATGAGACCAGTGACTTCATTAATAAGGAACAATCACAAAGTCCTGGTCACTGTACATGGAGCTAAAGTAACAGGAACTGGTAGAATGGAGAAACAAGAGGAAGAATATGGAAATGTGTAGGAATTCCAGCAGTTTTCCATGATTAGGCTTATACCTGACCATGAAGTCATGGTGTCTGGCACTTGAGAGCAGGAAAAGAATCCATGGCTGGGACTAAGACAATGAGCTGCCATCTGAAGTCAGGGAAAGAATCAGAGTCCTGGGGTGAGTCCTCATTCTTTCGGGAGATGTGGCATGATGGGTGAGAAGTGAAGATGTGGCTGAGTGATGTTCAAGAGGCAGTGCTCTGGCCCAGGCTTTATTCCAGTAGGTTATTTCCCTTTGGGATTGTTAAACCATGGGCGCCATTTGTCTTTCATCTGAACCCAGCATTAGAGTTTGCAGTTGTTATGTATGTTTTCCCTCACTTTTCCTTTCCCAAACTTTAAAAAAATTTTTTTAAGAATTTTCTATTACCTAAGCTGTGCTGCTGAAACAAAAGACCCCAACAGTCCGTGAACTTCTGTATGCTTTAAGTCACTCTTCCCTGTCTCAGGAAATGCATCTGAGGTAAGCTTTTCAGGTCAGCAGTAACTCTGCTCCACGTAGTTGTTCCAGGACCCTAAGCCAACCAGTCCCTCTGCTGCCTTCAGAATGTGGCTCCCAAACTCAAGAGAGCGTGGAAGGACTTTTCAAGGTGTTACAGGCTGGGCCTGGCAATGTCACGTAATGCTTGTGCTCATGTTCCATTGAATATTTCATTGAAAAGGTCAGTTGCCACCCTGAGCTGCCAGGGGGGCTGAGAGGTGTGTTGGCTGGGAGCCACATTCCAGCGAACACATGAAAACTGTGGAAAAGGGGAGATAGAATTTTAGTGCACGTTTAGCTTTTCGGCTGCAGTCCCCCATGGCCAGAAACAGGACAGTTTTGCTTTTTGTGGGCACTGAATTGTCAAGGCTCTGTTGTGCCTTGTTTGTATGGTATTCCTCAGCAGTAGATATTTTCAGGGGAACTTTATTTCCCCCTGGAAAACTTAAAAAGGAAATGGTGGAAATGGAGCATTTTTAATTTGGGTTAGAGCAGGAACATTTGACACCTGATTGGCTTCATTATACCTGCCCTCGGGGCTGCAACTTAATAGGAAAGGGTGTGGTCTCACTTTTACTTGTTAAACTAAGCAAGAGAGAGAAGTAAATTCCAATGGTTCAATTAGTATTTGAGGCCAAGTTTGTGCAATGACACCTGATAAGGAAAAGAGGTAGAGAAGATGCTGACCATATAAGTCTCGGAGAAGGACTTACTGTAGAGGAATTATGGTCATTAATAGATAAAGGAGCTGCAGTGAAAGTTATAAAAGTATCGTGCATATCTAATATTTAAGTTTAGTGGCATTTTGTAGGCTAGCCTATTATAAGTATGATCTAAAACAGGGAAATCTTAAGTAGATGCCTGTGTGTGTGGTAGTCACTCAGTCGTGTCGAACTCTTTGCGATCTCATGGACTATAACCCACCAGGCTCCTCCTCTGTCCATGGGATTCTCCAGGCAAGAATACTGAAGTGGGTTTCCATTTCCTTCTCCAGGGGATCTTCCCGACCCGGGGATTGAACCTGGGTCTCCTACATTGTGGGCAGACTCTTTACTGACTGGGCCACCAGGGAAATAGATGCTTAGGATGGTTGAAAGATGGCAGCTGAGTCTTAGAGTAAAATGTATCTTAGTATACAACATAATGGCTTCCCAGGTGGCTCAGTGGTAAAGAATTGGCCTGCCAAGTCGGAGATGAAGGTTCGATCCCGGGGTCAGGAAGATCCCCTGGAGGAGGGCATGGCAACCTGCTCCAGTATTCTCGCCTGGAGAATCCCAGGGACAGTCCGTGGGGTCACAGAGTCTGACACAACTTAGCAACTAAACAAGAGCAACAACATAACACTGAGACTCATCTACCATAGTTCAGGGCATATTCAAAAAGAGTTATTCATGGGACCTCGTATAATGTCTCCTCACCACATTATTTACTTAATCACATCTTTGTAATCACAGACTTTTAAATTTTAATTTGTCAGGCTTGGTAATACCACTATGGAAAGTAAAGTGTTAGTTGCTTAGTCATGTCTGCCTCTTTGCAACCCCATGGACTGTAGCCCTCCGGGCTCCTCTGTTCATGGGATTCTCCAGGCAGTAATACTGCAGTGGGTTGCCATTTCCTTCTCCAGAGAATCTTCCTGACACAGGGATCGAACCCAGGTCTCCTGCAGAGGTAGGCGGCTTCTTTACCATCTGAGCACCAGCGGAGCCGGATAGCACTGTTGATCAGCCTTAAATGCATAACTTTTACTTTGGAATATTAGAAATGTTTTCCTTTCTCATTGCTTTTCATACATTTCAACATAGTTATAAAGGCTAGATTTTCATAGATTCCTATACATTCCTTGAACTTGGACACTATATTGTCCATGAAACAGTAAATGAGACTTCAATGAAAGAGTTGTTCAAAGGGCTAGTTTGGGAGCCAAATAATTGATGCCTTTGAACTGTGGTGTTAGAGAAGACCCTAGAGAGTCCCTTGGGCTGCAAGGAGATCAAATCAGTCAATCCTAAAGGAAGTCAACCCTGAATTTTCGTCAGAAGGACTGATAATGAAGCTGAAGCTCAAACACTTTGGCCACCATTGGAAAAGACCCTGATGCTAGGAAAGATTGAAGGCAAGAGGAGAAGGGGATGACAGAGGGTGAGGTGGTTGGATGACATCACCAACTCAATGGAGATGGTGAAGGATAGGGAAGCCTGATGTGCTGCAGTCCATGGGGTTGCAAAGAGTCAGACACGACTGAGTGACTGAACAACAAAAACATTTGGTAATATATGTAACATATATATATATAATTGGAAATATATCACCAAAATGAACACTTACTGTATTATGAACTGTGGCTGGGCCTGGTCTGGCCATATCTGAACATAATAGATCATCCTAGGTTGTGTGGAATTATATTTTACTGGAGGCTTATTCTTATTCCATACTGCAGCAGTATTTTTAATCTGGGCTGTTGCTTTAAGAGGGCTTCCCTGGTATCTCAGATGGTAAAGAACCTGCCTGCAATGCAGGAGACTTGGTTTTGATCCCTGGGTTGGGAAGAGCCCCTGAAGGAGGGCATGGCAACCCACTTCAGTATTCTTGTCTGGAGAATCCCATTGACAGCAGAGCCTAGCAGGCTGCAATCCATGGGGTTGCAGAGTTGAACGTGACTGAGCGACCAAGCACAGCACACGGCACATTGCGTAAGAATAGTAAGGGAAAAGCAGTTTAGCAGTGCTAGAAGAAAGCAGTCCCTCTCGATGCGGGGGAGGAAGTATAAGATCAGTAAATCCTGCTTGATAGTAATTGTGGGCAGAGATCTGGGCGTTTCAGTTGACCCACAAGCCACCTTTGAACACTGAATTTCCAGAATGCTAGTGTGGCTCCTAACTCATTGAAGGGAGATGCAGAGTCTTAATCACAAGCAATAGTTCTGTTACACTGTACCAGGCTATCAGATCATATGAGGAATTATGTTTTGTTACTGGGGCAGGGCTTTGGAAGGGATGCTGCCAAGCTGGTGGAAGGAAGGTGCATCCAGAAGGCAGTTAAGATGATAAGGATTTATATCAGAGATTGAAGGGACTGGATGTGTTTAATCTGGTGAAAAGAAGGCAGAGCAGAAGCAAAATCTTTGTTTTCAAACATCTGAGAAGGAATGTGAAAGATTTGTCATTCTGTGTTGCTTCAGAGCAAGGAAATCACTCCTAAGATTGGGCAGAAAGGGTGGGTAGAGTTCAGCTTAGTTTAAGAAATCATATATATTCTGCCTGTTCACCAGTGCATACACTGCTTTTAATTGAAGTATACTTGATTTACAATCTTATGTTAGTATGAGATGATTTGGTATTTTTATATACTCCATTCAAAGTTATTATCAAGTGTTGGGAATATGAATTATATTCCCTGTACTGTACTTTACATCTTTGTATCTTATTTTAGACCTATTAGTTTATACCTCTCAATCCCCTTCACTTATCTTGCCCCTCCCCTCACCCCTCACCACTGGTAACCACTAGTTTGTTCTCCATATCTGTGAGCCTGTTTTTGTTATATTCTTTGAAATATAAGTGAAAGGTACAGTGAAATATAAGTGAAAAAGTTACATATAAGTGAAAAGGTACAGTATTTGTTTTTCTCTGACTCACTTCACTAAGCATAATACTTGCCAGGTCCATCCATTTTGTTACAAATGGAAAGTTTTCGTTCTTTTTTATGGCTGAGTGATATTCTATTATATATTTATGTGCTACATCTTCTTCACCCATTCATCTGTTGATATACACTTAGGTTGCTTCCATATCTTAGCAATTGTAAATAATGCTGCTGTGAACATTGGCGTGCATATGTTTTCAAACTAGTTTTCAAGTTTTCTTCTGATTTATACCAGGAAGTGGAATTACTAGAGTATGTGATAGCTCTGCTTTTGAAGAACGCAGGTTCGTGTTTACGGAGCAGTGGAAGAGGGTGAATCTGGCGCTTATAGGCCGTGAGTGTCTCACCGTCACAGGGGGGTGAGGCAACACCTGTGCAGTACTTGGAGGCGCAGCTGCACTCATCGGTCAGGCCACAGTGCTCTGGGAGACGGGCCAGACTGGTTGGCGCGGGTAAAGGAGTGGTCGCTTTGATTACAGTGCGATAGCCTAGACCAGGAATCAGGGAACGCGACTGTTTTAGGAACACAGAGTACAATCCAAATGGGAGCAGGTAAGGCAGAGAGATTTAAAACAAAAGTATGAGACATGTAAGTGCAGGAGGAAGTTAGACTGAGTAGATAGGATGGCAAGAGGTGAGCGATGGAGAAACCAAGAAGTGGGCTGAAGCGGGGGTGGTTAAAACCTGAGTGGGGTCTAAGTCAAAGTGGGAGGCCAGCTGAGGTGAGCTCTGGAGTTCCTTTTATAACTGTTGTTCTGTGAAGTCTCTCAGGTCCACAGCCTCTGATATTCATCGCAGAGTCAGAGACTGCTGTAGCCTGAGGATTGCTAAACCCAAACGTTTAGCTAAATATTGGTCCACTGCTGTGCATCCCTTGCTGACCACTCCTGCCACCTGCCTTCCCCACCAAGAAGCAGCTTTGGACTGCTTATAGTGTATTAACTACGTAGTTGAGGTGGTTTGTGTTTTGACTTTTTATGTGAATGATATTAATCTTTCTGTGAAGGCTTGGGTTTAGCATGTTTGGTGTGAGGTTTTGCTGGAAGTGACCCTGGTGTGCTGTTCATTACTGGTGTTCATTGAAGCTTTAAGCACGGATGCTCTTTTAACAGGCTATAACACTTTTTCACATATGAAATTCACTTAAAAAAAAAAAAAGAAATTCACTTTATAATGAATCCAGGCAGTTTCATTTAATTAGTTATTCTACTTAGTGGGATTGTGCCTCCATTTAATTAGCGAAGCCTGAATTTGTGGCAGTGACTAAGCTTTGTAATCAACAGTTGTTTTGATGCCTGCAGTTATGTGGAAACATCCAAGTGTAACTTCTCTTGCAGAATAATTATATGACTTGAATGTATCTTTGGAACAGAATTAGGATGAAATATGCTATTATTTATAATTATCCTGCTTACTGTAAGCTATTAGATCTTGGAAAAGATTTCATAGACACAGCAGTGATTGTTAAAACTACCACTGTTATATTTTAGCATAGTAATGGTCTTGGTTTTGAAATTTTAGGAACCACTTTTGTGGTCTCAGCTAGTCATCTTGCTTTCTCTGGAAATTTCCTTGCTCTTAAATACATGGTTATAACAGAATTGGTCATCTCAGTAGAACATGGCTTTCATTCAGTTGGTCATCTGACTGAGGAAATTGGATTGAATATAGGATTGCCATCTCTGCTGGCTGCTCCTTTGAATAGTGGAGTTACACACTTGGAGCTGCTCAGAATGATCATTTTCTATCACATGTACTTGGAAGCGGTGCAGATCATTTTGTAGTGATAAAGCAGAATGACACTGACATGCAGAGAAAAGGAGAAATGAAAAGTGGATCAAGAGGACTTCCTAATCTCAGTATGACACACCAGTCCCTAGTTCTAGTCCATTCCCAAGGCTCAGCTGAACCCTTAATTTAGGCTACATGAGAGACTGCAGCCATGAAATTAAAAGACGTTTGCTCCTGGAAGAAAAGCTGTGACCAACCTAGACAGCATATTAAAAAGCAGAGACATTACTTTGCCAACAAAGGTTCATCTAGTCAAGGCTATGGTGTTTCCAGTAGTCCTGCATGGATGTGAGAGTTGGACTATAAAGAAGGCTGAGCATCAAAGAATTGTTGATTTAAAATGTGGTGTTGGAGAAGACTCTTGAGAGTCCCTTGGACTGCAAGTAGACCAAACTAGTCCATCCTAAAGGAAATCAGTCTGAATATTCATTGGAAGGATTGATGCTGAAGCTGAAACTCCAGTACTTTGACCACCTGACTCAAAGAACTGACTCACTGGAAAAGACCCTGATGCTGGGAAAGACTGAAGGCAGGAGGAGAAGGGGACGACAGAGGATGAAATGGTTGGATGGCATTACTGACTCAGTGGACATGAGTTTGAGCAAGCTTTGGGGAGTTGGTGATAGACAGGGAGGCCTGGCGTGCTGCAGTCCATGGGGTCACAAAGAGTTGGATGCGACTGGGTGAGTAAACTGAATAAATGTATGAAAAATAGTAAGTGTAGAAGTGTTAGTCACTCACTCGTGTCCAACTCTTTGGAACTCCATAGACTGTAGCCCGCCAGGCTCCTCTGTACATGGAAATCTCCAGGCAAGAGTACTGGAGTGGATTACCATTCTCTTCTCCAGGGCATTTTCCAGACCCAGGGATCGAACCCAGGTCTCTTGTGTTGCAAGCATATTCTTTACCATCTAAGCTTCCAGAGAAGACCAGAAAATGATAGTCAAAAAGTACAAAGGCAACAAATAGCAGAGAAAAACAGATACTCAAAGTGTAAAACATGTCATGATGCAGGAACTCTTCTGTAATGTTAGTGTGTGAAGTGATTGTATAATTTAGTCCCAACAGGAAACAGATGGCTCAGTTAGATAAGGGTAATTAAAGGAGGGCTTATACATAGAGGGCTGTTCACAGCGTTTGGGGTACAGGGGAACTGCGAGGGCTGGTGCGGTAATCCTGGGATGGCGGTGGTGGAGGTTGGGGTGAGGTGGACCCAAGGCCTCCTCAAGGGGAGTTCAGTTAAGTCGCTCAGTCGTGTCCGACTCTTTGCGACCCCATGGACTGCAGCACGCCAGGCCTCCCTGTCCATCACCAACTCCTGGAGTTTACTCAGACTCATGTCCATTGAGTTGGTGATGCCATCCAGCCATCTCATCCTCTGCCATCCCCTTCTACTTCTGCCCCCAATCCCTCCCAGCATCAGGGTCTTTTCCAGTGAGTCAACTCTTCGCATGAGGTGGCCAAAGTTTTGGAGTTTCAGCTTCAGCATCAGTCCTTCCAATGAACACCCAGGACTGATCTCCTTTAGGATGGACGGGCTGGGTCTCCTTGCAATCCAAGGAACTCTCAAGAGTCTTCTCCAACACCACAGTTCAAAAGCATCAATTCTTTGGTGCTCGGCTTTCTTCACAGTCCAACTCTCACATCCATACATGACTATTGGAAATGCTGTAGCCTTGACTAGACGGACCTCTGTTGGCAAAGTAATGTCTCTGCTTTTTAATTTGCTATCTAGGTTGGTCATAACTTTTCTTTCAAGGAGTAAGCATCTTTTAATTTCATGGCTGCAGTCACCATCTGCAGTGATTTTGGAGCCCAAAAAAATGAAGTCTGACACTGTTTCCACTGTCTCCCCATCTATTTCCCATGAAGTGATGGGGCCAGATGCCATGATCTTAGTTTTCTGAATGTTGAGTTTTAAGCCAACTTTTTCACTCTCCTCTTTCACTTTCATCAAGAGGCTTTTTAGTTCCTCTTCACTCTCTGGTATAAGGGTGGTGTCATCTGCGTATCTGAGGTTATTGATATTTCTCCTGGCAATCTTGATTCCAGCTTGTGCTTCTTCCAGCCCAGCGTTTCTCATGACGTAATCTGCATATAAGTTAAATAACCAGGGTGACAATAAGGGGAGTAGTGGCCCTGAATTGAAGGGCCCAGCCAGATAGTCACTCAGAAATTATTTTTTTATTGGACCTTTAAGTATTAACAGTGATTAAAACTGAAATTGCAAAATTCTCAGTCTTACTGGTCTAGCTTAAGACTTCCTGTGTTTTATTAATTCATTGTTAATGATGAATCTGGCTTCCCTGGTGGCTCAGTTGGTAAAGAATCCGCCTGCAATGCAGGAGACCCATTTTGACCCCTGGATCGAGAAGATACCCTGGAGAAGGGCATGGCAACCACTCCAGTATTCTTGCCTGGAGAATTCCATGGACAGAGAAGCCTGCAATCTATAGTTCATGGGTTTGCAAAGAGTCAGACCGGACTGAGTGACTAACACTTTCATTCTAAGTCAAACCTTTAGGTATTGTTTCCCTCTTTGACACTAGTGGCCATTGAAGTCAGCACTGCTTTTGTTTGATGCAGCCTGTCCATGATGCTGACTCAGACAGGGCAGGGGCAGGGCACTGGTGTCGGCTCTCTCCCTGCCTCATCTCACAGGCGTTCATCCAAGTCCTATGGGATGGTGCCCAGATTACCCGCCATTCATCGCCTAAGAAAGCAACAAAGGTGCAAACCTGGCCTGGCCCCGCCCAGGATTAGAAATTCACAGCGTGGGGGTTGATTTCTCTTTTGCTTCAATAGCATACTTTGTTAGATTGATTAAATCTCACATTTGATTAAACTTCACATTTAAATAGACCTCACATTTAAATAAAAGCAGGGCTACCATGTAGAGTTGTGTAGGCTCTGTATTATTCAAGGGCACACATCTGCGTGATGACGTTTTATCATAGACATTGTGGTGTCAGTTATGATGCTTTTCTGATAAGTGGTCATAAATGTATCTGAGGAACAGGAAGTGATTTTTAAATTAATTCATAGGTAACTATGGGTCAGTGCAGAACTTCTTGCCACTGCCACATAGAAAAGACTTATCTATTATTGTTATTCAGTCACTCGACTCTGCAACCCCGTGGATTGCAGCACGCCAGGCTTCCCCGGCCTTCACCATCTCCCGGAGCTTGCTCAAACTCATGTCCATAGAGTCGGTAATGATATCCAACCATCTCATCCTCTGTCGTCCTGTTTTTCTCCTGACTTCAGTCTTTCCCAGCATCAGAGTCTTTTCTGTGTATTATGTTCAACTTTAAATTTATCCAGAGGTTGAGTCAAAACAAAAATATTTGAAGTCTGACTGAAAATGACAATTAGATGGAAGGAGAAATAACCAAATCCCTGTAGCAGAAAAATTACTTTTACAACAGCCTTGAAACAAAAGTTTATGGAACTCAGAGTATTCTCTTAAAAGAGTTCTAGGTTTCAATAAGAAACAGTGACTGACTAAATCATAAAACCGTGTTTTAAGTGTTCCATCATTATTGATATCATAACATTTTTTGAATACCTTGTTATTGTTGTTTAGTCATTAAGTTGTGTCCTACTCTTGTGTGACCCCAAGGACTATAGCCTACAAGGTTCCTCTGTCCATGGGAGTTCCCAGGCAAGAATACTGGAGTGGGGAGCCATTTCCTTCTCCCAGGGGATCTTCCCAAGCCAGGTGTCAAACCCGAGTCTCCTGCATTGCAGTCAGATTGTTTGCCACTGAACCACCAGAGAAACCCCTTTTTAAGACCTGGGCACATATAAAAACACACATAAGCCTATGCTGGAAGCTTTATAAATAAATTAGTGTCAGAAGTATTTATTTATTTTTTTTCTCAGACATTGTAAATAGTAATTTTTCTGCCTTTGTTGTACTGAAAACTTGTTAGCTATTTCAGTTGATATATTTGAAATAATTAGAAGCAAAATCCTAAATGGTTAATAGCTATAATATGGTCTAAAATCAGAAACTTTTAAAGAACTACATCCAGTACCTAAGGGACAGATATGAAAAGGCTCATTTGTTTGTCATGTAAGAGGTTAGTTGTTTTTTAAGTTTATCAGTAATCTTCAGTTTATATTTATAGACGCCAAACCACAACTTTCACCTTAATGTCCCAGCTGAAGGGCCAGGTAGAATTGTAACTGAACTGGCAAGAACACATCTTACAGAATATGTCACCTGTTTCTCACAGGCATAGAAATAACTTTCAAGTACCTAGAGCTTCAGTAAGCGTTTTCCTCCCTGCTGCAAACATGGGTGCCATGCTGGATACCTTAGGTTTCACCCCCCCCACCACTTGCTTTATTTGAAAACAGTAAAGAGAACCCTTCAGTTGAGGCATCTTGGGCAAAGTTATACAAATAACCTTCGTTTCAGTCAACTTCATTCCTATTCTGGGATATGGAAATTGAGATGTAGACAGACTTTCTTTTATGGAATTGTCTTTTCAGTGGTCTTAAGATTAATCCCTGGGCGAATGTTAATCACTTTTCTCAAGGTATTTTTCTTTCTTTCAGTTCTGCTGATCAGTAGGTTTTATGAAGGCAGGGATCATGTCCATTTCATATTCCCAGGGCCTGGAATAGTACCTAGCACATTTATAGGTGCTCAGTGAACTTGGCGCTAATTTCACATGCTGGCAAGTTTATGCTCAAAATCCTTCAAGCTAGGCTTCAGCAGTATGTGAACTGAGAACTTCCAGACCTACAAGCTGGGTTTCAAAGAGGCAGAGGAACTAGAGATCAAATTGCCAACATTCATTGGATGATAGAGAAAGCAAGGAAATTTCAGAGAAACATCTGCTTCATTGACTATGCTAAAGCCTTTGGCTGGGTGAATCACAACAAACTGGAATGTTCTTCAAGAGACCACCTTACTTGTCTCCTGAGAAATCTGTATGCGGGTCAAGAAGCAACAGTTAGAACCAGACATGGAACAACTGACTGGTTCCAAATTGGGAAAGGAGTATGACAAGGCTGTATATTGTCACCCTGCTTATTTAACTTATATGCAGAGTACATCATGTGAAATGCCAGGCTGGATGAATCACAAGCTGAAATCAAGATTGCTGGGAGAAGTATCAACAACCTCAAATATACAGATGATACCACTTTAATGGCTGAAAGTGAAAAGGAACTAAAGATCCTCTTGATGAAAGTAAAAAAACTGGCTTGAAACTCAACATTAAAAAAAACTAAAATTATGTCATTTGGTCCCATCATTTCATGGAAAATAGAAGGGAAAAAACACGGAAGCAGTGACAGATTCTCTTTTCTTGGGCTCTAAAATCACTGTGGGCAGTGATTGCAGCCATGAAATGAAAAGATGCTTGCTCCTTGGAAGGAAAGCTATGACAAACCTAGTCAGTGTATTAAAAAGCAGAGACATCACTTTGCCAACAAAGGTCCATATAGTCAAGGCTATGGTTTTTCCAATAGTCATGTGTGGATGTGAAAATTGGACCATAAAGAAGGCTGAGTGCTGAAGAATTGATGCTTTTAAACTGTGGTGCTGGAGAAGACTCTTGAGAGTCCCTTGGACAGCAAGGAGAATAAATTAGTCAATCCTGAAGAGAATCAACCCTGAATGTTCCTTGAAAGGACTGATGCTGAAGCTAAGGCTCCAATACTTTGGTCACCTGATGTGAAGAGCTAACTCATTTGAAAAGACCCTGATGCTAGGAAAGATTGAGGGCAGAAAAAGAGATGGTTGGATAGCATCGCAGACTCAATAGACATGAATTTGAATAAACTCTGGGAGATAGTGGAGGATAGAGGAGCCTGCTGAGCCACAGTCTGTGGGTTCACAGAGTCAGATATGACTTAGCAACTGATTAACAGCAACAATATATGCTACTTTCCTGTCTGACTTTTGTCTATCTGCCTGATCATGTAGGAATCCTACTATTTCTTAGACACAGAGCTGCGTTATCCTAAGAATGCTAGGAATATTTTATGTTTCTTCACTCTAGTTGATAAGGGTACAAAAGAATTACAGTTGGCAGTTTATCTGGTGGTAAGCCCCCTACATTGTTTCTTTTCTTTTCTTTTCTTTTTTTTAACTAGGAAGACATTAACCTCAACAGACAGATTCTTATCAGTTATCTTTTTGTTTTTGTCATTTTGCAAGGAGGGAATATCTTTTTTTTAAAAATAGTTTCTTAAATTGAAGTATAGTTGATTTACAGTATTGTGCCCATCTGCTATACAGCAAATAGTCAGTTATACCCAAATATACGGTATTTTTTATATTCTTTTACATTATGGTTCAATCACAGGATATTGAATGTAGTTCCCTGTGCTATACATGGTGACCTTTTTGTTTATCCATTCTAAATGTTGTAATAATTTGTCCCTACCAACCCCAGATTCCCAGTCCATCCCTCTCCCTCCCCACAAACCCCTTGGCAACCACAAATCTGTTCTCTATGTTTATAAGTCTGTTTCTCTTTTCTAGACAGGTTCATTTGTGCCATATTTTAGATTCCACATAAAAGTGATACCATATGGTATTTTTTTTTCTCTTTCTGGCTTACTTCATTTAGTATGATGATCTCTATCTGCATCCATTTTGCTGTAAATGGCATTATTTCATTCTTTTTTACGGCTGAGGAATATGCCACTGTATGTATGTACCACTTTATCCATTCATCTGCTGATGGACATTTAGTCTGCTTCCATGTCTTGCTTATTGTGAATAGTACCATTATGAGCATAGGGGTGCGTGTATATTTTTGAATTATAGTTCTGTCCAGGTATATTCCCACGAGTGGGATTTTGAATCATATGGTAATTCTATTTTTAGTTTTCTGTGGAACCTCCATACTGTTTCCCATAGTGCCTGCACCAACTTACCTTCCCACCAACAGTGTAGGAAGGTTCGAGGAAGGAATATTCTTAATTTTTTTTTCTACTAGAAGGCTGCTAGAATTATGCTAAGAGTAATATCATAAGTCTGTTTTCTCTTTGCTCTTAGAGTAAGTTAGTAACCTTCTGATCCCCAGTTTCTCCATCTTTGGATATGTGTATGAATACAGGTATGTTTGGAAGTATCTTGCAAACAGTAAGGTGCTTTCAATGTTGTCATTGGTCTGTACCTGACTTCCTTTTGCTTTTGTTTGCTTATAGTTTGCATCATTTCTAATCTAGTTTTTAAATATTGTTTGATTAAAATAGTGAAAAGTACATCTAATGTGGTTTCATTTTATCTACCTGTTCTATGAGATTTTAAAATTGAATTTCTTGGAAAGGCTGTTAAAAAAAAGGGTAAACCAAAAAACCAATTTTTAAAATTTAGTTTTCACTTTTATTGTGTTTGTATGTGCAGTCATTAGGAGTCAGAGAGTTATACAAGTTGTTGTGAAAAACATTACTTCCTAAAGGCAGAGACTTAGTGTTTTTAACTGATAAGTTTCATTTACCATCATATCTGTGAAATCATTCACAAATGCTTGTATTGCTCTCCTTGGATATTTCAGTTTGAGGCATTTTCTGGTGACTTCCATGGAAGATGAGAATTCAGCTGTCCTCACTCCTACCCTGTACTTCTGTCTCCCATTCTTTCTGTACAGTTACACTCGTAGCTCAGTGTTCAGGGCTTACTTTTCCTTTTCTGTCCAAGATTTGTCTTATCTGAAGTTAACAGTTGCTGGTCTAAATGCATGTGTGCACACACACTTGCACTGAATTTTCTTCCTACTCCTCAGTAATTCAGTCTCAGACTTCCCTTTGGTTGGATGAATCTCCTCTCAGTACATGGACACTCATTAGAGATGCTTCCAGTTGTACCTTCCTGAGGAGCTCTTTCTGAGGCTTCTGCCCACAGCTACCCTCCTGATCTTCCCTTGCTGTCTTCCTCTTTCATGTTGGATCCTGACCCCTGGAGGGCTTTCTTGGTTTGTTCAGTCAGTTTGGTGGAGCAGCTCTTCCAGTGGATTTGTACATATGTGAATGATAAATGTTTTAAAGACTTTACGTTGAGTAGTTTGCTTGCATTGGCTGTGTGTTAAACTCTGGATCCAGAGCACTTTCCTTGGAATTTTGGAAGCATTTCTCCATTATATTATAGCTTCCAGTGTTAAATCCAGTGTCATTCTGCTTCTTGGTTCTTAGTATGCAATCTTTTTTTTTTTAATCTTTGGAAACTTATGGGGCCTTTTCTTTGCCCTAAAAGAAATTTGATGTTCAGAAATTTCATAAAGATGGGCCTGTGGCGGATAGCTTCATCATTGTGCTGTTAACTGTTCATTTCATTTCAGTTCAGTTCAGCTGCTCAGTCATGTCTGACTATTTGTGACCCCATGGACTGCAGAACCCAAGACTTCCCTGTCCATCACCAACTCCTGGAGTTTGCTCAGACTCATGTCCATCAAGTCGGTGATGCCATCCAACCATGTCATTCTCTGTTGTCCCCTTTTTCTCCTGCCTTCAATCTTTTCCAGTTTTAGGGTCTTTTCTAATGAGTCTGTTCTTTGCATCAGGTGGCCAAAGTATTGGAGCTTTGGCATCAGCCCTTCCAATGATTATTCAGGACTGATTTCCTTTAGGGGTGACTGATTTGATCTCCTTGCAGCCCAAGGGACTCTCAAGAGTCTTCCCCAGGGGACTTCCCTGGTTGTCCAATGGTTAAGACTTAGTGCTTCCAATGCAGGGGGTGTGGGTTTGATCCCTGGTCAGGGAACTGGGATCCCACATGCCGGGAGGCCAAAAAATTAAAATTAAAAAAAAAATTAGAAGAAAAAAAGAGTCTTTTCCAACACCATAGCTCAAAAGCATCAATTGTTAGGCCCTTTGAATCTGGAAATTGTGTCCTTGAGCTCAGGAAATTTTTTAATTGGTAGGTTCTCAGATTCTGAGTGCAGCTTCTGTTTGTAGTGCAGCAAGATGTTCTAGGTTGTTCTAGGTTGTATTTTTGTTTCCATAACCTTGGACTTAGCTTTTTATCCAAAGAATCCAGGTTTCTTTTGGTGCAGTTCAGTTCAGTTGCTCAGTTGTGTCTGACTCTTTGCAATCCCATGGACTGCAGCACGCCAGGCCTCCCTGTCCATCACTAACTCCCAGAATCCACCCAAACCCATGTCCATTGAGTCGGTGATGCCATCCAACCATCTCATCCTCTGACGTCCCCTTCTCCTGCCTTCAGTCTTTCTCAGCATCAGGGTCTTTTCAAATGAGTCAGCTCTCTGCATGAGGTGGCCAAAGTATTGGAGTTTCAGTTTCAACATCCGACCTTCCAGTGAACACCCAGGACAGATCTCCTTTAGGATGGACTGGTTGGATCTCCTGGCAGTCCAAGGGACTCTCAAGAGTCTTCTCCAACACCACAGATCAAAAGTATCAATTCTTTGGCACTCAGCTTTCTTTATAGTCCAACTCTCGCATCCGTACATGACCACTGGAAAAGCCATAGCCTTGACTAGATGGACCTTTGTTGGCAAAGTAATGTCTCTGCTTTTTAATATGCTGTCTAGGTTGGTCATAACTTTCCTTCCAAGGAGTAAGCATCTTTTAGTTTCATGGCTGCCATCACCATCTGCAGTGATTTTGGAGCCCAAAAAATAAAGTCTGACACTGTTTCCACTGTTTCCCCATCTATTTCCTATGAAGTGAACCAGATGCCATGATCTTAGTTTTCTGAATGTTGAGCTTTAAGCCAACTTTTTCACTCTCTTCTTTCACTTTCATCAAGAGGCTCTTTAGTTCTTCACTTTCTGCCATAAGGGTGGTGTCATCTGCACATCTGAGGTTATTGATATTTCTCCTGGCAATCTTGATTCCAGCTTGCTCTTCTTCCAGGCCAGCATTTCTCATGACGTACTCTGCATATAAGTTAAATAAGCAGGGTGACAATACACAGCCTTGACGTGCTCCTTTTCCTGTTTGGAACCAGTCTGCTGGTCCATGTCTTGGTGGCAGATGGTAATTTAAGCACCAAGATCTGGTGGCTGTGTGTCTTCCTTGCTGCCAATTGAAGACCAAGCTAGTAAGAAAAATGATAAGTGAGTGTATGTATATTATTCCTGTATATTTTATAAGTGTATTTTATATAACACACAACACACACACACACACACACACACAATACCATGAGTTCATATTTGATACCAACAATTGCAGTCAAACACCAGAGGTTGCATATTTAACAATGAGGAAATTTTCTGCCTCATTTCAATTTATTTAATTATTTGTTCAAGCCTTGAATACACATGAAAATAGAAGTTTTTAAATAGGCATTCTGTGCTACTGCTTAGAAAATCTAATCCCTAGAGTTCAGTATCTGTATATAGTTCTTTTTTAGGTAAAATTTACATCCAGTAAAATACACACATCCTCTGTGCACAACTTATGAGTTTTGACAGGGCACAGATCTGTGTAACCTGTCCATCTATAAAGCTGAGAATGTTTTTGTCACAGTCAAAAGTTCCCTTAGACTTTTTCCTCCATTAGTCATGAGAAGAATATAAAAGCAGTATTTAGTCATGAGAAGAATATAAAAGCAGTAATGTCCATATGGAGATACTGGAAGTAAGAGAGCCAGAAAAAAATAAGGGATGTTCTGTGTTATAACAGAACAGTCCATTTTAGACACTTAACTTGGGAGTCTCCACTCATTATTTAATGTTTTCTTTATTATTTCCAGACAACAGACTAATGTTTCCTTCAATGCTGAAAAGTGTCAGTCTCACTTCAGTGCCAGAGCATGTGGCTGTGTATGCGTGTGCAAGTGTAAATACATGCTTCTTATTTCATGTTGATCAGTATTTTCCTACATAATTAAGAAAAATTGGTACTTTCCCTAAAGATTGAGGCAGTGTGCAGGGAGTCACTGGAGTGAAAAGACACACTCAACTCCAGTCTTTTGTTGAAAAAAACTTGAGGAGAAGCGTACCAAACTCTCTTAATTTCCAGTTTTCTCGTGAAGTTGGGCCAAGCAACTATTGGAACTTAAACAGTCATCTTCTACAGCCTTCTTGTCTTTCAAGTACATGTAAGGCAGAGACTGAATGATTATTTAGGGTCACTTCTGATGGCAACCCACTCCAGTAATCTTGCCTGGAAAATCCCATGGATGCAGGAGCCTGGCAGGTACAGTCCATGGAGTTGCTAAGAGTCAGATACGACTGAGCAACTTCACTTTCACTTTCGCTGGGCTTTCTGAGAAGTAAGTGTGTCCCATTCCTTCCTGTGTTCTCATGTAATAATAATCAGGTAGAGCATCCAAAGTATGAAATGATGGCTTTTAGTAGACTTTATTTAGAACACCAAAGTGAATCTTCTTATTCAGAATCTTGGAAAAGACTTATTGTGAGCAGACCCTGTAATTGAGAGAACTTGGTTCAGATTGTCAGTATATTATACACTTAAATCTCCTACTTTGCATCTAGTCATAAAGTGAGCCAATGATACCACAGTAGCAGTTTTAGCCATTTTGAATTTTTCTGTAATTTGTCATCTTCAGTAAATATATTTTCTGAATCATTTAGTCCAATTACTCCCTGGCATTTTACCAGAGAGATGCAGTTAGGGAGGCCGAACTTAAGTCTGCCTAATCTTCCCTGGTGTTTCCTGTCTGCCTTTTGAACGGTGTAATCAGTGAAGGGGTGATGTCAGCCCTCTGGAAGTACTTGTCAACTTATTCCCAGATGCAGTTACCGGCCAAGTGTTGCTTGTCTCACTGGAGGAGAAAAGCCTGAGGGAAGAGATGTAGCCTTCTTCCATTTTCATTTGATGACACCTGCTGCCACTTCTAAATTCAGCAGATTGCTGAGAATTTCTGCAACAGGGCACTTAACATGGCATGCAGCCTGTGTGAATTTTGGGCACTCAGTAAATATCTGCCTAAAAATCGCTTCATGGATTCTTTGCCGGTTGTGTAAGTATGGTTCTGTTGTGAGGGTGACAGTGGGGACCGGTTTGTGTGTGTTCTTCAGGAATGTCACAGCAGTTGACCTGCCGGCCTACTTGCCTGAGATTTCTCAGCTTTCCAGGAGCACCGTGAGGGGCCCCATGGGGTGTATCGTCAGGTTACTAGACTCAGGCATTAAAAAGAGGGAGGGAAAGGCAGCCCTCTCGCTAGTCCCTGGAGAGAATGCCTTACAAAGACGGCATTTCAGCCTGCAGTGCGGATGGAAGGGGGCGGCCGGAAGGGTCCCAAGCTGGGACAGAGAAACACTGGGGAGGACCTGCTAGTGCAGAAACTGTGGACCAGGGTCTTCCGGAGTGAGCTTAAACCTCGGGAACACTGGGTCAGCTTCTCTTTTACTTACAGTCTGGGGCCTTGATTTTTCATATTGGCTGTGAGGCTTGATTTAAAAGAAAAGAATTTGTCTGAGAACTTAAAGCTAAGACTTCTTTCATTGAACTCCTTTTAAAGTACATATATGCAGTTGTCTTTCCATAGTCAAATGGTTAATTTTGTTTTGTTCTCTAAATTGGCATCAAAAGAAATAAATTGTGGATGTATTTCAATATACCAATTTATGTTCAGCTGTTCAGAATATAGTCAGCCAGCTATTCTATATTAGCCAAATGTTTGTCAGAATAAATAGGGTGGACATTTATCATCTCTGAAGAGTGCTTAAATTTTAACTTTTGGATAAAAAGGATTGAATATCCTTGACGTTTAATATATTAAAAAAATCCAATCAGCTATCACTTCATTTGGAGGAAAAAAGGTGAAAGTGGAGAAGGCAGAAGGTATTCTTAATAGGGCTTCTCTGGTGGCTCAGACAGTAAAGAATCTGCCTGCAATGCAGGAGATACTTGGGTATTTCATTTGCAGAAAAAAAGGTGAAAGTGGAAAAGGTAGAAGGTATTCCTAATGCTGGATATTTAATTAAGCTCTGTAGTTCAAGATTAGAATTGGGTATCATGGCTTATAGTGGAATTTGAAGCCTTACTTAATTAAGTGCTGAGCTTTGCTGGGATTGAATGTCATGTCAAGTGAAACCTGTAATGCGTCATTTTCATTGAGGATCCCCTCCCAGAGTTGTGTGATTCTTGTGGACCTCACTGAATATCTTGTATGACAGAAAAAGTCTCAGAAACTAGGGCCTACACCAGAACTACTGGAAACAGCTTTTCAGTCTTTACTCCTTTTATTGATCTTAAGTAGTTTTAGCCCCAAAGTCTGTGTTTACAGTATCTGAAGTCTTTATTATACAGCACTATTGAGGCAAAGGAGAAGGGGAAAGATACCCAACTGAATGCAGAGTTACAGAGAACAGCAAGGAGAGATAAGAAAGCCTTAAGTGAATAATGCAAAGAAATGAAGGAAAACAATAGAGTGGAAAAGACTAGAGATCTCTTTTAAGAAAATTTGAGATAACAAGGAAACATTTCATGCAAAGATAGGCACAATAAAGGACAAAAATGGCAAGGACCTGACAGAAGCAGAAGAGGTTAAGAAAAGGTGGCAGGAATACACAGAACTATACAAAAAAGCTCTTAATGACCCAGATAACCACAGTGGGGGGTCACTCACCTAGAACCAGACATCCTGGAGTGTGAAGTCAAGCGGACCTTAGGACGCGTTACTACCAACAAAGCTAGTGGAGGTGATGGAATTCCAGTTGAGCTATTTCAAATCCTGAAAGGTGATGCTGTGAAAGTGCTGTCCTCGGTATGCCAGCAAATTTGGAAAACTCAGCAGTGGCCATAGGACTGGAAAAGGTCAGTTTTCATTCTAATTCCAAAGAAAGGCAATGCCAAAGAATGTTCAAACTATTGCACAATTGCACTGAGTTTACATGCTAGCAAGATTATGCTCAAAATCCTTCAAGATAGGCTTCAGCAGTATGTGAACTGAGAGCTTCCAGATGTACAAGCTGGATTTCGAAAAGGCAGAAGAACCAGAGATCAAATTGCCAACATATGCTGGATCATTGAAAAAAACAAAAGAATTCCAGAAAAACATCTACTCCTGCTTCATTGACTATGCTAAAGCCTTTGACTGTGTGGATCACAACAAACTGTGGAATATTCTTCAAGAAGTGGGAATACCAGACCACTTTACCTGCCTCCTGAGAAATCTGTATGCAGGACAAGAAACAACAGTTAGAGCTGGGCATGGAACAACAGAATGATTCAAAATTGGGAAAGGAGTACAGCAAGGCTGTATATTGTCACCCTGCTTGTTTAACTTATATGCAGAGTACATCATACAAAATGCTGGGCTGGATGAAGCACAAGCTGGAATCAAGATTGCTGGAGAAATATCCACAACCCCAGATAGGCAGATGATAGATACATTTTAATGGCAGAAAGTGAAGAGGAACTAAAGAGCCTCTTGATGAAAGAGGAGAGTGAAAAAGCTGGCTTACAACTCAGCATTAAAAAAACGAAGATCATGGCATCCAGTCCCATCACTTCATGGCAAATGGATGGGGAAAAAGTGGAAACTGTAAGATTTCATTTTCTTGGGCTTCAAAATCAATGTAGATGGTGACTGCAACCACAAAATTAAAAGACACTTGGTCGTTGGAAGAATAGCTATAGCAAACCTAGACAGTGTACTAAAAAGCAGAGACATTACTTACTTTGCCAACAAAGGTCCATAAAGTCAAAGCTATAGTTTTGCCAGTAGTCATATATGGATGTATGAGTTGAACCATAAGGAAGACTGAGTGCCAAAGAATTGATGCTTTTGAACTGTGGTATTGGAGAAGATTCTCGAGAGTCCCTTGTACTTCAAGGAAATCAAACCAATCAATACTAAAGGAAACCAAACCAATGAATCCTAAAGGAAATCAACTCTGAATATTCATTGGAAGAACTGTTGCTGAAGCTGAAGCTCCACTATTTTGGCCACCTGGTGGGAAGAGTCAACTCCTTGGAAAAGACCTCAGTGCTGGGAAAGAGTGAGGGCAAGAGGAGAAGGGGGCGAAAGAGGATGAGATGGTTGGATGGCATCACCAATTAGATGGATATGAGTTTGTGCAAACTCTGGGAAATACAGAAGGACAGGGATGCCTGGCATGCTGCAGTCCGTGGTGTCACAAAGAGTCAGACATGACTTAGTGACTGAACAACAAGTTGAGGAAGGACTGTCTAGAAGGTCCTTGAAGGTGACTCTGCCTTAGAATGTTCTTCTTTGCAGGATCCTGTGAGTGGTCTCAAGTTTTCAAAAAACCTTGGTTTTATCCATTTGCTGGACTGGTCCAGAGCCAGTAAGAAGTGAGCTGTACTGCGCTCTTATTAAAGCCATGGAACATGACTTGGTAGTTAGAAATATTGTGTGTCAGATGTGGGACAGTGTAATATTGAGGTACCTTGGAGGTACCAGCTAATCAAGAGGTTGCTCTTTGGACAGAGGCTTAAGGGATGTATTGTCCAGGTTGTGATGAACAATTCATTTCCACTGTAGGAAATGCACATTTTTAATGATTAAATAGCAAGAGTACTTTACTGTGATTCAGGAGACCTGGGTTCCTCTCGGCCTTAGCACCATCTTCTGAGGAACTTCTGCACCTTGAGAGTGAAGTGGAGAAAGAAGTGAATGTGCAAGCTGAAGAGCAAAAGAAGAAAGATGAGGCCCAAGTAAACCTGTGCACCCATGGAAGCCACAGGAGCAGAAACAAGGGGAGCCAGAGGCCAGGGACACTGGTACAAATTGTTGGGCTGTATTCCTGCTGTTTAGAACTTGTCTCAGTGGACCTAGGACACCTGTGGCCATTGTGATCGCCTCAGCCACCTTTAAGAGACCCACCTTGCTCTTTCAGAATGGTCCCATTTGGTCATTGGCCCTGGACCTCTGACACTCTGGACTAGTTCTCAGTTACGGCTGACCTTGGGCGTGTGCATACTCAGTCGTGTCCAACTCATTGTGACCCCATGAACTGTAGCCTGCCAGACTCCTCTGTCCATGGGCTCTCCAGGGAAGAATATCAGCGTAAGCTGCCATTTCGTATTTCAGGGAATCTTTCTGACCCAGGGATCAATCCTGCATCTTCTTCCTTGGCAGGTGGGTTCTTTACCACTGAGCCCCCAGGGAAGCCCACCTGTATGACTTCAGCAGTCCTGTTACCTTTGGGGGCCCTGGTGCCCTTGTCTGAAAAAGAAGGGGTGAAATTCAGAGGCCTGGAATCTGAGCCTTCACAGTTCAAATGCAGCATTTGCCTTGCCTTATTGGAGCTTGATGCTTGTAATAAATTCCAGCTCTCATCCAGATGCCAAGAGTAGCCTACATTTCCCTCCTTCTACTCTTTTGGTGCTTATTGTAATAAAATGGTTGACTCATATATTAAAAGCTGTTTTAAAGATCAGTCCAGCACAGTCATCCATCTGATGCTTGGGGAAGCCCACATTGACTTCAGAGCGATCAGCTCTTTGGGTCTGAAACATTGCACTAGATGCTTAGACTTCCCTGGGGCCCTCCCAGCTAGTGGTTAGAGTAGGTCTGAGAGGGGACTGGAAAAATCCTGATTCCTGAACTTAGCTTGGAGAACAGGGTCTACTTACACTGAGATAGAATTGAGACCCATGGCCCTTCCATGGGGAATCTTGGGGGTTTGAGACATATTTTTATTTTATCTTTTAATTCTATGATCCTATATGATGCTCTTACCTCTGAGGAGCCTTTTTCTGTGAGATTTAATCTAAAATATATTGAGGGAATCTCTTTTGCTTCCTAGTGGATATTCCTTTTCTAACTTGCTTGCTTGCTCTTAGGTTTGTCAATCTGGACTGTTAAGAACTGTAAAAAGTTTGAGACACTAGCTTACTGGTGTAGTTATGTGATTGGGGTGTGTGTGTGTACACACACACTGTGGGAAGATGGGGCATCTGGGTCAGAAAAGAGTTCTTTGCTGACACAACCAGATCCACACTCAGAGTACCATTGCATTGTTGGTCCCCCATAACTAGACCCCCAGGCAGCACATGAGAGCTTGTGGAATTTCTCTAAGTAGGTGGCAGGTTTCACCCCGCTGATTTGAGACAGAGAACACTGTATTTTCTTCGTTTAGAGGCAGTTCCTCCCCTCCCCTCCTCGCCCTAAAAGAGAGAGGGAAATCTTTGCTCCTTTGAGACAGATGAAAGGGTCCTGAGTTCTGACTCTAAACTTTTATTAATAGAATGTGAATGCATCTTTGTGAGGGCAGGGTAAGCATTCCTGTCTGCACAGGCTTATGACCAGGAGATGTCTCCAAGTCCTCGGCTTCTGTAAGAACCTAGAGAGAGAGCAGTAGCTGTCTGGAGATAGCCCTCCAGTCTTCCTGGCAGTTTGGGAGCTCGGCCAGTGGGCCTAGTCTGGAATGTCACCGTTTGGCTTCTTGTAAAGATAAGAGAAGTTTTATCATCCCTTTCAGAAGAGAGCAATTAACTAGACTGATCGCTATAGGTCGAATCCTCAGGGTATGTGAAAAGTAAAATGCTTCTAAGGATGAAAGCAAGCATTCATTATCTTTGTATTGTGTATATTTCTGTGTCTCAGGGAGCTGGGGCCTTTTACAGGAGCACTGAGAAATCCAGGGATATTTTATTTCCCAACGTCCACCAATGATGCTTACATGATTCTGGCATTCCTTTTTTGCTTTTTAAATAGTAACTTAGAAGTAAAAGGAGTAATTCAGTTGCTTCTGTATCATATGAGTGGAGATTTCTGGAAATTAGGGCCAAATCTCCCTGTGACTCAAATAGAATCCATAGTCTAGGCATGCATTTCTTTTTCTCTGGAAAAAGGGCGGATGTTTGAAGGCTATTTCTTTTTATTGGTTTTGCTCATGCTGGTGAAAATGAAGCAGATGGCAAACTGGGGCATTTTAAATTCCACGGCTAGCTAAAACTATAAGGAAATAAAGCCCTCTGATTATGCTACATTGATCAAGTGATTAAAATGAAAAGACTCATTTGTAACAGAAGTCTCATCTTCCATACTAGACTTACAATGTGAAAATTTTAGAATAAAATGTCTGTCATTTAAAAGAGACTGCTTGTTAATTTGTCTCATTAATTTTGTTGGTCTCATGGTATCTTAGCATTTCAGGCTGCCATAACAAAATACCACTGACTGGGCGGTCTAAACAACAGTCATATTTTTCTTACAGTCCTCGAGGCTGGAAGTCCAAGATCAAGGTGCTGAAAGGTTTGGTTCCGGGTGAGAACCCTCTTCTTGGCTAGCTGATGGCTGCCTTCTCACAGCGCAGAGAGAGAAAGTTCTCGTGTCTCTTCCTCTTCTAAGGGCACTGGTCCCATCATGGGGCTCCACCCTCAAAATTTCATCTAAACCTAAAGAAAAGAAAGTGAAGTCACTCAGTCATGTCCGACTTTTTGCGACCCCATGAATTGTAGCCTACCAGGCTCCTCTGTCCCTCTGTCCGTAGGATTTTCCAGACAAGAGTACTGGAGTGGGTTGCCATTGCCTTCTCCAGGGGATCTTCCCAACCCAGGGATTGAACCCGGGTCTCCCACATTGTAAGCAGACGCTTTTACCATCTGAGCCACCAGGGAAGATCATCTAAACCTAATTACTTCTCAAAGTACCACTGCCTTTAGGGTTAGGGCCTCAACATATGAATCTGGGGGTGGGGGGGAACACAACTAGTTTATAACAAGATTTGAGAGTGACTTGCAGTAAAAATTGGCAGGATCAACAAATACATAATGGTTTCCTTCCTGTAACCCTAAGAAAGGAAGAATATGGGAATAAAAAAGAGATACAAATCCACAAGGATAAAGAAATGAAGCAACAAAGTACTGGAGCCAGAAAGAGAGATTAAAAAAATAAGAAGCCTGTATTAGTTGTCTGTCATTATATAGCAAAATATGTCAAAAGTTAGTGGCTTAAAGGAACACACTTTTATCTGTGGGTCAGGAGTTCAGGCACTAGTCAGGGTCTCTCAGGCCGAAGTCGGGTCTCTGCTGGAGCTGAGTCACCTTGAGGCTTCCAAGCTCACCCCCTGGCTGTTGGCAGAGTTCAGTTGTTCACGGGGGAATGGGCTGCAGGCTTCATGTCTCACTGTCTCTCGGCCAGAGGTCAGCCTCAGCTCCTTGCCCTGTGGCCTCTCGCAGGGACCTTCATCAAAGTGTGCAAGCTAAGAGTGCAGCAGACAGAGTCACCATCTTTTGAAACCTAATCATAGAAGTAACTAGCTCAGTTGGTAAAGAATCTGCCTGCAATGCAGGAGACCCGGGTTTGATTCCTGGGTCGGGAAGATCCCCTGGAGAAGGAAATGGCAACCCACTCCAGTCTTCTTGCCTGGAAAAATCCCATGGACAGAGGAGCCTGGTAGGTTCCCAGTCCATGGGGTTGCAAGAGTTGGACACGACTTAGTGACTAAACCACCACCACTTTTGCTGTGTTGCATTCATTAGAAGCACATCACTGGGTCCTTCTCACACTCAAGAGGAAGGGATTATGCAGGGCGGGGGATGCCCAGCAATGGGATCTCAGACGGTTGTCTTTGTCTTTTTAATTGAAATATTTATTGATATATTTGCAGATTCACAGGTAGTTGTTAAGAAATCATACATAGAGATCTGGTGTGCACTCACCCCTTCTCCCCGAAAGTATCATCTTGTAAAAGTAGTATAATGGCACAGCCAGGATGTCATTGTTGTTTAGTCACTCTGGCGTGTCCATGTCCAACTCTTTGTGACTCCATGGACTGCAGCACACCAGGCTTCCCTGTCCTTCACCAACTCCTGGAGCTTACTCAAACTCATGTCCAAGTCGGTGATGCCATCCAACCATCTCGTCCTCTGTCATCCCCTTCTCCCTTCAATCTTTCCCAGCATCAGAGTCTTTTCCCATGAGTCAGCTCTTTGCATCAGGTGGCCAAAGTATTGGAGCTTCAGCATCAGTCCTTCCAATGAATATTCAGGACTCACTTCCTTTAGGATTGACTGGTTTGATCTCCTTGCAGTTCAAGGGACTCTAAAGTCTTGTTATATCTTAACAATGATATAATCTACCAGTCTTACTCACATTTCCCCATTTTCCTTGTCCTCATTTGTGTGTTTCATTCTGTACAGGTTTATGCAGTTTTGTTTCACATGGAGGTTTGTACTTTCTCCCCCACTGGGTGGGATTCCTCGTGTTGGAGAACCATATTGAAAACCGTGTACCACTGTCCACCTGATTTCACATCCCTCCAACGTGCAAACATAACTTCACCTCCAACCAAGGCCCCAGAAGTGTCATCCCATCCCAGCATCAGTTCAGAGTCCAGAATCGTGTGGTCTGGGTCAGGCCCAGGCCTTTAAGAACAGCTCCATGAACACAGTGCCTCTCCCTCTGCAGACCCATGAAGCTAAAGAGACAGGTCATTGGCCCCAACTTTTGTTGCTGAGCTGATGACACCTCGCTGGCATGAAGCAGCAGCTGGACCTGGACCTGCTCCATCTCCCCCTGGGTCCTCCTTAGTGTCTCTGGCCCCCACGCCAGTCGTGTGTGTTTCCCACTCTGTGGCAGGGCCCCGGCTTCTGCAGAGAACCCTTGTCACCAAGGTTAGAGGCATCAGGGAGCAGATTTGAGAATGATACAGATTTCACAGTCTCCAGGTTGTGCTGTGGTTTTTAGTTTTTCTCTCCCCAACTTTGTCTCCATCTTCCTTGACTGCCTGCCTGCTCTGGGGATCTTTGGTATTCTCCAGGCCAGAATACTGGAGTGGGTAGCCTTTCCCTTCTCCAGGGTATCTTCCCAACCCAAGGATCAAACCCAGGTCTCCCGCATGCAGGCGGATTCTTTAGCAGCTGAGCCACCAGGGAAGCCCTGACAACCTTATAGAAACCACTTAACCAGCTCCCACAGTTGCAGAAGGTCACATCTCTCTAACAAGCCTCGTGCGGTCTTACACACACACACACACACACACACACAATTACAGTGGTTTGCTTCTTTAGTTGAACCCCAACTGATAGTCATTCCAGAAAGCTTATTATTAGGCTGTGGTGGGGAAGGCAACCCTCAACCAGACTTAAGTCAACGCTGCAGCCTCCTGTGTTCCAGATGGAGAATCCTGGGAGATATTTAAAATGCTTCTCGTGGGTACTGGCAGAATTCATCCCCTATTGTCTCTAGCAGTGACTTCAGTAATGCTCATAGATTCAGCATTTCTTCCTTCCCTGTCTCATGCCTGCCCTCTCTCACTCATGCTTCATAAGATCCCCTCCAAAATAAATGAATGCATCCACATCCTTGTCATAGGCTCTGCTTCAGAGAAACCCAAATTCTCATATAGTAATTAACTTTTTTGGTTACTATGTTTCTTATTAAATTATTGCATTTTTACCTAACCAAACAGCAAATGAGGAAACAGCCTAGCAACAAATTAAAATTAGCAAAGATACAGAAACACTAGGCTAAAGTCAAGTAGGAACTACAGAAGTAAAATAATCATATGGCCTGACTTGAGGGTATGATTTTTCTAGTAATGTCATTAGTCTTTAAATAGTTACATTGTCTAAAATGTACTTATTTTTTTCCCATGGGCTCTTTCTTGCTTCTGACTTACATGCAGCAAAGAAAATTATCAATTGAATAAGTTTCTTTAAGGATGTGCTTACTACCCTCCCCAAACCGGTGTCTGATATACCAACCATCCCAGTTGGTTTCGAGTCCATTATTGAATCTCTTTCTGTGTTGTGCTGATCTTCCTGAAATTAACAAGGGCTTTTAGGTTATCAGTGGAGTTTACCCATAGTTGTGTTTTGGGGTCATGTTGCTTCTGGCTGAGAGCTTAACAACAATCATAGTAACAGGGTAATTGTGATGATGTTGGACTGACTGAGTACTTTACACACCTGCTCAGCTTTAATGCTCATGCAAACTCCGAGAGGTAGCACTGTGGTCCCCATTGTGTAGGTGAGCACACTTGAGATTCAGAGAAGTTAACGCACCCAGATCACAGAGCTATTGAGTGACAGGTTAGATGCCCATCCCTGTCTGCCTGTCTTAGCTCTGCCATTAAATACTTCATCCTTTCTCATCAGATAGTTTCTGAGGCCTTTGGAGATTGACATGATGTCCCTGAGGACAGTGTTAGAGGCACTGTCTCCTCCACTTTTCGTGCACAGGCCCTGTAAATGCCAGGCAGATGGCTCGACAGCCTCTAACCCTAAGGTCAGCTTGAATCCTGGAATGCCATAACAGAGTTTACAGTGACTCCTAGCTCACCAGCCTCAGGGACAGGATAGGAGTGAGGCTTGCCCTTATCTCTTACAGATTTCGTTCTTATCACACAATGTGGGCAGGAAACAGTTCATTACTGGAAGTACTAATTATAAGCTATTGCATCACAATTACCTTCCTTCTAACCTTATTATTCAAAGTTATATCATAGGGGGATTTTAGTTGGTCCTGTTCACTGATATAAATTATTGTACCCATGCCCTAAAGAGCTACTTATGAAGATACTCCAAATCACTTATTTGATGTAAAAGAGAATGAGGTTAAGAAAAAGGAATGTTTGTTGAGAGCTTCCTCAAATGCCAGGTATTGTAATCTTACACATGCACACATTAATGTTCTGTTTTTATCGTAACTGATTCTATGCACCAGCAACTTGATGGCAATACTTGTATATTTTTTCTCTTTATTATTGATAAAAAGATAGGGAGTTGAGTAAGAATAAAGAGCAATTAACCAAAAATCAGACCTTTGTACAGGTGCATAGCATACTAAGTTTAGCTTATTCTATTTGATTGTAATAACAATGTTCTTTAGAATATTTCTGGTCACGTTTGAACTACATATGCTTTTAAAGTTGGTTTCAAAACTTTGGTATGGGATACTTAGCATGGAAACAGTGGCTGACTTTATTTTTGAGGGCTCCAAAATCACTGCAGATGGTGACTACAGCCATGAAATTAAAAGATGCTTACTCCTTGGAAGGAAAGTTATGACCAACCTAGGCAGCATATTAAAAAGCAGAGACATTACTTTGCCAACAATGGTCTGTCTAGTCAAGGCTATAGTTTTTCCAGTGGTCATGTATGGATGTGAGAGCTGGACTATAAAGAAAGCTGAGCGCCGAAGAATTGATGCTTTTGAACTGTGGTGTTGGAGAAGACTCTTGAGAGTCCCTTGGACTGCAAGGAGATCCAACCAGTCCATCCTAAAGGAGATCAGTCCTGGGTGTTCATTGGAAGGACTGATGTTGAAGCTGAAACTCCAATACTTTGGCCACCTGATGCGAAGAGCTGACTCATTTGGAAAGACCCTGGTGCTGGGAGGGACTGGGGGCAGGAGGAGAAGGGGACAACTGAGGATGAGATGGTTGGATGGCATCACCGACTGGATGGACATGGGTTTCAGTGGACTCTGGGAGTTGGTGATGGACAGGGAGGCCTGGAGTGCTGCAGTTCATGGGGTCGCAAAGAGTCAGACATGACTGAGTGACTGAACTGAACAGAGCTGGGATACTTTTCATATAAACAGAACACCATACTTCCCATTGTATGGTGATATAATAAATATTTTTAAACAAGCAAAAAAAGTAAAGAACATTTCTTATATTAATCAGTTCAGTCACTCAGTCATGTCCGACTCTTTTTGACCCCATGGACTGCAGCATGGCAGGCCTCCCTGTCTATCACCAACTCCCGGAGTTTACTCAAACCCATGTCCATCAAGTTGGTGATGCCATCCAACTGTCTCATCCTCTGTCGTCCCCTTCTCCTCCTGCCCTCAATCTTTCCCAGCACCAGGGTCTTTCCAAATGAGTCAGCTCTTCTCATCAGGTGGCCAAAGTATTGGAGTTTCAGCTTCAGCATCAGTCCTTCCAATGAACACCCAGGACTGATCTCCTTTAGGAGGGATTAGTTTGGTCTCCTTGCAGTCCAAGGGACTCTCAAGAGTCTTCTCCAACACCACAGTTCAAAAGCATCAATTCTTCGGCGCTCAGCTTTCTTTATAGTCCAGCTCTCACATCCATACATGAATACTGGAAAAACCATAGCTTTAATTAGACAGACCTTTGTCAGCAAGGTAATGTCTCTGCTTTTTAATATGCTGTCTAGGTTGGTCATAACTTTTCTTCCAAGAAGCAGTGTCTTTTAATTTCATGGCTGTAGTCACTATCTGCAGTGATTTTGGAGCCCCCCAAAATAAAGTTTATCGCTGTTTCCACTGTTTCCCCATCTATTTGCTATAAAGTAATGGGATCAGATGCCATGATCTTCATTTTTTGAATGTTAAGTTTTAAGCCAGCTTTTTCACTCTCCTCTTTCACTTTCATCAAGAGGCTTTTAGTTCTTCTTCACTCTCTTCCATAAGGGTGGTGTCCTCTGCATATCTGAGGTTATTGATATTTCTCCCAGCAGTCTTGTTTCCAGCTTGTACTTCATCCAGTCCAGCATTTCACATGATGTATCCTGCATATAAGTTAAATAAGCAGGATGACAGTTTACAACCTTGACATACTCCTTTCCCAATTTGGAACCAGTTTGTTGTTCCATGTCTAGTTCTAGCTGTTGCTTCTTGACCTGCATACAGATTTCTCAGGAGGCAAGTAAGGTGGTCTGATATTCCCATCTCTTTAAGAATTTTCTGCAAAGGTTTTGGCATAGTCAGTAAAGCAGAAGTAGATGTTTTTCTGGAACTCTCTTGCTTTTTTGATGATCCAGTGGATGTTGGCAATTTGATCTCTGATTCCTCTGCCTTTTCTAAATCCAGCTTGAACATCTGGAAGTTCTCAGTTAACGTACTGTTCAAGCCTCTCTTGGAGAATTTTGAGCATTACTTTGCTAGTGTGTGAGATGAGTGCAGTTGTGCGGTAGTTTAAACATTCTTTGGCATTGCCTTTCTTTGGGATTGGAATGAAAACTGTCCTTTTCCAGTCCTGTGGCCACTGCTGAGTTTTCCAAATTTGCTGGCATATTGAGTGCAGCACTTTCACAGCATTATGTTTTAGGATTTGAAATAGCTCAACTGGAATTCCATCACTTCCACTAGCTTTGTTCGTAGTGATGCTTCCTAAGGCCCACTTCACTTCACATTCCAGGATGTCTGGCTCTAGTGTGAGTGATCACACCATCAAGTATATTAATAGCATGTATCTATGGTGCTTGATAAATTCACAAACCCTCTTCCTCTGTGCTTTTAAGCACCTTCAGGTGGTAAAGAGGCAACTTGATCCCCACTTACAGGTGGTGAGACTGAGGCTAAGAGAGACTAGATAACTTGCCTAAGAAGCCCAGTGTTGACATCTTCTAGCTGTAAGCTAGAGTAAACCTGACCAGTTTGGTGAATTTTTTCTTTGATTCCATAACTATTAATAGACTGGATTGGTTAAAAAGAAAGAATGGATTGAAGAGGAGAGATTGAGACTAGAAAGAGTGTTGACTTTAAATTATACAATCAAAGGCTCAGAGTCTGGGTGGTACAAAGAGTTTGTATACTGCTTCATGTTTCTCCTACATGTTTGAGAGAAGTCGGTGATTACTCCAGTTGTTTCTAACATGCCCTGCAGAAATGTTGCACCAGAGGTGGAGTGAAGGCTGCCTTAACACTGTGAAATGCTTAGAAGACAAAGTATGTGATTCTGAGTATTGAATTATAATACCCCGAGAGAAAGGAACACAGTATTCTACGGTAGCTACACACAGGAAGAAATGAAGCAAATTTTATCCATGAAGATTTTATAGAAAATACTCTAATAAAATCAGGGACAGAGTACATAAAATAGAGCAGTATCATTTTATACTTGTTTCTGCTTAATGCCAACTCACAGAATTACAATGTCACCACCAGAATTATTACCCAACAATAATTAAACACAGTGAAGTGGCTTTGGTGTACTTGCATCTCTGTAGTTGATCCATAGGAAACATGAACATAGTGTGTGGATTTTGTGGCACTATTAATAGACATATATGTTTCTGAATTACAGAAGGAATATGTGCTTATTGTAAACAAAGAATCATTCTCCATGTTCCCTCTTCCTTCCCACACCCAGTGGTAACATGTAATAATAAATGTTTGTTTATTTTAAATAAAAAGATGGGATAAGGAATATAAAAGCTAGTGTTTCTGAAACTTGGGATGAAATGTGTAAAATAACGAAGTTATTTATTGGCAAAAAGATTTGAATGGATGGAAACTAAAAAAGTTAAAACCTACTAGGAAAGATCTTAAAGGAACCTTAGGATTCTAGAAAGTAATTGTGTGACTTCAGGGCTGTTTTATTTTTAACAGAAATGTCAGTATGATTTAAGAGTGAGGACCATCTGAGGCATTTAAAAAACCAGTTATTTCATTTTGTTAAAGCATGCTCTAATTACTTCAAGATTTTGCCATGTATGTGTCTCTGTGGATGAACTCAGAGCACTCTAACCCATCACAGACTTTATCACACAGCATTACAACTGTGTATTTACTATCTGTCTCACAGTGTAAGGATTATATTTTGCTTACCAGAGTATTTCCAGGGTCTGGTAAACCTTATATGGCAAATATAATCACTCATTAAATGGTTTGGGATGAAGGGGAAGGAGGATGCAGGATAAAAGCACCTCGTCATTCTGAATAGAATACAGTTTTTCCAGCGGGAGTAGTCAGAAATAGCTTCATGTAGATTATCTGCCCTAGTTATTTCCCTCATGGTCTTTTCAGAATGCATTGGTCCTCAGTGTTACAGCTTAGAAGGGATTGAGTCTTTATCTCTTCTGTTGTCATTTCAATTACAAATGCGTGTCCTAGATTAGGGTTCATGTTAGCCAGTGTCCCACCTTCTGAGGTAGCATCCCAAATGTAATATAGTTAGATGTCTGAGACTCTGCCAATATTGCCTTATCAGCCCTGGTTTCTGTTAGCACTGGATCCTTTCTACTTCACTAATTTTACAATTCTCCCCTACCCAAATGCCTTCTAGAAATTTCTTACAGAAAATATATAAAACTTGAAGATTTTTCCAGCAGAGAAAATTTACAAGAAAAAATTTTTTATTACAGTTTCCTTATCCTTTTAAAAAGAAGCTATGTTGAAGAAGAGTACAAAGGCTTTTTAAAGAAGAGATTTAGTTAACATTCAGAAATTTAACATTCAGAATCATGGCTCTAGTACATAAGTGATATCATATCAATTGCCACATGAATAATTATAATTCTGAATACTCAGATTTATGATAAGCCCTTTTAAATCCAGGAAGTTTTGAAAGTTATAATATTAAAGACACTGTGGCCTGGTGACCTTGAAGTCAGACAAGCCTGCATGTGAATGAACTTGGACCTTATGACTTGGGCCCTGCAAGCTACTTAATCCTTGGAGTCCTATTAGGGAAACAGGAAGAACACCTGCCTTATGAGATTTAGTTAAATATTGAATCATGTTAACACAGACGGGTGCTGCTATTAATATATAGATTTTCAGCACATGGTAGCTCCTTTCTCAACAGTAATGTCAGAGCAGTACTGCATATTTGTATTGTTCTTAAAGAAATCTGTTGAAAGAACATTTTAGTAGCTTCTGGAAGGAATAGCTGGAGAGATACGTGTCTTCTGGAGGGAGGGGAACCAGAGCAAGTCCGTGAACTTCGCAGCAGGGAGTCATCTGTCTCTCCAGGACTCCCCCATAAGATGTTTCAGCCACCTCGGTCACTTCCTACCTGTTCAGATTTTCACATTCCCAGGAGAAGGTGGAGGCCCGACTCAGGTCTCAGGCCCTGCTCAGCTAAGAAGGCCAGAGAGTCTGGCCACTGGGAGTCACTCCAGACAGGCCAGCTGACTTGCTGTGTCTTCTCTATGTAACACCTGAAATATTTTTGAACTTTTTCCATTTTAATTTATAAAACTTAAGCTCCTGAGCTAAGAAGCCAAACTGTGTATGTATTTGTCTACTCGTTTATTCATTTAACAGACTTGTGTGTGTGTGCTTACTATGTGCCAGTGCCTGTGCCTGACTTAACAAATGACTAAGGATTTATCTCTGACTAGCCTAAGACATATGGTTAGCGGCAGTCTGATTGTTTTGCAGTTTACTTCAGATACACAATCAGAGTAACTTTGAAATTTGATCACCAGTAGGCACCCAGTATAACCTGTTCTTCACTTCCCCCCACCATCCGGCCATTGCAGTTTCCTTGTGAAAACACGGCATCTCTTCTTTTTAGGAAATGATGGTTTTATTTATTGACATTCGTGTTTTCTGAATTTATTTGTAGTATTAATTGTTGTAATTATTCATGATTTTTCACAAGGACAGAATTTCAAGGATGATGGTAACATAGAAATCATCTTGTCCCATTCCATCTTTTTCAGATGAATAAATTGTGGCCCAAAGTGGTTAGGTGGCTTGTCAAAGTCATTCATTTTGTCCTACAGTCAGGATTGGTGCCGGAGAAGGCAATGGCATCCTACTCCAGTGTTTGTGCCTGGAGAATCCCAGGGATGGGGGAGCCTGGTGGGGTGCCATCTATGGGGTTGCACAGAGTCGGACACGACTGAAGTGACTTAGCAACAGCAGCAGGATTGGTGCTCCAGCTGTTACTCATTTCAATCCAGTCCATTTCAGAAATGCAGTATTTCCTCTATGTATGAAAATTTTCAAATAGTTTGGGATAAAGATGTGTGGGACAGAAGTGAGAGACTTTTAAAACAGGAAGGTATAGCAGATGCTGAATTTCTCTGGGAAAATGCTTATACTATACCTACCTATTATCATTAAATGGGCACCTTTATTTAACTTGTAAAAACTTTGATCTTAATATCTGATATTTTCTTTAAAAAATCATGACTGTAATGTGTAAGTGACGTATGTTACTTACAAGTCAAATGCATAGTTACCAGTTCAGCTCTTTGGACTTAATTATGCTCACAAGGCAGTGTCTGAGTGCTTCGCCTAACTTTTTTTTTCATTTTGTGGACTAGGGTTTGGGTTTCAAAGAAACAGCTAAAATTTTCAAAGGGTGGATGCTGTTTTCTACAGCTTTTGGAAGTTATAGCTAGGTGTTAAGATGAAGTTAAATGGGAGCTGGCAGAAATGTTAGAAATTAACTGTTAATTATTTGTGTTTCTAAGAAGAATTCTATTTTGAGGACACCTGGACAGCAGTTATACTTGCAGGACTGAACTGAATAAGTTGAGGTATATTTGCTGTGTTTTATTATATTATGATTAAAACAGGCTCCTTTTTTCAACCATCACACAGCAAATTGTTTGTGGATATTTGTTAACCAGTGAAGCATAGAGATGAGAAAAGGAAAACTCATGGGGATTAATGTGTGAAAAATAACACTAGTATTACGTGTTAGAGTAATGGATAAATGATCCCATTATGCACTTTTGCTAGGGATATCAGTTTTTTTTAAATTTCTAATAAAAATTAACATAGCTCAAGGTGCACCACAGCTTTCAATTCTTCTGATCATTATTATCATTATTTCTAAAGTTAGGCTTTTGAAATTTAAAAAAAATTTCCTCAAAAGATACTAATTTTATCCCCAAGTAGGTCTTAATCCTTCCAGTTTTTCTGTGACCATTGGAAGATGACCTGTGTTTACTGGTGTGTATCTGGGAGCATTTTGGAAGGAATGACAAAAGAAGTTTAATTTGTCATTGAAATATTTAGAGTAACCAAAAAAATCTATAGGTATTGAGGAAGAATTAAATTAATCTCAGTAATTATTTAAGTATAAGGTGACATGCTGCATGGTTTAGGAGAATCAAAGGGCTCGGACTTTGCCTTCTCAAATGGAACCCATTAAGTAATTTAGGAAGTGAATAGCTTTTGATGAGGTTCAGGACACATGACCCCAAAATATGGCTCCTTGACAAGAGAACACAAGAGTCAAGGTCCCTGTTCTCTTGAACTTTTAGTGGTGATAGGCCAGTGAAAAGTGAATCTGTAACTGATTTACTTGCAGTTCAAGAGAAGAACTAGGAAGAAATTAAAACAAGGAGAGATGAGAGACGAGGAGTCCTGCAGGAGGGATAGTCTTGAACAGGGTGATAGGAAGTCCACTTGAGGAGGCAGCATTTGAGTGAGAGCTGAATGATGGGGGTCAGTGATACACAGACTAGATGGAGGGGTATTCCAGGCAGAGGAAGTGGTATGTGCAAAGTCAGGGGGCAAGAATGAAATTGACAAATTTCAGGAACAGAGAGGAAGCCTGTATGCCTCGAGAGCCTAGAGGGAAGAGAAGAGGTCAGAGGTAGACAGAGGCCAGAAAGGGGAACACTTCAAATTTTATTCTAAGTGCACTTGGTGGGCTACTGAGCTTTTAGCAAGGGTGTGACAAGATTTAATTTATGCTTTTCAGTTCAGTTCAGTTGCTCAGTCGTGTCCAACTCTTTACGACCCCATGAATTGCAGCACCACAGGCCTCCCTGTCCATCACCAACTCCCGGAGTTTACTCAAACTCATGTCCATTGAGTCGGTGATGCCATCCAGCCATCTCATCCTCTGTCATCCCCTTCTCCTCCTGCCCCCAGTCCCTCCCAGCATCAGGGTCTTTTCAGATGAGTCAGCTCTTTGCATCAGGTGGCCAAAGTATTGGAGTTTCAGCTTCACCATCAGTCCTTCCAATGAACACCCAGGACTGTTCTCCTTTAGGATGGACTGGTTGGATCTCCTTGCAGTCCAAGGAACTCTCAAGAGTCTTCTCCAACACCACAGCCCCAAAGCATCAATTCTTCTGCACTCAGTTTTCTTCACAGTCCAGCTCTCACATCCATAGCTTTTAGAAGATCATTTTGGCTCTTGTATAGAGAACAGATTGAAGAGGGCAAGAGTAGCCACGGAGATGTGCTGGTGGCTTGGAAAAGGTTAACAACAGTGGGAAAAGGGAAGAATTTGATCAATTTTGGAGTTTGTTTTGGAACTAGAGCAGATACCAGTTGCTGAGGGATTGTATGTATGCAAAGAAAGGGCAGTGAAGAAGGACTTCTTGAATTTTGAATAGCTGAGTGGATGGTAGTAGCATTTATTGAGATGGGAAGAGTCAGCAGGGGCTGATGTGGGAGAAAGAATCAATTATCCCCTTCTCCTAAATTGGGGTTTTCTTGAGGGAGACGATGAGGACTAGAAGGTTAAGACCCTGAGCCTGGGTGCTGTGGACAGGACCAAGAGTCGAATTCAAACAGCCCTGCTCCTATCTTTATACCCTTGTTTGGCTTCATGGTTAGAATTTTAAGGATAGAGTCAAGGAGGGGAGGGCATTTAGGACAGAGGGAACCGTGGGCCACAAAGTGTGAAGCCTTGGAGCAGCAATTTGGGACTTGTCACTGGAGAAGTGTTCTTCGTGGGTCCTGGTTGGTTAGGGTCTCAGAGAAACCTAGATCTAATTTCCTTCTTAATCTCCCTCAGTTAAAATCTAGTCCATTCTCTTGAGAACTTTTAAGATCTGAAGCTAGAGTATTTGTCCAAGCTGGATGGTTTACTCAAAATTTGATTTGGGAAACATGGCTTCTTTTTTTTCTTTTTCTTTCTTTTTTCTTTTATTGGATTAAAAAAGAACCCTCTAAAGGTTTTCTTCTGAAGGGTTATTTTTAGCTACAAAAGTTATCCTCTTTTCCCCCTGAATTATATGAACTGTCTTCCTTGGACTCTTCTGTTATATGAACTGACTTGTTATTTGAATGGTTACTTTCACAGATTTCGGAGCATTTAGAATTCCTTTTAATTCTTTATGCAGTAGTTTGCTCTCTCCCTTCATCTTCTCTGCCTAAATATTCAATCTCTGGGTGAGGTCGGTGGCATCGCAGATGTGACCAAGCTAGCATATTTTGCCATACAGGAAATTCTTTCAGAGGAAGCAAGCAATAAATAATTTCTGCTCAGGAAACAACTGAGTACACATCCAGCCTCTATAATTCTGTTTAGTGTAGGACTTACCACCACACCATACATAGACAGTGACCTGTGACTTTCTGATGATAAAGAACATGTTTCTAATTAAGAGTATTACTCAGTCTCTTATGCTTTAGGACTTAGAAATTTGCTTTTCAGCTATCACGCTTCCTCTCTCCCCTCCCCCAACATTGGATAGCTAGATAGGAATGCGATACTCCTTCTATTCACTTGAAGTCTTTTTAACTCTGAAAATAAGTTTCATAATAGAATGAACTTGAGAGGCTTTGGCTTGTTTACTAAATATAGTGATAAATATTTAATCTCACAACATATGCTTATGCTTTTCCTTTAAAAAAGGGGGTGGGGGCAAAGTGGAAGAGAAAAGAGAGAAAGTATGGTGGCAGCTGCGCGTGCATGCTCGGTCTCTGACCCCACGGACTGTAGCCCACCACGCTCTGTCCATAGGATTCTCCAGGCAAGAGCACTGGAGTGGCTGCCATGCCCTCCTCCAGGGGATCTTCTGACCCAGGGACGGAACCCACGCCTCCTGTGTCTCCCGCGTTGGCAGGCGGTTCTTGCCCACTGAGCCATTTGAGAACCTGCTGACACTTGGTGGCAGTTAATAGTTTGTTGTCCATCAACTTCCAGTCTCCACTTCTTCGCTTTGTGATCTTGGAATTGAACCTGTAAACCTTTCCCTCTTGCCGGCCGGCACATTGTCAGCAGAGGGACTAGAGCAACCCTGCGAGCTGTATGATCATGCCACCCAGCGTGGCTGTTCTCCCGCTCTCTGTACATCTCATGCCCCACCAGTGCCTGCTCACCTACACCCAGCTTACATGACTGACCCCCTTACATACTTGCCGCAGGCCCCAGCGAGTGACCCGTCTTATCAAAGGGGTGGTGGATGCCCCACTGCTAGTTTCCCTGGTAACTGATGAGCCAGTCTGAGGAGTCCTGACCACTGAGCAGCCAGGGAATTCTCTACATGTAACTGTTTTTAAGTGTACTCAGTGATGCTTACTCAGTTAAGTGTTGACAAGAAGACAGTCTTGCAAACCCAGCTCTTTATTTAGAAATTCAATTAATGAAATAATGTATAATTAACACACAATTACATATAAACAGCAGCTTCTAAAATACTTAATTTAGATGGAATTAAGCACAGTAAAAATGCTGTCTCCTACAGGAGAGTTCCAGGGTGGTCCAGTCCCTGGGCTGTGGCCTTCCTTTCTCGTGTGTCTATTTTCTACATTCTTCCCGTGTAGTAATAGATTTGGACATACAAGGGTTTCACAGTTTAAAAAAAGTATTTGAAATGACTTGTCTATTTATTAATTATACCCTTGAACAGGTCCTGGAAGAAGGTTTGGGATTTGCCCAAGGGAACATAGCTAGAGTGAGTCAGTGAGAGAACCAACAGGAAAAAAGTCCTAGGGAGCTGATGCCTCTGCATGAATTTCCTGTTTCACCATGCTCTGACTCCTTGATAGGTTAATTTCTGAGAGAATTCTTTTTCTTTTCCTTTCTTTCCTTTACAAGTCTTTTAACCTTATATTGTATGTACATAAACTCTTAACTGCCTCTTGATACATTCAAAATGCAGGAAATAGAAGTCTAATGAGCTTTTACTATTATACTGAAATAACAACTTGCTGTTGTTAAAAATGATGCTGTTTTGACATATCATAGAGCAAAACTGAACTTGAGTCTATTGTATTAAATACTTTATTTCCTCTTTCCGGCATCAAACCCACCAGTTCTCTGCTCGGCATGCCTCACTGTGCGAGTGCCTGCTTCTCATCTCTTGGCTCTGCTGACCCTCCACTGAGTACCTTCCCCTAGGCCTTTCTTCCCTTACACGTCTGCCTGTCTTGCACTTGTAATCTGCCCCATGCCCCTTAGCAACCGATTACACACTTTTTTTTTCCTTCTGAGGTTCTGTTGTCTTCATAGCCAGAGGGCTGGTTGCTTGAGGGTGAAGTGTTCAGTCCCTACTGTGGTCCTAAACTCATATACATTCTGTCCTTACCAGTTGGGCTAATTGTCTGTTGGTTTGCATATTATGGTTTCACTGAATCACCTTAAAAATAAGCATTTTTTCCTATATTTAATTCAAAAGAGCTCAGCTGGAATTCCATTCACCTCTAGTAGCTTTGTTTGTAGTGATGCTTCCTAAGGCCCACTTGACTTCACATTCCAGGATGTCTGGCTCTATGTGAGTGATCACACCATCGTGATTATCTGGGTCGTGAAGATCTTTCTTTGTATAGTTCTGTGTATTCTTGCCACCTCTTCTTAATATCTTCTGTTTCTGTTAGGTCCATACTATTTCTGTCCTTTATTGAGCCCATTTTTGCATGAAAATTTCCCTTGGTATCTCTAGTTTTCTTGAACAGATCTCTAGTCTTTCCCATTCTATTGTTTTCCTCTATGTCTTTGCAGTGATCACTGTGGAAGGCTTTCTTATCTCTTCTTGCTGTTCTTTGGAACTCTGCATTTAATTGGGAATATCTTTCCTTTTCTCTTTTGCCTTTCACTTCTCTTCTTTTCATAGCTGTTTTTAAGGCCTTCTCAGACAACGGTTTTGCCTTTTTGCATTTCTTTATCTTGGGGATGGTCTTGATCCTGTCTCCTGTACAGTGTCACGAACCTCTGCCCATAGTTCATCAGGCTCTCTGTCTATCAGATCTAGTCCCTTAAATCTATTTCTCACTTCCACTGTATAGTCATAAGGGATTTGATTTAGGTCATACCTGAATGGTCTAGTGGTTTTCCCTACTTTCTTCAGTTTAAGTCTGAATTTGGCAATAAGGAGTTCATGATCTGAGCCACAGTCAGCTCCTGGTCTTGTTTTGCTGACTGTATAGAGCTTCTCCATCTTTGGCCGCAAAGAATATAATCAATCTGATTTCGGTGTTGACCATCTGGTGATGTCCATGTGTAGAGTCTTCTCTTGTGTTGTTGGAAGAGGGTGTTTGCTATGACCAGTGCATTCTCTTGGCAGAACTCTATTAGCCTTTGCCCTTCTTCATTCTGTACTCCAAAGCCAAATTTGCCTGTTACTCCAGGTGTTTCTTGACTTCCTACTTTTGCATTCCAGTCACCTATAATGAAAAGGACATCTTTTTGGGGTGTTAAGTCTAAAAGGTCCTGTAGGTCTTCATAGAACCTTTCAACTTCAGCTTCTTCAGTGTTACAGGTCGGGGTATAGACTTGGATTACCGTGATATTGAATGGTTTGCCTTGGAAATGAACAGAGATCATTCTGTTGTTTTTAAGATTGCATCCAAGTATTGCATTTCAGACTCTTTTGTTGACTGTGATGGCTCCTCCATTTCTTCTAAGGGATTCCTGCCCACAGTAGTAGATATAATGGTCATCTGAGTTAAATTCATTCATTCCAGTCCATTTTAGTTTGCTGATTCCTAAAATGTCGACATTCACTCTTACCATTTCCTATTTGACACTTCCAATTTGCCTTGATTCATGGACCTAACATTCCAGGTTCCTATGCAATATTGCTCTTTACAGCATCAGATCTTTCTTCTATCACCAGTCACATCTATAACTGGGTGTTTTTGTTTTGGCTCTGTCTCTTCATTCTTTCTGAAGTTATTTCTCCACTTATCTCTGGTAGCATATTGGGTGCCTACCAACCTGGGGAGTTGATCTTTCAGTGTCCTATCTTTTTGCCTTTTTATATAATTCATGGGGTTCTCAAGGCAAGAATACTGAAAGTGAGGTGATGGAATTCCAGTTGAGCTATTTCAAATTCTAAAAGATGATGCTGTGAAAGTGCTGTATTCAATATGCCAGCAAATTTGGAAAACTCAGCAGTGGCCACAGGACTGGAAAAAGGCAGGTTTCATTCCAATCCCTAAGAAAGGCAATCCCAAAGATGCTTAAACTACCGCACAATTGCACTCATCTCACACGCTAGTAAAGTACTGCTCAAAATTCTCCAAGCCAGGCTTCAGCAATACGTGAACCAAGAACTTCCAGATGTTCAAGCTCGTTTTAGAAAAGGCAGAGCAACCAGAGATCAAATTGCCAACATCCACTGGATCACTGAAAAAGCAAGAGAGTTTCAGAAAAACATCTATTTCTGCTTTATTGACTATGCCAAAGCCTTTGACTGTGTAGATCACAGTAAACTGTGGAAAATTCTGAATGAGATGGACATACCAAACCACCTTACCTGCCTCCTGAGAAATCTGTATGCAAGTCAGGAAGCAACAGTTAGAACTGGACATGGAACAACAGACTGGTTCCAAATAGGAAAAGGAGTACGTCAAGGCTGTATATTGTCACCCTGCTTATTTAACTTATATGCAGAGTACATCATGAGAAACGCTGGGCTGGATGAAGCACAAGCTGGAATCAAGATTGCTGTGAGAAATATCAATAACCTCAGATATGCAGATGACACCACCCTTATGGCAGAAAGTGAAGAAAAACTAAAGAGCCTCTTGATGAAAGTGAAAGAGGAGAGTGAAAAAGTTGGCTTAAAGCTCAACATTCAGAAAACTAAGATCATGGCATCCGGTCCCATCACTTCATGGCAGATAGATGGGGAAACGGTGGAAACAGTGGCTGACTTTATTTTTTGGGGTTCCAAAATCACTGCAGATAGTGACTGCAGCCATGAAATTAAAAGATGCTTGCTCCTTGGAAGAAAAGTTATGACCAACCTAGACAATATATTAAAAAGCAGAGGCATTACTTTGCCAACAAAGGTCCATCTAGTCAAGGCTATGGTTTTTCCAGTGGTCACGTATGGATGTGAGAGAAAGCTGAGTGCCAAAGAATTGATGCTTTTGAATGTGGTGTTGGAGAAGACTCTTGAGAGTCCCTTGGACTACAAGGAGATCCAACCAGTCCATCCTAAAGGAGATCAGTCCTGGGTGTTCATTGGAAGAACTGATGTTGAAGCTGAAACTCCAATACTTTGGCCGCCTGATGTGAAGAACTGACTCATTTGAAAAGACCCTGATGCTGGGAAATACTGAAGGCAGGAGGAGAAGGGGATGACAGAGGAAGAGATGGTTGGATGGCATCACCAACTCAATGGAGATGAGTTTGGGTGGACTCTGGGAGTTGGTGATGAACAGGAAGGCCTGACGTGCTGTGGTCCATGGTGTCACAAAGAGTCAGGCATGACTGAGTGACCAAACTGAACTGAGCTATATTTAATTTGATCTTTGTGTCAGTGTCCTTTCAGTTTTCTTTCTTTCCTAAAATAAATTACTGTATGCCAGTAGACCTAAAAGAGCATGTTGCCATAAGATTTGTTCTGCATATAGTTATTTCCAGGGGTGACTTACTGAGTGGTGATGGTATTTTTAGTTGGTTTTTATTTTTTATTCCCTTTGAGTCTTCTGTCATTGCCAGTTTCTGTTTCAGCACCATCTTGATAGGTGTCAGGGTGTGGTGGCAAAGTGAATGTCAGGCCCTGAGGCTGAGACTGCAAACTGATGACTATGAGACTATGATGGAGGCAGTAAGATGTGGTTAGAATGTAGTAGAGCTTTAAGAGGCAGACAGAAGATAGAAATACATCCATTGTGTTTTAGGAAGGAATCCAAAATGAGATATATAATTACAAATTCATAACTTTAGAAATGACAGACGCAAAGACATACCTTTTAAAGTTTAAGTCATCCTGGTTTTAAGCTGATGTCTTTTGTTTTGCTTTATTAGAATAGAACATGATATTTTACAAAAAAATTTTTTAAAAACCTGTAAGTAAGCCTGCAGTGGGATAGAGTGAAAGCGTTTTGTGTGTTAGTTTGCAGAATTTGAGTGGAGTTGCCAACTGTGCTACTCCGGGGGGCCCTCAGCCTTCTATCACCTCAGACATCCAGGCGTCAAAGCCAGGAAGACAACTTGATTAGCTCCATCTAGTTAAGCCTTTCATATCTTGATTCTCTTCGTTTGAGATAATTCTGGATAACAATTAGCTTACATAAGGAGCAAACAGTTGGTAAATATTCTTATCTGAAAGGCATCTCCTGTAGAAATTTTTTTCCTATGTGATGTCTTTCTCTGAGCTCTATTATACTTGATTTGTTCTCTCCATTATATTTCCTCTCATTATCCCTGTATTAAATCTATTATTGTAAAGAATTATAAATGTCATTTCAAGAGTCTAGTTCAGATTTAGCTGATAATCTTGAAGAATAACATGCATTTAGGAAATACATTGTACCTAAGTTTAATGCATTTTCAGAGTGAACATACCTATGTTATATTTATCTGGGTTTTATCAACACCCTAGAAATCCCTTATACTCCCTTTTAGTCACTGCTTAAATCCTGAAGTATTTGCCTGTTTTTGAAATTTATAAAAATGGAATCTTGGAGCATGTACTCTTTTGTACCATTTTGCTTAGCATATGTGTGAGATTCATTCATGTTGATTGCTACAATATTCCATCTGATGAATACCTCCTTTTTTATAATACCAATGAAGATTTCTGTAGTTTCCAGTGTTTGCTTATTATAGAGAGTGCTTCTATGAATGTTCTTATATTTGTCTTTTGAGCACATATGCAATTATTTCTCTTGTTTTATATCTAGGAGTAGATTGCTGGGTCATTAAGTATGTATGTATTTGGAGATATTGCCAGTTTTCAAAGTTGTAGATTACACAATCAACCAGCAGTGTTTGAGAATTCCAGTTTGAACACAGATTTTAGTCTCAGATTCCTGGCTTGGGAATCTGATCAACCCAGCTTGGAACAGATGTCTGTTCCATTGTGATGAAGGGGCTGGGGCTCACATAATACAGACCTGATCTGGGGGCGTCCATCATTACTACATTTGAAGCGGAACTAGAGGCAGTTTTTAGAACATGGAAAATTGTATGATCTAGGTCGATATCCTGAAACGTTTTATCATGTATATAAATTAGATGCACAAAGAGAGGCTCTGAACTGGACATACATACCGCTTTGAGTCATCAGGAAAATAGTGTAATTGAAGGCATGTGGCTACATGAAACTAGTGACTAGTTCCACTAGCACATAATGGAACTCTGGGAAACACTGACATTTAAAGGGTGACAAGACGAGGAGTCTCTAAAGAAGGCTGACTGAGAAGACGTGATCAGAGATCCAAGGGAACATGATCTCATGGAAGCCAGAAGAGACAATGTTTCGAGGACAAGTGTAATCAAGAGTGGTCGAGTATCAAGTGATCAAGTATGATGATTGCTCCTTTGAAGTCCGTGACCAAGAAGTTTTCCTTTGTTTTAGAGATAAGGAGAGCAGTGACTTTCGGAAAGTAGTTTCAGCGAAACGATAGAACAGGAGCCAGATTGCAATAGGTAAAGAATGAGTGAAAGCTAAGGAAAAAGGACAAACCTCGACAGCATATTAAAAAGCAGAGACATTACTTTGCAGAGAAAGGTCCATCTAGTAAAAGCTAGTAAAAGCTATGTTCTTTCCAGTAGTCAGGTATGGATGTGAGAGAAAGCTGAGCGCCAAAGAATTGATGGTTTTGAATGTGGTGTTGGAGAAGACTCTTGAGAGTCCCTTGGACTGCAAGGAGATCCAACCAGTCCATCCTAAAGGAAATCAGTCCTGAATATTCATCGGAAGGACTGATGCTGAAGCTCCAATACTTTGGCCACCTGATGCAAAGAACTGACTCATTGGAAAAGATCTGATGCTAGATGTAAGGCAGGAGGAGAAGAGGGTGACAGAGGACAAGATGGTTGGATGGCATCACCACCTCAATGGACATGAGTTTGAGCAAGCTCCAGGAGTTGGTGATGGACAGGGAGGCCTGGTGTCCTGCAGTCCACAGGGTCGCAAAGAGTCAGACATGACTGAGCAACTGAACTGAACTGAAGGAAGTTAAGACAGCATATGTGACCCACCCTTTGAAGTCAGCTAACTAAGAACAGGGTAGAGATGGAAGGAAGATAGCCAGAAGGTAGGAGATGTTGGAGTGGGCTTACTTGCTGATGGGAAAGATCTGATTGGGAAAATATTCAGAAAAGTGAGGTCTCTGTTGTAGCAGGAAGGGATGGGATGCTGGGCTCAGGGGAAATGTGTTAGCCTTAGGGGGAACAGAAAAGGACTTCACCTCTGTGACAGTAAGAAACTGGGGAAGGATGGCTGGATTGGTACAGAAGTTTGAAAGAGTCTGGTCACTCAGCACATAGCAGATGCTCAGTAAATATTTGTTGACTTTTGTTGAGTGGAAGACTTCGTATTTTCAGGCATTATATGCTGCAGTTTCATTTGTCAGTTCCCCACACAGCCAGATCTCCTGTGATAGAGATCTGCTTCTTAGTTTCCGTCACTCAGGGGAACAGTCACTTCCACATTCCCACAGCAGAGTGTGTCATAGCTTGGAATTCTGTGCTTGCTAAAGAAATCCAGATGTTTCCTTTATATAGCACTCATGTGTTTCCCATTATGGAACTACCTGCTTTGTCATGCAATGATCTTCAAGTACTTCTCCAATATATAAAGTTGTGACTAGAAACATATGTGCTGATTTAAATAAATACATATGTATATATTCATTCTAATATATATGGATATTATGTGTATTCATATATAAATATACATGCTGCTGCTGCTGCTAAGTTGCTTCAGTTGTGTCCGACTCTCTGCGACCCCATAGACAGCAGCCCACCAGGCTCCTCTGTCCCTGAGATTCTCCAGGCAAGAGTACTGGATTGGGTTGCTATTTCCTTCACCAAAAGATACACATAAATGTACATAAATATATACATATATGTATAACACATACTAGTCCAGACCAAACACTATCTAAAGAAATATCTTTAGTTTGGGAAAATACATAATAATTACATTGACTTGGTAAAATATTATGACTGCATTTTTGGAGCTGTTTTTTGACCTTGAGCCATGTTATTTTGAATATCTTTTAAAGGTGGTAAGAACTCACCATTTGATAGTTTTGAACAGCCAAATGTTAGGAACCAAGTCTGTTGCTTTTTCTTATCCAGCTTCTGTCTTAAATCTTTTTAAAGTAAACCACAGGATCTAATGATATCTGTGGGATACAATCAAGCAGTCCCTGAGAGAAGCAGTAATAATGGAGTTTACACTTGTGGACGTGGGAAGGGCAAAGGTAAAGAACACATTGTTGTTGAAAGCCTGCTGCTGAGACTAGTGTCACAGGGAGTGCTTTTGTAGCGAAGTAGTTAAGGTCCTCCTAGAAAGGCTTCTATTTGGAAGTACTCTGATTTTATTTGTTTTTCTCTATCAATGTATCACTGTTGCCTTTCAGCTAAGAAATTTATTTCTTCTCTCCGATTTATATTTCAGTTCTCTGATTTATATTCGTTATACAAATCAGGCTAGTTCCTGCTACTGACATTTATATATCAATATCTCTTCTTTACTTCACATGGAAAAGTTGTTTCCTTTTCAAATGAGGTTGACTTCTTTTTAGGCCATATTTTCTACTTCTTGATACTTGTCATTTTCTTAATATATTTAGAATATAAGGTTGGAGCACAAAAAGCTGCTATTGCTACTTTAAAGGGATGAAAACTAAAAACTTAAGTTTTTTTCCTTCAGTTGCACTCCCTGACTTATTTTTAGTGAAATGGCGTGTAGCGGAGTTATGGTGATATACTCTCTACTAGACTTTAACACTGAAAACACTTGGCCATTGTTAACATTCAAGAGAAGTAATCATATTCAAATTTGACTGTGTAGGTCAGTTTATTTTACGAATAGCTGATGCTATCCTGGAAACATGAGGCCCTGACTGGGTTAGTAACTGACAGACTCCTCAAGGTGGGTCATTGATGGGATGTAAATTGAAAGAAGCAGCTGATTTTGTGTGACTCAATTTTCAAATAATTAAACTCTGCGTGTGTGGTGGGCTTGTGTAAGATTTTCAGAATGATCTTAAATAATATCCTGCTAAGAAATGGTTGTTGTAGGATAGATACGATAGTTTCTCTTTTAAGCTTTATTGACATATGTCAGAAGAATAACGATAGTCTTAGAGTTCCTAAGAACTTGTAAAGGGTACATGAGTTTTTGTGCTTTTTAAAAAAAATTTTGTGATTAAAAATATTTTAATTCCTTAAGTAACCATAGCTTCCCAGTGGTGTGCAAAAAAGTTTTTTTTAACATTTGACTTCTTGTTAATAGGTCACTTCTCTACATAAATGGCAATATTGGTGTTTGACTAAGCCTATTACTTTTAGCATTGTTTTACTTTGAAACAATCACCAACTGTAGAAAAGTTATACAGACACTTTGTATCTGAACTAATTTGAGAATAAGTTGTTGACATAATGCCATTCCCTCTCGAATGCAAGAACATTTTCCAGCTTAACGATAAATGACCATCAAAATCAGAAAACTAACCTTCAGTTCAGTTCAGTCGCTCAGTCGTGTCTGACTCTTTGTGACCCCATGAATCGCAGCACGCCAGGCCTCCCTGTCCATCACCAACTCCTGGAGTTTACCCAAACTCATGTCCATTGAGTCAGTGATGCCATCCAGCCATCTCATCCTCTGTAGTCCCCTTCTCCTCCTGCCTCCAGTCCCTCCCAGCATCAGGGTCTTTTCCAATGAGTCAGCTCTTCAGATCAAGTGGCCAAAGTACTGGAGTTTCAGCTTCAGCATCACTCCTTCCAGGACTGATCTCCTTTAGGATGGACTGGTTGGATCTCCTTGCAGTCCAAGGGACTCTGAAGAGTCTTCTCCAACGCCACAGTTCAAAAGCATCAATTCTTCTGTGCTCAGCTTTCTTCACAGTCCAATTCTCACATCCATACATGACCACTGGAAAACTAACCTTACCACTATCTAATTCTTAGACCCCATGCAAATTTTGCCAATTTTTCCAGTAATTGGGAACTTTTCTGTTGCGAAAAGTTCAGAATCACAGTTGAGTTTAGTTATCTCCAGTCTGAAATAGTATCACATTTTTTCCCTCAACTTGTGATGGTTTTGACTCTTTTGAAGATTACAGTTATTCTGTAGGGTGTCTCTGTTTGGGTTTGTCTGTTGCTTCCTTCCAGTTTGACTCAGATTATACATCTTCATCAGGAATATCACAGAAGTATTACATGTGTTCTGTCTCACAGCATGACATCAGTTTGCCCCGTGACTGATAATGTGCATTTGATCGCTTAATTGAGGTCAGACTTCTCTTTTTTGCAGTTACTATTTTTCCTTTGGTATTAATGCATTTGTTTGGAGGCATATTAAAACTGTGTTAAGTATCTTGTTCCTTATCATTTGTTTACTTCATTATATCAGAGTGGGCTCAATATATTGTAATCTGTTACTATCATTTAATGCCTAGATCATTCCAGATTTGATCATTGAGACTCCTTTCAAGCTGACTGATGCACCCTTTTAACATGTCTCCCATCATTCATTGAGCACTTCCTTGCTTTCCAAGTTCATCTTGTCCTTTTCATGCCCAGCCCTGGAATTAGCCATTTCTCCAAGGAGCTCTGATTCCTTTTGGATAAGAATGGTACTTAGAAGCCAAGATCTTGATGCTATATGTTGTCATTATTGACAGTGGTACTGTTCCTTTCAAAAAAATATTGTATTTATTTTTATATAAAACTTAAATCTTTTACATTTATATATACATATACATTCAATCTTTTTTGAAGTTCTATATGTATTTTGTTGGTTTTATTTATATTTTTAGATGTTAAAAACCGTGAATTCATACCAATACTTCCAAATTCATTCCAGTAGTACAGGGTTTATTCCAATTTTCTCCCTTTCCATGGCGTAGCTCCCTTCGTTGACAGAGTACATCTGACTTCTGTTATTCTTGACAGTAATATATTTCCTCATTTGGTCAGTTTTCTGGTATGTGACAGCCTTTCCCTGCATGCATGCCTTCCTCACCCGATTTGGGCTCCAGCATCTTGTTCTGAGCCTGCTTCCCATGCAGATGCCCTCTTCACCCATTCAGGCTCTGCTGCCCCACACCAACCCCCCTTCACTTGTCACCATGCTCAGGCTGCAACACCCCCATGCCAGCTGCCCCTCTGTGTGGATGCCCTCCAGCCACACTTGGACTCAGACTCCCAACCTTGGGCCCCTCCTCTCCCCATGAGAACCCTTCTCAGAAAGAATCTTTAAATGAGTCCCAAGCATAAAACTGAAATTAGGCCTCTGCTGACATACTTTGGGGAATCCCAGAAGCAGAAAGATGAAAGAAAATCTTTCAGAAAATCTTAAATTTATAGTTGTGTTTATAGAGGTCAGAAGGCAAAGGAATATCTTCAAGGTTCTGAGAGGAAGTAACCATCTGGAATTTTATATCCAGTAAACTATCCTTTTCAACAGCATTAAGTTTGAGAGATTAAAAGATTCTTATTGAAAGTTCTCAGGAAGCATGAAATTGAACACAGAAGTGAACAGGATGTAAGAAGAAATGGAGAGCAAAATAGTTGGAAACTTACAGGTGAATCCAGGAAACAACCACTGTAGAAAACAACATAAGATGCCATTTTAGTCAGTGAAAGTCGCTCAGTCGTGTCCGACTCTTTGTGACCCCACGGACTATACAGTCCATGGAATTCTTTAGGCCAGAATACTGGAGTGGGTAGCCTTTCCCTTCTCCAGGGGATCTTCCCAACCCAGGGATTGAACCCAGGTCTATTTGGGGGGGGGGGTCTAAAAAATAAGGTCAAAATAATTTGTTTTTAATTGTGATTGGTACTAAGATCCTGTTGTTCAGCCATAGGATAGAGAAATTTACATTCTAAGGCAAGTAAGAATGTCAGAATGTAAAGGACAAACACTAAAAGGACACAGAGGGAAAAAACCCCAAATACTTCCAAACTAACAGAGAATGATAATGGAGTCTAAAGGAATAGTTAGATTATTAGAAGATAAGAAAAAAGAAGGAAACAAAAGACAATCACTATAAACAGAAAGCACAAAATAAGATGACAGATATCCAAATGTATCTGATATAGCAACAAATATAAACAGATTAAATTCAACAGGAAAATGACAGAAATTAAATTTATAACATAGACGAAGGGTTTACTACTCAACATAGGCTCTCAGTGAAAGCACTGATCAAAGCTCTAGTGAGCAAAATTTAACATGAAAGGAATAAGGATGCAGAAGAAATGTTGAACAAGGAAATGAGTAAAAGACAAACATAGAAAAGAATGGAACTCAATAATTTTAAACCATACTTTATGTACCACCTACGGTGCAGTTTCATGGAATGTGTGAAGCAAGCAGATGAACCCCTTGGTTATATAACTGTTTTGCTTTGAAGCTCATCCTTGGGTTCATTAGTTTTCTACCTGTGGTGCATCGTGATTTTCTGCAGAACCTCACACTGAGTTTCAGGCTTTCATGATTTCTTTTTTGCTTCCCTGGATAAAAGCAAAAATCAAACTGTTATATAGCAACTCTCTTTTGAGGAACTCTTCTAACTTGTCTCTAGATTGATATTTTAAATCTGGCCAACAAAAATTGCATTTTGTAACACATACTAGGCATTTATCTTAATTAATGTCCCAGTCTCTTTCACATGCTACATGAATAATCACTGTTAAAATAAATTTTTCTTTTTGATCTGGGCAGACTAAGAAGAGTAGTTAATACATAGTGAGATTGAAACAGAAAAGGTACAGGAGTAATGCATACAGTACTTGGTTCATAACCAATAATAACTTTCACCTATTGACTGTAGAGTCTCAGCCAGGCCCCATTTATATCCCTGTAAACCCTTGGCATTTAAGCCAGTCATCCTTTGTTTCCTGTACTGATCTCAGCAGGAACCCTGAAATTATATTCTTGTGTGTGTCTTTATGTGTATTTCTTCCTTTCTCTCTGCTTCCCTTCTTCTCCTTTCCTTTCTCTCCTTCTTTCCTTCCTTTCTCCTTCTTTCCTTCTTTCTTCCTTTAACAAGGAAATGGCTTTTGAGAGCAAAATTCTAAAGAAGGATTACAACCCAGAGAGAAGATACTAGACTAATTTGCTTGTCCCACTCTAGTCTGTTGCAAAACATATCAAAACATTAGAATATATTGGCAGAGAAATAAATATTACAATTAATAAATTGGTTTCAACATTATTGTGTGAATGCAATTAAGGTTTGTTTGTAATAGAAGTAGCAAATGTTTTATTCTCTGGTTCAGTTCACTTACACCTGGGAGCCTTCTGTACATGGGTTTCAATAGTGTGGAGCTGGTATTAACAGTTGTTTCTGTCTTCCCAGGACCCCTTCTTTACTCTTCACCTGAAAGCAGAACCCACTGCTCCGCACAGATGTGGGCACAGCAGGTGCTAACCTGAGCCAGGACCCCTTTTCCCACAGGATGAGAATGCAGTGAAGCAATTTAAAAGGGGCGGAGGGGTTCCTAACTGCTTGACTGTGCTCACTCATTAGCTGTGTGACTTTAGACAGATTACTTAATCTCCGTGTGTTCCAATACTCTGATAATTAAAATCTGAGAAATAACCTGCACATGGATGTTTATAGCAGCTTTATTCATAACTGCCAAAACTTGAAGCATTCAACTAAGTTAATCAATAGATAAATTGTGATACATCCAGAAAAAGGGATATTAAAGCATTAAAAAGAAGTGAGTAATATAGACAGTAATATTGTGTTAGCAAGTTCAATGATTATAGGAAACTAGATCTTAATTAGTCCTACCACAAGAAAGAAATAATTATGAGATATGATAGAGCTGCTAACTCTCGCTACAGTGGCAGTTATATTACAATATATAAATGCATCAAATCAACATCCGAACACCTTAAATTTACAGGATGTTATATGTGAAACATATTTCAATAAAAAATGAAAAAGAACAGAGAAATGAGTTATCAAGCTATGAAAGGACATTGAACCATCTTAAATGTGTATTACTAAGTGAAAGAAGCCAATCTGAAAAGGCTGCATACCATATAATTCCGACTATTTGACATTCTGAAAAAGGCAAAACTATGGAGACAGTAAAAGGATCTTTGGTGGCCAGGGGTTAGAGAGGAGTGAGTGTGAGAGGCAGTGATTAAGGGAGAGTTAAAAAAAAGCTTTGTGATGTATAAGATGGAGAATTTCTGAGGAGGAACTGGCCCTTGTAAGGGATGATCACTGGACTGCAGTGGGGGGGAGGGATGCAATGGTGGTCTCAGATGAAGTTCTGTAGGCTTTACAGAGGGAACATGAGCGTGTTCAGAGTAAGAGTTGACATGCAGGGTGGGTACACCAGGCAGGGCTTCCTAGGCAGGATGGAAATAAGTGTGAAGACAAGGAAGCATGAACAGTGTTCCTTCCTTGAGAAATACCCTCGGCATATCTGAAATAGAGGGTTGGGAGGTGGGTGGTGCTGGTATTGGTAAGGGGAGGTGGGAGAAGCTGATGAGAATCGGCTCGTGGAAAGTATACTTTGGAATGATTTCCCTTTGCAACAGAGAACAAATAGAGGTTTTTAAATCTTGAGTTAGTTTGACTTTATGTAATTTTAGAAAATTAGAGACCTTAACCTGGAATGGATTGGTGGAAGAGACTGGTTCGAAAGTCATAACAGTGATCTATGGGAGATGGTGAGGATCTGAACTAGGGCAGTGGAAGTGGAGATGGAGAGGGGAGGATGGATCTGGGGGTGCTATGAAGTAGAACCAGTACGCCTTAGTGACCATTCATTTGTAACTACTGGTCTACCAGGTGACTTTATGGACTATTAACTGTTTGAAGTAACACTCAGGCCTCTAGTTCTGATGACTGGTAATTAGTGGTGTATGTCCATCAAGGAGAAGATCAAGAAGAAGAAAGAGCTCAGTTGAGGAGCTACTGAGGTTGTGGTACCTGTGGGCTGTCTTGGTGAATATGTCTGGTGAGCCTGTCTGGGGATGAGCCTCCAGAGGGAAACTTCTCATTCCAGGGATGCCCAACTGGGTCTGTTATTGTTTGATTCTGAACTTCATGCAGGTTTGCTTGTTTGGATTCAGATTAATAATTTCATGGTTATAGTGAGTAAAACAACATGAAAAAAATAAAATATTACTCCCAAAGTTTGATAATATGATATCAGGATTCTAAAACTATTACTACCTTATGATTCAGTCATTCTACAGCCTACCCTAAGGGAAAATATCCTAACATAGATTTACCTGCAAAGATGTTTTGAATCAGTTTAGTTGTAATGGTGAAAACAAAATACAATATATATAGAAAATAAACTAGAAGATATGTGTGTGTGCACTAAGTTGCTTCAGTATTGTCTGACACTTTGTGACCCTATGGACCATAGCTCACTTAGGCTCCTCTGTCCATGGGATTTTCCAGGCAAGAATACTGGAGTGGGTTGCCATGTCCTCCTCCAGGGGGTCTTCCTGACCCAGGAATCAAACCTATGTCTCTTATGTCTCCTGCATTGGTAGGCAGGTTCTTTATCACTAGCGCCACCTGAGAAGTGAGACTGTAGATAATGACCTTATTGGTGACTTTTTTCCCTTCTTTTTGAGAGTCTGTGATTTATAGATTTTCTAAAATGAGCATGCATTAAACTCTCTGACATGGAAAAAAGTTTGTAGAATGTATAAAATGTCCAACAATAGGTAAATAGTAAATTCTGTTATACCTGTGGTATATGTGGTTATGGAGCTATTTATTTTGTTTATGAAAAGTTTTTAATGAATAAAATGCTTATAAAACACTAATGATTAGCACTATGATTATATAAAGATATATACCTCTGGAAAGGCTGGCATAAGCTAGGGGTGGTGGGATTGTGGATGCTCATTTTCTCTATTTGCAAGTTTCCACAATGATTTTTATTGTATTTCTTTTCATTGTTTTTTTTTTTTTTTAATTTTCTGATTTATGTAGGTTTTTTGCTTCTTTCTTCTACTTTTCTTGAAAAAGTTTGTTCTTTTTTCCTTTTCTACCACTGCAGAAACTACAGATTGTGTATGAATGGTTTCCTTTAAGTGTTTAACATACTCAGTTATAACTTCCCTAACACAGTTGTGGTTTCTCACTATTTTTGCCCTTCTTCTGATGTGATGAGGATCTTCACATGTTCTAAGAATCCACCAGAGATAGCATGCCAAATCTTGTTTAGCTTTCCACTCATTTTAACACACACAAAAAAAAATGGTTTAAAATTTCTTACAGTAAGTAGTTTATTTATTAACATATTTTATAGCTTTGGTTCTGTATTAGTTTCTTGGGGATTCCATAATAGAGTTCCTCAGATTTTAAACAACAGATTCATTTTCTCACAATTCTGAAAGCCACAATTCCAAGGTAAAAGTGTCAGCAGGGTTGGTTTCTTCGGAGGCTTTTCTCCTTGGCTTGCAAACAGCCACCTTCTCTGTGTCCCCACAGGTCTTCCTTCACGTGTGCATAACTGTCCAAATCTCTTCTTATAAGGACACCAGTGATGCTGGATCAGGGTCCACACTCATGACCTCATTTTAACTTAATGACCTCTTTAAAATACAGTCATATTCTGAGGTCCTTGGGGTTAAGACTTCAACATATGTGTCTGGTGGGGAAGGGAGGACACATTTCAGTCCATAACCATATTCTCCTGCCTGGGTTTAGTTCCCTTCTCTCTAGGAAGTTCTTTAGCAAAGATGTGTGGGAAAGAAACTATGCACATCTCTGTACATCTGAAAATCTCTTCACTTCCTTCAACCTTAAGTCATGTTCCTAAATATAATGTTTTAGGTTTATAGTTATTTTCCCTTAGCACCATGAGAATCCTTATACATCCATTTATCATGTATTTATTGAGTCCCTATACTGAGTCAGGTACGCTACTATTCCTGGTGCTGGGAATATACTAGTGAACAGGGAGTATTCAACTCTAGAGGGAGGAAGAAGCATTTGTGCAGTTGTGTGAACATAAGTTTTCATTTCTCTTGGGTATACTGCTAGGACTGGGAATGCCTGGGTCACATGGAAGTGTGTGTTTAATCTTATAAGAAACTGCTGAAAGTTTTCCAGAATGGTTGTACCAAAGGGGACGACAGAGGATGAAATGGTTGGATGGCATCACCGACTCAATGGACATGAGTTTGAGTAAACTCCGGGAGTTGGTGATGGACAGGGAGGCCTGTCGTGATGCAGTCCATGGGGTCGCAGAGTCGGACATGACTGAGCAACTGAACTGAACTGAACTGTACCATTTTACGTTCAATGTATGCGATTGATTGCTTTTTAAAGTTTCTATTTCATTCTGTTTTGTACCTGGGTGAAGTATTGTCTAATTCACTAATTCTCTTTTCTGTTGACTTTATCTAGTCTAGAATTTATCTAGTTCATTAAACTGTGTTTTTTACATGTATATAGATTTTTTTTCCATTTCTAGAAAGTTTAGTTGATCCAACTTACTAATTTTTGTTTTAGTTCTACAAGTTTAATATCATAATTTCTTATTGGTTTTCTGGAAGCTAATTCTCCTGTTTATCTCTTTGAAGACCCTCTAATTTGTGTTAAAGTTAGTTTCGGATGACTCTCTTTACTTTCCCTAAATGGAATTAATATTCTTAATATATTTGGTTCCTTCTTAGCATTTAATTTCTCATACAGTAAAATTCTGGGTTACAGACTCTAAGTAGAAGTTTATTGTTCATTCTGTTCTCACCCCTTTCTAACTAGTGATTTTATATTGCTTCCAGCAAGGCTTTTGTAGCCAGAGCTCAGAAATGGTTCTTAAATTGCCACTTTAAGGTCCCTGACCAGGTTGCAGTGATATTGGATGTATCACAGATTAGGTCATCAGATCACTGGGAATTTTGACTCAATCTTGTCATGGGCTACTTTAGTCTTTCCTACCCCCAAAGAGTCAAACTCTCAGTTATTTCTGTTCTGGACTATTAAAAGATAATTTTGGGGAAAAGATAAAAATATGACTCTCATACAGTTATAAGAATGAATATGCATTAAAAAATTTACTCTCATGATATGAAGGAACCAGGCACATGTTTTATCCAGTTAATAGGAAAAGTCAAAACATCACAAATTTATATGGAGGAAAGAATGTTAAGATGAACTGCAGGTAGAGATAAAACTGGTGTTTGGGATGGGGTGGGGAACTCAATTAGATTGCTACCAGATTAGACAAAATTTGTATACCTACCAATTAGGTACCTACAGTTTACAGATAGTTCCAAGATGGCTTCCAACCAGCCAACAGGGTTGGAATGTAATAACTTGAAAAAGTAGGCTGTACACTCTTCACAGTAGCCAAGGCATGGAAACAACATAAATGTCCATTTACAGACAAGTGGATAAAGATGTGGTACATGTATGCAGTGGAATGCTACTCAGACATTTCTCCAAAGACATACAGATGGCCAAGAGGCATATGAAAAGGTGCTCAACGTTGCTAATTATTAGAGAAATTCGAATCAAAACTACAATGAGATATCACCTATTACTAGTCAGAATGGCCATCATCAAAAAAGCTGCAAACAGTAAAGGCTGGAGAGGGTGTGCAGAAAAGTCCCTTCTACAGTGTTGGTGGGAATGTAAGTTGGTGCATCCACTATGGAGAACAGTATGGAGGTTACTCAGAAGACTAAAAATAGAATTACCATATGATCCAGCAATCCCACTTCTGGGAATATATCCAGACAAAACTATAATTCAAAAAGATACATGCCCTGTGTTCACAGCAGCAGTATTCACAGTAGGCAAGACATGGAAACAACCTAAATGTCCATTAATGGATGAATGGATAAAGAAGACATGGTACAAATATATAATGGAAAATTCTCAGCCACAAAAAGAATGAAATAATGCCATTTGCAGCAACATGGGTGCACCTAGAGATTACCATACTAAGCAAGCCAGGAGGAGAAAGACAAATACTGTGTGATATCATGTGTGGAATCTAAAATATGACACAAATGAACCCACCTACAGAACAAAGTTCCCAGGTTGCGCTAGTGGTGAAGAAGCCGCCTGCTAACTGCAGGAGATATGAGACGTGGGTTCAGTCCCTGGGTCAGGAAGACCCCCTGGAGGAGGAAATGGCAACCCATTCCAGTATTCTTGCCTGGGAAGTTCTAGGGGCAGATGAGTCTGGCAGACTATAGCCCGTAGGGTCGCAAAGAGTCATACACGACTGAAGCAACTTGGCACATGAAACAGACTCTCAGACATAGAGTTGCGGGGAGTGGGGTGGGGGGATGGAGTGGGAGGCTGGGGTTAGCAGATGTAAGCTTCTGTGTACAGAACAGATAGACAAGGTCCTACTGTATAGAGGACCTTGTATGTTCTCCATACTACTGTATGGAGAACAGTATTCAATATCCTGTGACAAACCACTATGAAAAAGAATATGAGAAAGAATATATAATGTATATCCTATGTCCATATGTTATATATATATCTGAATCACTTTGCTGCACAGCAGAAATGAACATATTGTAAATCAGCTGTCCTGCAGTAAAAATATATTGATTGAAAAAAGAAATAAAAATAAAATCATTAATACTCCCTCCCCAAGGAAAGTGTGGTATAAACAGTGCATCATTTTCCATTGAAACCCTTTTCCTGCAGAATGGAGAACCTTAGTGGACTCCCTACTTGCTTGAGTCTTGCTTATCACATTGTTTTGCTCTTGGTGTTGCTACAAGGGGAACGTGGATTCTTTTTGAACATGGAGCAGAGGTGTTGCTTAAGTATTAATTTATACTGTCTTGACTGGGAATTACATCTTGTTTTACTTAATAATAAAGATACATAATCTAAAATATCTTAAAGCTGTCAAAGCAATCTGATCTTGTTAATTGGCCCAACATATGATCATTATACATTTCCTATCCACTAACACCTGCCTACCTTTACTTTGAAGCTCAAAAAGAGCTTTCTCATGTTAGTGCTGTTTTCCTTTTCTAACTAAAGCCCTGGCTCTTTTTCTTTTCTTTTTTTCTACTAGCAAACTTGCCCTTCTGTTTCTCTTACAACCCATTTCTTCCTGAAACTTCCTCTGCCTGCCAGAGATCATGGCAGTTAGTGTATCTTGAAGCTGGGATTCCAACTTGGTTCTGATGGCAAAGCCATCACACTCAACCATCATGACCCTGCAGAAGGATGTAGAGCTGGGCTTGGAGGGAATGACAGGGCCTGTTAGGCAGAAGTGGATAAAGAAGGCGTTTCAATACGTCAGTGGCGCACAGCTCATCCGGCTGGGGCCCAGGTTCCTGCTGAAGGAGAAAAAGTGATGGAGCTGTGGGGGTGGTGGTGGTGCATGTACTGCCCAGAGGAGGCTCACAGACTCTGCCTGACCCTTGCTCGATACTTTGAGTTGTTTAACCCTCATATTGACTCCACAAGACCCACAAGATATGAGTATCTCCACCTAAGGCTTCAGAGAACAGAAGCACAGTCCTATGACTTATCTGTGATCTCCTGCCAGCAAGTGGCTAAACTGAGTTTAGAATACCAGTCTTTTCAACTATGGGGTCACTGTGCTTTCTGTCAGTACTTTATATAAGCTGTTGAAGTCTGCGGGGTTTTAAGTAAAGTGATTAGAATTGTATTTAGGAAAAAGATGCGATGAAAGAGAAGCCTGAGTCTTCTTTTGACCTGATACTGAATATCATTTGAAGGCAGTAGCCCTTGTCCAGCACTAAAATTCGGATTTCAAAATGATTCTATGCTGAAATTTAGAAGTAGTGACCCGAAAGCCACAGAGGGTCTGTTAGAACCCAGCTACTCTGAAGTATGGTCTTCACACCTATAATTTGAGTATAACCCTGGGGCTTATTAAAAATGCAAATTCTCATACCCCTGCCTCAGAGTTACTAGATCAAAAATCTCTGGGAGTGGAGTCCAGGAAGCTGTGCTCTTAACAAGCCCTGTTTATTTAGCAATGGACAATATTAGGGTGTCCCGCTGATTATCAGGTATGCAGAAGCTTGAGAAAGCTTTGATCGTTTTCCCTGGGCACTTTACCTGCTTTCAGCAATTCCTGGTTGTCTAATGACTGCCTCTGCAATGATTTCTTCAATAGTAGTGCAGAAACTTCATCAGCACATTAAGCAGTAGGTACTTTATGAGCATTGTATCATCACTGGCATCTAGGAACCTGACTCATAAACTGTCTTTAGCATTAAATTTAACTCTAGCATAAAATTTAACTTGCATGTGAAGGCGGCAGTATATGGAAAAACATTTGGGAGGCTATACACCAAACCACTGTGAAAGAAAGTTATTCATGACGCTTGTTAAGGACACTGTGAGGTAGACTTTATTCAGGGGGACTGCCATGGTGGGGTTTTGATGTAGGGGAGAGAGACTGGGCTCACTTCTGAATACAACAGGGAAAAGTGGGGATTTATATCCAAGGAGCAGAGTTGGGCACACGGGGGTTGTGGAGGGGCAGGAGGTGGTGGATGGGAAATTACCAAGAGGATAGGGTAATTTTTTGCTAACCTGACCTGGCAGGATTCTTGTTGAAGACAAACTGGGGTGATCAGATAATACCTGGGGAATGGTGGAGGACGAGGAATTTGATCAGATACTGAAGGTTGTGTGTGTGTTGGGGGAGGGCTGGCTAAGCTAACTTGACAACATTCTTGCTTAACTGGACTCCTAGAGGACACGCACAGGTTGGGATTTAGTCAGGCTTAGAGGATCCCAACTAAAGTTTGGTCCAGGAGCGAGTCTTTGTCACCTCTGCTGTGATTATCTTTGGGGAAAGTCGGGGCACTGTGAAGAAGTAAGGGGAGGGGTTTTAACTTTCACCACCTATATTTAAACAACATTTTATAGGAGGGTAGTTGCTACCTTCCCCTACCCTTTATATTACTCTTATACATAGATAATCATTTATGTCATTACAGGTTTTGTGTGTGAAACTGTGCGGAAGCCTGAAATTCTATCAATCAAATCTTTATAGTACACTGGTGCCATCTGATGGTAAGCTTTCTTATCACTTTGATTTCCCCAGCTGATTTATTTTCATCCTAAATTAAGTGAGAAATGTGAGTTTTGAACAAAACAGACTTTTCTTGTATCGCCCCTTCCACTCTTCCCCCATCAGAGTTCAGTTTCTTCCTTCTCTGCTCCCATTAGATCTCTGATGTCTTTTGGCAAACTCCCATCCCAGTTATCAAAGGAGTTAGAGATGATTTGGAAGTAGTTTCTGCCCTCAGTAAATTTTGACCTGAGAAGACCCTAAGCAGATAATTATAACAAAGTGTGGTACACACTTAATAAAATGTTAATGGTGGGGGGAATATGTTAACTAGTATAATGAAGGCACTATAAGAGTGATACAAATTATTACAGGAATTCAGAGGGTTATGAATTCCACATTTAGGTATTCCTTCTAGAATTTTTGTTGTTCATAGTGTTTAATAATAATTTAAAAGTTATTTTTAAAAGTAAATTTTATCCATCCTCTATTATCAAAATTTTTTTTTCTTAACAGAAATCACAATTAATTATAAACATGGCCTTCCCTTGATAACACTTACTTTGCCATCCAGAAAAGAACGCTGTCAATTTGTCGTCAAGCCAATGTTGTCAACAGTTGGTTCATTCCTTCAGGACCTACAAAATGAAGATAGAGGTATCAGAACAGCTGCCATCTTCAGAGCAGGTATATATATATATTTCCAGCTTTTTTTGTTTCTCTTCTTTTGAAACTTTGTTTTGTTTCTTTACTTTCTAGAAAATTATTATTTAATAAATGGTTGGTCTTTACTAAGTCCTTCATTTTTGAACATGAATAATATTAAAAGAATGAACTCTAATGGAGAGGAAAGAAATGGAATAAGTTTAATTCATGTTTTGGTTATTTATTTTATAAACTTAGCCCCCAACTTTTTCTCTGAGAAAATTTTAATGATATAGTAATTAGCATCTAGTTTTCTATAAGAAATGTGAATAATTAGAAAATGAAATGCAGGCTCCATGATTGAAATAGACAATGGATAATACACAAATAGTTCATTGATCTTTGTTATAAAGCAGTTATGGTCTCAAGTGTTTTTTGATTAATTAATTCTCGGGAAACTAGTTTGATACCAGCAGAGGTAGTTAATCAGATAGACTTTTAAATAAATCTAGGATATAACTTTTATATTTGTATGATCTGAGGACATAAAAACAGGCCCTACTGCCCCTAAAAGAGAATAAAGAATTCTTTACCCCAGCCCAATATACCAGGCTACTATAAATATAAACAGATTAATAAATTTGCACCGTTATTTTATTGTAGTATTACATTCTTAGAATGTAATATTATTTAAAAGTTAATGATTACTATTACAGTTTTGGAAAGGAAATTAACATTCTTCTTCCCTGTCCAAGTTCAGAACCAATTAAGGGATAGATATAAAAGTTGGAAGAGTAGAGATTAAAGAACTTATTTACTTGACAAACTTTGAGCACCTAACAGATGTTGACCTGAAACAAACAGACTGCCAGATATTTCTCCAGCAAAGGTGGGTTTATTGCAGATAGTGGAGAACTGTAGTGCAGTGTCTGCAGCCGCTCACACGAGCCACGTGTGAGGACTTGCAGGACGAGGAAAGGAGGATGCTTCTGTAGAAGGAAAGGAAGTGGGGAGGACAGTAGCAAACAAAGGGTCCCTGGCTTTTCATTGGCTGTGTCCTTGCTGGGAAAGAGGACCGCCTCTTCCTGCTGGGCTGTGCTGCCCTCACAGGTGTGAGAGCTCCCCCTTCTGGTCTCCAGACTCTATTTAATTGAGGTTCTTGTGTGTTAACCCTTTTTTACACTAACATATGCCAGGCCTTGTTCTAGATGCTAGAGACAGCAAAGAACAATAGAGATTAAACTCCTGTTCTAATGGAACTAACATTTTACAAGGAGAAAGAAACAATAAATACTTAATTTATAAATTATATAAATTTTAAGTTTATGTATTAGATAATAAGTTACAGTGAAAAAGCAGAGTGGTGGGGAGGTGGGAGTGTGTGTGTTTGGGGGAGGTGCTCACTACGGGCACATCTGAGTGAAGACCTGGAAGAGATACGACAGGGATGGGAGAAGAGCTTTCCAGGCAGAGCCCCTCAGGTGGGAGCTAACCCCACTGGCAGCCATAAAGGGAGGGAGTGGATACAGGCAGGAGGGGTGGGGCAGACTAGGGAAAGCCTCCATGTAGGTTGCTGGAAGCACTTTGGATTCAACTGGAAGGGGAGTTTCTTCCTGGTAAAACCAAGATCAGGAAATGAGGAGTTAGCCCTGTGGGCACAATGGCCTAATACTTCATCCTTGACATATTCCTGCCAGCCACAGAACAGCGAATCCCCTGGGGCTTCCCTATGGGGCAAGGCCTGCCTTCCTTAGAACAGGCAGAATTCAGAAGGGCACCACACACAGTGCTCGCCTGGAGTGTGCGCCAGGGAAACACCAGAATTCTTAGCATAAAGGATCTCTTTGGACTGAGTTCTTGGTGTTCATTTCAGTACTTGTCCAAGAACAGGTGAAAAATTCATCACTGTATCATGAGCTCCTTAAAAGTGTTTCATATCCGTCTCTAGCTGATCCTGTATTAGTATAAAGGAGAATGTAGTACTTCAACTGAGAGATCATACTCAGCTGATTTCTTTTTATTATAATATTTTAAGGAGCAGGTTTGAAGTCATTTAAATGTAAATTTTTAAATGACACTTGCAAATCAGATAAAATGGATTTGGTGTGTTGCTGATCTTTTTTTTTTTTTTTAAGAGTCTCTGTGGGTGGAATTTGCCAGCATTTAATTTGGGCTTGAAAAGAGTGTTCTAAGCTTGTCACAGTTTTGCCCATAACGTGGGCTGAGTTATTTGGCAATTCCTGGGAAGATGATCTCACCACAGCTGATGAACAGGAACCCAAACAGCCAAATTCTAGGAACAGACCCAGGTGCAGACTTGACTTGCTGCCTTCTGGAACAAAAGAACTGCTGAGAACCAGACGGGAGGCAGGCATCTGGGTTCCTCCTATTTTACTAGCAGTGTTACTGTTACCATGCATATTAATGTAGCTGAAACCTCTCTGGTTGAATGCAGCCAAGCAAATGCCAGGCCAGGTGAAAATATACGTCTTGGACTTTATATCAGGTAATTATGTGTAGACCAGCTGAAAGAATAATGATAGAGAAACCCCTCCCAAGATGCTTTTTTGCTTTTATTCAGTGAGTTTGAATCTTAACCCCTGGGTTACATTAAACTTCAAAAATTTAACAGCTAGGCTATATAGGAAGCCGTGCCAAGCACATTGACTTTTAAATTTTCCTAGATTTCTTTTTTTCTGAAATGTTCCTAGGATATTTGAAATCACTATGAGAATCTCTCCTGCCTCTCTCCACCTCTTTAAAACATACCACACAAGTGCATGTTTACTCCTGAAACAATTTTGCCTCTTTTCCTCTTTCCTAAGCTAGAAAGGGAGGGAGCCCTGTGTGGTGGTGGTTTGAGGTGGTTTAAACAATACAAATCACTCACCTTTAGTAATTAGAGATAAAGGAAAAGTGTTAGTCACTCAGTCGCATCTGACTGGTTGTGACCCGGTGGACTGTAGCCCACTAGGCTCCTCTGTCCATAGGATTCTCCAAGCAAGAATACTGGAGTGGGTTGCATTTCCTTCTCCAGGGGATCTTCCCAACCCAGGAATTGAACCTGGGTCTCCCTCACTGCAGGCAGATTCTTTACTGTCTAAGCCACCAGGGAAAGTGAACGTTGCTCAGTGGTGTCCGACTCTTTGCGACCCCATGGACTGTATAGTCTGTGGAATTCTCCAGGCCAAAATACTGGAGTGGGTAGCCTTTCCCTTCTCCCAGGGGTCTCCCCAACCCAGGGATGAAACCCAGGTCTCCCACATTTGCAGGTGGATTCTTTACCAGCTGAGCCACAAAGGAAGTTTGAAAAAAATAAGAGAAAGGTGGGCTTTTAAAAAATGTTACTACCTGCGTTCCTCCACCACAAAGTCAGGGGTTTGGCTAAAAGCCACGGAGATGGACACTGGCTGAGCTGAGGAGCGTGTCAGCAGGCTTTCTGACTGGAACTGACAGAAAACCAAGCTCAGAAGAGGGCAGGAGCCGCAGAAGGCCGTGGGTGAAGAAGTTAGCCTGGGAGTGGTTGACAGGCTTTGCTGCTGGCACCCCGTCCCCCAGCCTGCACCTCCACTGGCCTTGCTGTGATGAGTTCCTGCCTCCCACCCCGGAATCTGTACATGACTGTCTGTAGGAACAGTCTCACCAGGAACATCAGTCTGAACCCCAGCCCTGCTGACAGAGGGTGGGTGATGGGGTATCTGCTTGTTCATCTTGGTCTAGTGTAACGGGCAGTATTGGGAGGATTACTCCCAGTGGGAACAGTATTGGGTATTGGGGAGCTTCTGCCCACCCAAAAAGGCAAATGTACACTACTGTATTATAAAGACCTGGATTAGTATTTTTCCATACATTGAAAAATGGTTCTTATTATTCTAAAACAAGGACATATTTTTGCATTTTCAGATGGCACTGAAATTGCAGCTTCAACCTTGATGGAAATTTTGCTAATGAATGATTTTAAACTTGTTATTGATAAAATAACATATGATGTACAGTGCCCTAAGAAAGGTAAGAAGCACAGCTATGAACTATCTTAACATTTCCCTTTTGCTGTGGGCCTTTTTCAGGGAGCAAGCTTATCCTGAGAATCTTTTTAATTAACTTAATGACCCAGAAGGCTTTGGAGGACCAGTGTTTAAGCTTTTCTAGCAAGGGTAGAAATGATCAGTAGAAGATGGGTGTCAGGGCTTAATGTAGTCTCACATACTCTTTTTAGACTTTTAAGGCTTCTTTCTAGGATCTTGAATGCTTAATTTGACATTATTGGGTTAAGAAGTGGACCTGAAAATCATGAACTCAAGTGTATACTCTTGCACAGTTTTTAAGACTTTTTTTAAAAATAGGCTTTACTTTATTTTTTAAAGGGCAGTTTCAAGTTCATAGCAAGATTAAGGAGATGGTACAGAGGCCCTGTGTACTAATGTACCCATCCCCCCCAGACTCCCCTACTGTAAAAGCCAGAATGGAGCATTTGTTTTTAGTCATGAACCTACATTGAAACATCATTATCACTCCAAGTCCACACTTTTCATTATGGTTTGCTCTTGGTGTTGTGTATTTTCTTGGGTTTTTAAGGCTTTATTTTATTACTGAACTGTAGTTGATTTATAGTGTTTCAGAGTTCCGCAAAATGATTCAGTTATGTGTGTGTGTGTATGAATGAGCTTCTTTTCCATTGTAAATTATTACAGGATATTGAATGCAGTTCCCTGTGCTATTTGTTTTATTGTTTTCCAGTCCCTAAGTCGTGCCCCACTCTTTGAGACCCCATGAACTGCAGCATGCCAGGCTTCCCTGACCTTCACCGTCTCACAGATAGGATGAGATGGCTGGATGGCATCCCTGACTCAATGGACATAAGTTTGAGCAAACTCTGGCAGATAGAGTTTATTTTGTATGTAATAGTATGTATATGTCAATTCCAGATTTCCAATTTGTCTCCCGCTTGTTTTATGGGTTTTGATGAATGTATAATGACATGGATTCACCATTCCATTGTCATTTCACACAGAATAGTCCCACTGCCCCCAAAATCCTCTGTGCTGTCCTCCTTCCTCTCTACCTAACCCCTAACCTCTGGCAGCCACTAATCTTTTTACTGTCTCCATAGTTTTGCCTTTCCAGAATGTTGTATAGTTGAAATGGTACAACACGTAGCTTCTTTTCAGACTGGCTTCTTTCACTGAGTAGTATGCATTTAAGTTTTCTTGTCTTTTCATGGCTTTACAGTTCATTTCTTGTGAGCGCTATTATTCCATTGCCTAGATGTATCATAGGTTATGTATCTGTTCACCTACTGAGGGACATCTTGGAGGTTTCCAAGTCTTGATCATTACAAATAAAATGGCTATAAATGTGTATGCAGGTTTTTATGTGGACATACTTTTGCAGTTTGTTTGATTAAATGCCAAGGAGCATGACTGCCCACATAAGGCATGCATTTCGTTGTGTAAGGAACTGGTAGACTTTCTTCCACACGAGCTGCACCGTTGTGTATTCCCATCAGCAGAGAATCAGAGTTACTGTTGCTCCACATCTTTGCCAGCGTTTAGTGTTGCCAGTGTCTTGGATTTTGGCCTTTCTTAAAGGTATGAAGTAGCAGCAATCCATTGTTTGTCTGCACTTGCCTGATAACATATTTCACATGTTTACTTGCTATCTATATACCTTGTTTGGTGTGGTGTCTGTTCAAGCCTTTGACCCGCTTTTTAAGCATGCTGTTGAGTTTTAAGGTTTCTTTGTGTATCTTGGGTAACAGTCCGCTATCAGATCTCTGTTGTGCAGGTGTTTCTCCCACTGTTTCTCATGTGCTTGTCATTGTCTTTTGTTTTGTTTAATGAAGCTGAGTTTATCAGTTATCTCTTAGGTGGACTGTGCTTTGGGTGTTGGATCTAAAAAGTCATTGCCAAACCTGTTCTTGCATGTTGCCTTACCATATTAGTCACATCTGTCTTAATTTCTTGGTCTGATAATCCCAAAATCCCTACCATATCAGATTCTGATGCTTGCCTTGTTTCTTTAGATGGTTTTTTCCTTGACTTTTACCTGCTTTGTGGTTTTTTGCTGAAAGCTGGACATGATATTACTGAAAATAGAAGCTGAAGCAAGTAGGTCTCTCTTGTGAGGTGCTGTGAGTCTGACCAGGAGTTCGGCTGTTTCCTATAGCTGTGGGTGTCAGAGGCTTCAGTTTCTTCTCGTGTCCCTGCTTTTCTCTCCCCTGTTGTGTTCAAGTTTCTCCAGAAATTCTTACTTAAATAGACACATTCTGTGTCATGTACAGAACTGGAGCCCTGTTGCTGTAATGTTAAGGTATTGGGGAGGAGAAGCAGTCTGTAATCTTCTGATTAAATCTCAGGGTTTTTACTGGGCCAGGATTACTGTGCTGTGACCTTCAGAAGAGTTTATCTTTTCTTTTCTCTTTCCAATGTGAGACAGGAAGGCTAGAGGGGCCTGGCGTTGGCTAACTGCCCTTCCTCCAGGCCAGATTAGGCTCTGGTAGAGCACCGTGTCTCCTTGAACAACACAGTTAGAACTGTGTGGGTCCACTTACACGCAGATGTGTTTCAGTGAGCCCTGCGGTACTGTGTGGTCCACAGAATCGTGGATACAGAGGGCCAGCTATGAAGTTATATGTGCAGTTTTGACTGCGTGGGGAGTCGGTACTCCTAACCCCCACGTTATTTGAGGGTCAACTGGTTATTTCCTAGGTATAGAGAAAGTAATGCGCAGGGCTACTTGAGAATGGTTAATTTTCTGCTGTGTCTGCTAGAAGCAGATCTCTGACCTCCACTGTGAGAACCTGATGGGACTGCTGGAGATAAAACTCATGAATGTGAGTGTGTTTATTTCTCAAACTAGTCAGCACTGAACCTCCAGCATTTTGACAGTTGTAGTTTAGTGTTCCTGCCTGTATTGGCTCCAGAGGATTCTGCTCTCAGTTAAACTATGATTGTGGACTACTGAGGGTAGGATGACTGGTGAGTCTATGCCTTAATAAACCGATGATGAGACAAGTAAATCAACATGTAAGGGAGGGCTCATGTTTATAATTATAATGCCAGGTTCTGACTGGTAAATATGGGAGGGCTGCTGTAGTTGAAAAATCATTATATTGCAGCCAAATTCAGGCAAGAATCATCAACAGATGCCAAGGGAATGGAGAGGAGTGGAGGAAGTGACTTAGATAAAATAAAAAACAGTGAAGAGCCACAAAAACAATTGGAAAACAAGTAATAAAATGGCAATAAGTACATACTTATCAATAATTACTTTAAATGTCAATGGACTGACTGCTCCAATCGAAAGACATAGGGCAGCTGATTGGTTTAAAAAGATAAGAATCTTTTGTATGTGGCCTACAAGAGACTCACTTCAGAGCTAAAGACACATACAGATTGAAAGTAAGGGATGGAAAAAGATATTTCATGCAAATGGAAAATGAGTGAAAGACCTCAGTAGACATTTTTCCAAAGAAGGCATACAGATGGCCAGTAGGCACATGAAAAGATGCTCAATGTCACTAATTATTAGAGAAATGCAGATCCAAACAATGCAATATCACTTTACACCTGTTAAGACTGTCATCAAAAAGTCTACAGATAACAAATGTTGGCAAGAATATGGAGAAAAGGGAACCCTTACGCACTGTTGGTAGGACTGTAAATCAGGGCAGGCATTTGGAAAAGAGTGTGGAGGTTCCTCAAAAAGCTAAAAATAGGACTAGCACCTAGCATTCAGTTCAGTTCAGTCTCTCAGTCGTGTCTGACTCTTTGCAACCCCACGAATCACAGCACGTCAACCCTCCCTGTCCATCACCAACTCCCAGAGTTTACTCAAACTCATGCCCATCAGTCAGTGATGCCATCCAGCTATCTCATCCTCTGTCGCCCCCTTCTCCTCCTGCCCCCAATCCCTCCCAGCATCAGGGTCTTTTCCAATGAGTCAACTCTTTGCATGAGGTGGCCAAAGTACTGGAGTTTCAGCTTCAGCATCAGTCCTTCCAATGAACACCCAGGACTGATCTCCTTTAGAATGGACTGGTTGGGTCTCCTTGCAGTCCAAGGGACTCTCAAGAGTCTTCTCCAACACCACATTCAAAAGCATCAATTTTTCGGCGCTCAGCTTTCTTCACAGTCCAATTCTCACATCCACACATGACCACTGGAAAAACCATAGCCTTGATCAGATGGAACTTTGTTGGCAAAGTAATGTCTCTGCTTTTTAATATGCTGTCTAGGTTGATAATAACTTTCCTTCCAAAGAGTAAGCGTCTTTTAATTTCATGACTGCAATCACCATCCGCAGTGATTTTGGAGCCCCAAAAATGAAGTCTGACACTGTTTCCACTGTCTCTCCATCTATTTCCCATGAGGTGATGGGACCAGATGCCATGATCTTAGTTTTCTGAATGTTAAGCTTTAAGCCAACTTTTTCACTGTCCTCTTTCACTTTCATCAAGAGACTTTTTAGTTCCTCTTCACTCTCTGCCATAAGGATGGTGTCATCTGCATATCTGAGGTTATTGATATTTCTCCTGGCAATCTTGATTCCAGCTTGTGCATCTTCCAGCTCAGCATTTCTCATGATGTACTCTGCATATAAGTTAAAGAAGCAGGGTGACAATATACAGCCTTGACGTACTCCTTTTCCTATTTGGAACCAGTCTGTTGTTCCATGTTCAGTTCTAACTGTTGCTTCCTGACCTGCATACAGGTTTCTCAAGAGGCAGGTAAGGTGGTCTGGTATGCCCGTCTCTTTCAGAATTTTCCACCTTTTTTTGTGATCCACATAGTCAAAGGCTTTCGCGTAGTCAATAAAGCAGAAATAGATAGATGTTTTTCTGGAACTCTCTTGCTTTTTTGATGATCCAGCGGATATTGGCAATTCGATCTCTGGTTCCTCGGCTTTTTCTAAAACCAGCTTGAACATCTGGAAGTTCTTGGTTCACGTATTGCTGAAGCCTGGCTTGGAGAATTTTGAGCATTACTTTACTAGCATGTGAGATGAGTGCAATTGTGCGGTAGTTTGAGCATTCTTTGGGATTGCCTTTCTTTGGGATTGGAATGAAAACTGCCCTTTTCCAGTCCTGTGGCCACTGCTGAGTTTTCCAAATTGGCATATTTAGTGCAGCACTTTCACAGCATTATCTTTTAGGATTTGAAATAGCTCAGCTGGAATTCCATCACCTCCACTAGCTTTGTTGGTAGTAACGCGTCCTAAGGCCCACTTGACTTCACATTCCAGGATGTCTGGTTCTAGGTGAGTGACCCCCCCCATTGTGGTTATCTGGGTCATTAAGAGCTTTTTTGTACAGTTCCGTGTATTCCTGCCACCTTTTCTTAACCTCTTCTGCTTCTGTTAGGTTCATACCATTTCGGTCCTTTATCGAACCCATCTTTGCCTGAAATGTTCCCTTGGTATCTCTAATTTTCTTGACAGATCTCTAGTCTTTCCCATTCTATTGTTTTCCTCTATTTCTTTGCATTGATCCCTGAGGAAGGCTCTTATCTCTCCTGGCTATTCTTTGGAACTCTGCATTCAAATGGAAATATCTTTCCTTTTCTCCTTTGCTTTTGGCTTCTCTTCTTTTCAGAGCTATTTGTAAGACCTCCTCAGACAACCATTTTGCCTTTTTGCATTTCTTTTCCTTGGGGATGTTCTTGCTCCCTGTCTCCTGTACAGTGTCACAAACCTCTGTCCATAGTTCATCAGGCTCTCTGTCTATCAGATCTAGTCCCTTAAATCTATTTCTCACTTCCACTGTATAGTCACAAGGGATTTGATTTAGGTCATACCTGAATGGTCTAGTGGTTATCCCTACTTTCTTCAGTTTAAGTCTGAATTTGGCAATAAGGAGTTCATGATCTGAGCCACAGTCAGCTCCTGGTCTTGTTTTGCTGACTGTATAGAGCTTCTCCATCTTTGGCTGCAAAGAATATGATCAGTCTGATTTCATTGTTGACCATCTGGTGATGTCCATGTGTAGAGTCTTCTCTTGTGTTGTTGGAAGAGGGTGTTTGCTATGACCAGTGCATTCTCTTGGCAAAACTCTATTAGCCTTTGCCCTGATTCATTCCGTACTCCAAGGTCAAATGTGCCTGTTACTCTAGGTGTTTCTTGACTTCGTACTTTTGCATTCCAGTCCCCTATAATGAAAAGGACATTTTTTTTTAGGTTTTATTTCTAAAAGATCTTGTAGGTCTTCATAGAACCATTCAACTTCAGCTTCTTCAGCATTACTGGTTGGGGCATAGGCTTGGATTACTGTGATATTGAATGGTTTGCCTTTGAAACGAACATAGATCATTCTGTCGTTTTTGAGATTGCATTCAGGTACTCCATTTCGGAGTCTCTTGTTGACCATGATGGCTACTCCATTTCTTCTAAGGGATTCCTGCCCACAGTAGTAGATATAATGGTCATCTGAGTTAAATTCACCCATATGCCCCAGCAATTCCACTCCGGGTATGTATATGGAAAAAAATGAAAGCACTAACTGGAAAAGATACATGCGCCCCAGTGTTCATAGTAGTACTGATTACGATACCCAAGATAATGGAAGCATCCCAAGTGTTCACCAACAGATGTGTGTGTATATATAGGAATATTGCTGTATATACTCAGACCTCAGTAGACATTTTGGAATGTCTACTCAGCCATAAAAAAGAATGAATATTGCTCAGCCATAAAAGAAAAAAAGAATGAAATTCCCCCATCTGCTGCAACATGAATGGACCTAGAGAGTATTATGCTGAATCAGACAAAGACACATACTATATGATGTCACTTATATGTGAAATCTAAAAACTAAAGCAGATTAATGTATCTAGTGAAACAGAAGAAGACTCACAGATACGGAAAACAAACGAGTGCTGACCAGTGAGAAGAAAGAAAGGGCGAGAGGCAAGATAGGGGAGGGGATTAGGACATACCAACTACTGTGTATATAATAAGCAAGAATGCAGCACAGAGAATCATAGCCATTATTTTCTAGTAACTTTTAATGGAGTATAATATGTAAGGATACAGAATCACTATGCTGTCCACCTGAAACTGATATATTATGTCAACTATATATATGTCGGTAATAAAAAATAAGGAAATGCTAACAAAAATGGGAGTAAGTCATAAGGACACAGGAGCCAGCTGAAGGGCCTCCCGCTAACCATATCTGGTACAATGCGAACATCATTGGCTCCCATGTCCTTGTGACATGCTTGCCCCTTTTTATTTTAAACATTTTCTTTCTTTCTTATGTAACTAGATGATTCAGGCTGATCTTATACTCCAGCACCGATACCAGCCTTTTCTCTAAAAATGCCTCCAATAAAAATATTTCTAAAAAATTTAAAAAAGAAAAAATTTAAATAATTAAAAAAATCAGAAACTGTGATTCTCTTTAGATCTATATCTTATTGAAAATAACTTATACTTGAATTACTTTTCAAATGTATAATTGTACTGTTGTTTACATGTTTGTACATCAGCTTCCCTCCCCAGTGGACCCCAAAATGATTTTGGATAGAGGTGAGGGTTAAGAAGGATCTTAGGTTAACACAGGTATAAAAGTGAACCTGTAAACTGATGTGTTACAAACTCAGGTGAGGTATTTACCTGGGTTCTGGTAGATGGATACTCTGTTTTTCCTGTATTATTCTTCCTTTTTAAAAAAAACAAAAAACAGTTCTGGTCATATTACAAAAGAAAAAAAGAAACATAATGAATTTTAAACCTACTGTCTGGTCATTATCATTCCAGAAAGAGATGAATGGAATTACCTGAGACAGGAATAAGGGCCGATATCAGATGCCCCCCAAGGAGTGGGAAGCACCCAGGCAGCCAACCATGGGACTCAGATTTGGTTCCCTGTGGGAAAGACGTGGTGACTGCCTCACGTTTCCTTTGTGTCGCCTTTTCTCAGAAAAACTGAGCGGCGAGCAGGCTACTGAGATGGAAAACATGAAATCGTTGGTTTACAGACTGTTCACCGCCTTGCATTTAGAAGAGTTTCAGAAGAAGAGAGAGCACCATCTGCTGGAGAAAATTGACCACCTGAAGGGACAGCTGCAGCCCCTGGAGCAGGTTTGGAAGCATCTCGTTCGAGTCTGTTTGTAAATAATCATCATTTAGTCACAAAGTCGTGTCTGACTCTTTAGCGACCCAATGGACTGTAGCCCGCCAGGCTCCTTCCTCTGCGCATGAGATTTTAATACCCAATGTTGGTATAACTGCTCCATGGGAGCGTTTTCCTGCATGCTTCACATAGGTTTATTTTCTCCTTTACTCCTCGCAGTGAACCTGTGCATTCGGTAGTATCAGCCTCATCCTTTGCCTGAGGAGACTAAGGCAGCAAAGATACATGCTAATATGTGGGAGAGCTTGAGCTCTGGCAGTCTGACTCCGGGCTGCCGTCTTAAACTCTGCTGTGCGTTCTCTCTCTGGTGGGCCAGTGCCCCAGTAACTGAGTGTAAGATTAACTGCGATGCACTAGCTGGAGCGCTACCATTGTTTATTTTTTTAAGACAATAGGCCCTCCACTCCCACTCTGCTCAACTGAATTGCAACTGGAAAACTAGCAATGGCTTCCCAACATCTGAAGTTAATCAGTGGCGGAAGGAAAAAAAAAAAACCACAGACTTTTCTAGGGAGGAGGGGCAGGAGTCTGTTTCAAGGGAAAAATGCATTTTTTAAAACCTCTGTTCCTATTTGTGATTTTTAAAAATGGGTAGGTATATGTGTATCTTTGTGTATGAATAAAGAGTTTCTGGAGATAGAAAAAATGTTTTATTGAAGTATAGTTGATTTACAGTATCATGTTAATTTCTGTTGTACAGTAAAGTGATTCAGTAGTATGTGTGTGTGTGTGTGTGTATACACACATTCTTTTTTACATTCTTTTCTATTATAGTTTGTCACAGGACATAGAGCTATGAAGGGATAGGCTACCCACTCCAGTATTCTTGGGCTTCCATTGTGGTTCAGCTGGTAAAAAACCCGCCTGCAATGCGGGAGACCTGGGTTCAATCCCTGGGTTGGGAAGATCCCCTGGAGGAGGGAAAGGCTACCCACTTCAGTGTGCTGGGCTGGAGAATTCCATGGACTATATAGTCCATGGGGTTGCAGAGAGTCAGACATGATTGAGACACTTTCAGAGGATACTGAATATAGTTCCCTGTTCTATACAGTAGTACCTTGTTGTTGAAAGAAACTTTTGATGGTAATTAGCTGTAAGGATACTTAGGGGATGCCAGAGAGAGGGACTTTGTGTTTGGATTGTGTACCCACATTTTTGGGCTTCCCTGGTAGCTCAGAGGGGAGAGAATCTGCCTGCAACGTGGAGGACCTGGGTTTGATCTGTGGGTTGGGAAGATACCCTGGAGGGAAGGGTATGGCAACCTACTGCAGTATTCTTGCCTGGAGAATCCCCATGGACAGAGGAGCCTGGAAGGCTACAGTCCACGGGGTCGCAGAGTCGGACACGACTGACAACTAAGCACACCCACATTTTCATTTTTTATTTCCTTTTTAAAGAGTTGGTGACACATTTCACTTGTGTTAAGACTCAAAAATCTAAAAAAATGGCTAATGGAAAGTTTTCTTCCTACTGTCCTCCCAGTACCATATCCCTGAACTGTGAATCATTCCAGACTTTATCTGTGTACAAACAAATGCAAATATATGATTTTGTTCCCTTCTCCAGTAAAGAGTATATGCTGTTGTACACTAGTCTCAGTTTTCTTCACTGACAGTATATCCAGGAAAGATCTCCCTATTGTACCTAGAGAGCCTTCTCACTAAAGTTGCATGATAGCTTGATGAAAAATTGATAATTTTTGGTGTTTTACCCTTCAGAATGAACCTATAATGAATCATGTGTGTGCAGGTAGGACACACAGAAGTGAAATTGCCGGGTCAAAGAAAGTAGACATAATTTTAGTTAGGTTTTAGAAGATGACTTTGAGTTTTTCATTGTATACCCTTCTGTACTAAATTTTTTCCATGACCAGGTATTAACATTATTATTTAAAAAATGGTTGACTAATGAATTGATTTGGAAATAAGTGATCACTCATGAACGTACATGTTTCATAAATTGATTTTTCACAAATCTTACCTCTTTAATGCAGTTATGTATTACTTTTACTCCTTTGGGTTTTTTTTTAAGTTGGTGCACTGTAAACAACTAACAGTCATTTGAATTTTGCTCAGATGAAAGCTAGAATTGAAGCTCGCTCAGAAGCCAAGATCAGTGGACTCCTGTGGGCTGGATTAGCGATGCTGTCCGTTCAGGGCGGAGCAATGGCCTGGCTCACCTGGTGGGTGTACTCTTGGGATATCATGGAACCAGTCACGTATTTCATCACGTTTGCAAATTCCATGGTCTTTTTTGCATACTTTATAGTCACTCGACAGGTAAGTAGTTTGTTTAGAAAATGGTTAAGTTATAATGTCTTTTGTAAATAATTCCTCACTCAAATCAAGTAATGAGCAAAAAAAAACCCTTCTTTCTTACTGAATTACTGCTACCTGGGTTATCAGCTGTTAAATTTTGTTGTTTTACCAGAGGATGGAGATTTATATTAGCACAGAGAAAGTGTGTATAACCTCTATAGAGAAATACAGTGCCGCTTAAACTCCTCCTTTGAGATACACAAATCAAATTTGTGTACCGTGCCCTGTTTATAATTCAAACCACCCAGTAACTTTAGCTTTGTCTTGTTTTGCCAAAAATGTCCATTTTCCATTTCCTCTTTTCTATCCCTGCATGTGTGATTTCTCTTCCCTGCTTGCTTGCTTTTGAAAGGAACAGCTGATCTCAAGTGAGACTAAATGTTTCACTTGCGTTGCCTTATGCTGGCTGTGATGGCTACAAATATGGCAAATATTTTACTGATGTGCCTTCCTTTGGTTTGTTGTTGCTAAGACAAGTGTCTTTCTTGCTGAGGTATTATGTTCATTTAAAGCATGTTCTGTTTTGCTTTGCTGTTTTTTTAGGATTACACTTACTCAGCTGTAAAGAGTAGGCAGTTTCTTCACTTCTTCCATAAGAGATCAAAGCAGCAGCATTTTGATGTGGTACAGTACAACAAGCTAAAAGATGACCTTGCTAAGGTACCTCATTGCAAATGTGACATCTTACAGCTGGTCTTGTCTGGGAGCCAGAATTGAGGGTCAGGGAAGCACAGTTGGTGGCTCCCCCACACGGGTTAAATCTTGGTCCCACATGGGCTTCTCTGTATTTTTGGTTTGTTTAGTGAAACAGTTGACGTGTTGACATGTCCTATACTAATTTCCTACAGTTTTTCTTCTTGTCATCTGTATTCTACATGGGGATAGCTTTAAATGTAAATAGGAAAAGTCTTGAATGACTCTGAGATAATAAAATAATAGTTTTCAATAGACATCTATTTCTAAGTGAAGATATGTTTTTAAAGAAAGAAGTCCCATATCAAGCTCAACTGCAAATTCTGAACCCAGTAAGAACATAAAAGACTTCTAAGAACGTAAGCACTCTGATAAAACAATTTTAAACTCTCTAAATGCTTTCCAGGTTTCTTCTCCATAAAAACAGAGTCAATATGCCATTTCTCCTTTCATCTTTTTCGTCTTTCAGATGAAAAAACAGAGGTGTATAACTGTTGGAAAGTGGGGAAACCAGGGTATGAAGCCGAAAGTTTGGCTCTGGAGCTGTACTCTGGAGCACTTCCATATAATCTGATTCCTAGGCAGCTGTTATCTCTGGCCTCTCAGCAGACCCATTAGCTTTTTAAATTTTTCTTAGTAATTTTATAAGAAAGTTTTGGTAAAAATGTCTTCTGCTGTTCAATACATGATCATTTAATAGCCAGCGATCATCACATCTTCTGTTACCTGTACATTTTAAACTACCCATCCCTCAAATTTAAAAAAAAAGGAAAGATTTAACAGGAATTCACAGTCCAAAAATTAGAGATAAAGAGGCTTTAAAAATACATTTACATTCCATATAATCATTACTTAGGAAAAAGGTAATGATGCTTTTTGGGGTACTTACATTTAAATGATCTAATGCAAGAAGGCTAAAGAATGTTCTCCTAACTAGTTTCCAGCACTGGGCATTGAAGATTTAGATTTTTTTTTTAAGGTAATAAAGTTGAGAAAAAGGGGAAGCTAATAGGTCAGATTTATGTTTTTTTGTTGTTGTTGCTATTGTTTTTAATGAGCTAGAAAAACCACTGCAAAGGGGAACATGAACATAACAAGAACTATAAGGAAGTGCTATAAACTCATATACTATAAACTATATACTATATATACTATAAACTATAGCATAAACTATATACTATAAACTCATCTTTTACAAAAGAATCCACATAAATTGAAATATTGTAGGCAGTTGCCACTTGTAGTTTAGATCTATGTGTTACCCTCAGGAGATGTTAAAGTTATAAAATTCGTAGGAACAGTGATCTGATACGCTCGTGGTTCTCTCTGATCAGTGCCTTCTCTTCCCTTGGACAGGCTACCGAAGCCCTGAGACATGTGCGCCGCTCTCTCTATTTGCGGATGCAAGTAGAGGAACTGGATGAAAAGAAGTAATCTTACATTTTTAATGTCAGTGAATTTTTCCATGATGTGTTTATTTTGCAACTGGAACTTTTTGATTCCCATAGTTCATTTGCATTTGACTGTTTCAATCTCTTGTTAATAAAAAAAATGCTTGCAAAACACAGCTATTCTTTGATGTTCTCATTTGATATTTTCAATTTGTGGATTTTCACGACTTGTTGAGGTTTACTGCTGGAAGGATCTGGGCTGCATCCATCAAAATCAAAGCTGCTGCTGTTACACTTCAGCATTTAAGCAGCTTTGTCAGCCTGTCCTGTGTTCCTTCCCGTGAGGACGCTTGGGTTCCCTTTTTCAGGCTTCATTTAAAATCATCTGGTCATTAATTTCTTTGTAATTCACAGTAGCTGGAAGATTTTTATCATTCGATAGTTAAAATTATTATAAAATATCTTTTGAAATGTTTCATCTTAATATTTACTTTAGTTACTATTTATCATTTGTTGTCAAGTATTGTTCTAGGCACTTTACATATAATTATTTGTAATCCTGTAATCCTACGAGGTTGCTGTTTTTAATCCCAATAAGGAAGCTAAGGTTTAGCGTGGTTAGTTTGCCCAAGTGTACATAGCTAGTGTACCTACTCAGAGTAGACCATAAATCTTTATAAATGTACAACTAATGGTGCTTAATCCATTACCTAGGATGTCACTTTTTCAGTGATTGACTATGGGACAGAAAGGGTACTGATGATACCCTGATACTGAGATTTGCTTTAAAAAAAAGAACACTGTTTTAAGGGTATACCTTCCAGTCAAATCAGATTCAAACTTCAAACACCTTAATTAGAGCAACACCCAGTGGTCCAGGTGCTAGTCTGTATCAGTATCTCTGACACCCAGGGAGTCTGGATTGGCAGAATGTTAAGTGTTTTACTAACATGCTAAGAACATGCACTTATGACAAGCACTTAGGCAGGACATGTGCTGCCTTTGAGGAACCAGGAAGGGACAAGACCACCATCAATACAATATAAGTTAAGAGAAACCAGTTGGGCAAGGTGGGTCTTACCTCTTGGGAGTGCCGTTTGCTGTACTGAATTCACTGATGTTTCCATCCCCGGCACCAGGAAGAATGCCTGGCCCCTATGACATACCCGAGAGAGACAGGTGTCGGTGGAGTTTTCAGGTATAGAGCTAGGAGAAAGCTGGGAACAGGAAAGAGAAAGGATGGCTTCTGAATTCTCAAACAGTCTAAAGGAAAACCTGGGAAGAGGGGTAGACTAGAGGTTGGCAAACTAATACCTGTGCTTTTTGTAAATAAAATTTTATTGGAACACAAGTATGAACACTGATGCACTGTCTGTGGCTGTTCTCACAATATAGCATCACGGTTTGATTGCAGCAGACAGCGTGGGCTGCAAAGCCCAACACAGTTCATCTCTGGCTCTGTAAAAATTTTACTGATCTCTGAAAGAGGATGTGAAAGACAGTTATCAAAGAATACTTCTGTGTCTTTAGAGCTTCAGAAAATTTGTCATGTGAAAAATGAATGAATTCTTAGTAAAGATAGCTCCCTTTGACTAGTGTCATCCCACTTTACAAAGTAAAATAGACTTTACTTTTAAAGTAGAGTTTAATTCTTCAGAGAAGGAGCTGCATGTAGGTCACACTACTTTTTTGTGACAGGTGAAACTGATTTTTGAGCACCGGGGATGAGAGCTCAGTGATCAGAGGCAGGACATTCTGACCTTTTTTAGTACTTAAACTGTAGTTTCTCAAATGGGAGATGTCATATATGTTAAAATGTTATTGATCAGAGAGATCATTTATTAACACCAAGTATGATCTTTCTACTCAAGTTCCAAGTTAAACAGACTGAAACCAAAACTAAAGGATTCCAAAGAAATTGCATGTTAATTTTATTACGAAAGGGTTGTGTTATCCTGAGACAACCATTATAAACAAAATTCAGCTGTGTCCTTATTGTTTCCACAGCTCAAATTTGATGGCATTTTGGTGCCCAGATACATTGGTACCAGTGTCACTGCATCTGAACAAGGGGATTTTATTCAAATAAACCCTCAGACTGATCACTGAAGGAAAAAAAAATGTGTGTATATGCATACGGTGGGTGGCAGGGGTTGAGCTTTTTAATAACATCAGCTAACTTCTCTTAGGTAACCAGAGTTATATAATCTTTGCCTAGAGGGCTGGACCTGTGCTCACTGGATGAGATGAAGAGAGTTTCTGTAGTCATTCACCTTGCAAGGGGAGTCATGGAGACAGCAGCACCTGAGGGTCAGGGGTTAAAGGAAAGGTAAACTGTTCAACTGACAGTGAAACCCCTGTCATGACTACAGGAAAAGGTTTAAATGCCCCAGTGACCTTGGCATATAGTTGGCACATGTTTTGAACTATACCTGAAACAGCACAAACTACTGCTGAACCAGCAGGTCCCAAGTTTGTTATCAAAACCCAGACTTTTAACCATCTTCAGCCTCTGGCAGATTATTAACAAAGCATATTACTCAAATTTTACATATCGTATTAGTAAGAGCTGAATCTTAAAAATAACATCTGGGACTTCCCAGGCAGTCCAGTAGTTAAGACTTCACTTCCACTGCAGGGGGCATGGGTTCAATCCCTCATCTGGGAACTAAGATCCCACATGCTACACAGCACTGCCAAAAAAAAAAGTAACGTCTATTATTCCATAAATATGATGATGGTCTGTGAGTGGGACTACCAGACAGTGTATAATAACTTACCATGCAAGATACTGACAGAATCAAACTTTGCAAGTTTGTGACCTCTACTAAGAATTAACTGCTTATATTTCTTCTTCAAAATGTCATATAATAGTTCTTGAAGGCTTTTTTTAAAGAGTTAGTCTTATACAAAAAAGTGGTAATTCATAAGTAGATTAATTTTTATGACCAAGTAAATGATACAAGAATGTAAATTAGAAAAACTTAATTTAAAAATTTCAAATATTAAAGGAAAACAAGTTCTTAGATTTCAAAAGCCCCTAAAAACATTATAAAGTTTTATTAAAAAAAAAAAGTCACAAAATACAAGTTAAATCAGTCAGATATTGAGTAAACTTACAATTTAGTACAAAAGTCTAGTATTACAAATGCTTGTGGATTTTTATCTATAGGAATTCCCTGAGGATTTCATTTTTCCATATATCAAAACCCCTTCACCATGTCCAATATGAACTATTTTAAGTTATTAAAGCTTAAAACATTTAAAATTGCTGAACCATTTAAATTGCTTCAACCAAGTGATACTCCTTTATATGAAAAGAGAAAATCTATTTTGAATACATGAAACAAAATAGCACCTATCATTTAGATTTTGGAGAGAAGTGCAGCTTTTTAGTTAGCATTGAGGCAAAGCAGGGAACCTGCTTCTTTCCGATCGCACTTGGGTCTCTGCAGAAGTCCACTCGGCGCTGAGAAACCTTCCTGTTCACCAGGGTGAGGAGTTCTGTGAACTCCAAAGAGGAGCCGAATTTTCCCAGCATCTCACACAAATCTTGAATATACCATGAACCATTCACAGTTTCCCGATGAGAATAGTAACCTAAAAAAGACAGGAGAAGCCACTGACGTTTCCAGGTTACCTACTGTGACAGAAAATCACTTTTCAAGTCCGAGTTCTCAAAAATCATTGGGCAAGAGTAAGATGTGTCCATGATACAGTTTAAAATTTTTTCTCTGCTGACTATCCTCATGTGGAAAAAAAGATTAATTCCACACAGTTCTATAAAAATGGTGTTGATGCTATGTAATTTTCTCCACTTCCTAAAAATTCCCAAGCTAGTAGTAAACTAGGCAATGATTTTTGAGACCGGTGATTAGAAAAAAGAAAAACATAAGATTATTTACTACATTAGAGAACAACTGTCATCAAAATATTTTTCAGGGACTTCCCTGGTCATCCAGTGGTTTAGGTGCCACACTTAAAAATTTTTTTTTCAACGTTTTCTACAAGTGTTAACCATAAAAGCGGTATCACATCACTAACTGACAAATTCTGCTGCTAAGCTAGTCAATATAATTAGCCTTAGAGCTTTATTTAACATGTAATAGTTTTCAGGAAGGATTTTTCTATAAGGTACTTTATAGTTTTAAATATCACTCTGATCAAGATGTCCATTAAGCTTGTGAGCTTCGCAACCAGATCACAAGTCCCACTAGAAAGACCTCACCTAAATCAAGGCAAGATGAAACGTACAGAAACTTAGCCAAGAAAGCCAATTATACATTTGTATTAAACACCCACAGACCTTCTGCCACAGAGTAGCACATGAGGAAGTCGGCTCCAGCAGGAAGTGTGTAAACCGAGGCCGCGTCCACCTGGGTTAGGTTGGCATCCAGCCCGTGTGTCCCGTGATCAACTGCGTCCAGAGGGATGACCGGCACGTCATGCTGGCTGCCCCGACACGCCTACGGGACAGGGAGGAAAATCCCCTCCTTGAGTCACCTGTTCTTCCCCGTGCTTCACGTTCACAGTGAATGCTCCGTACGCCTTTACAGCAACATCAACAGGATCCACTTTCCAGGCATTTCAGAAACAATGCATTCGGGTTTACAGCAGGCCAAAGCTGACAGTGCTTTTTTTCCTACTTACGCTTTCTCATAGTTGATGGTTTAAAAAACTGGCATCCTCAACTAGACACCAAGTTATGTTGATCGAAAGGTATACTGTAGAGGGGAAAATACCTGTGCTTTTAAAAGTTTCTTATGCATTACGCACACCACAGCACCAAGAGCCACCCCTTCTTTTAGAAAACTAGAGTACGTCCCTAAGTGTGTCTATTTAATCAGGGAACATATTCCCAGATCGGGGTTTCCCTGCCAAGCTGCAAGGGTCAAAATGACACCACCCGGCCTGAGAGCCATACCACTGTGCCTCCTGCGCCTTCTGGTCCCTTTTAAAGCGAGGGCTCAGATTCTTACTAATTCTGACTCGTACAAAGGCTAACATTCAATGACTGTTACGGGCTTCTGTCCCCGCTCCATTTATTTATTTTCTGGCAGGGTCCTTCTCCCTGGGAATTTGGTCTTCTTTGAGTCAATAGGTCCCACCCCCATTTATATATTGAGGGCTTCAATATAAAACAAATAACCTCCAATATTTCAGATCTAACTGTATATGGTGACATGGTCTTTAAAGAGGTAATTAGGGTAAAATGAGGCCTATTGGTGGGCCCTAACCCACTATGACTGGTGTCCTTGTAATGTCAAAATCACAGATCATGATGAACAATATTTAAAGAGCGTGAAATATAAAATTACCCAAATGTGAAAGAGACACAAAGTAAGCAAATGCTGTTGAAAAAATCAACACAGGGTTGCCGCAAATGTTCGGTTTGTCTTAAAAAAGCGAAAGTGTGAAAATACGCCAAGCACAATAAATCGAGGTACGCCTGTACGCTTTTCTGGCACCCCTCGTAAACTTAGTTCAGTGTCTGACAAGACTCTGCTACAGTATTATATATGTGTCCATCCATTCCGAAATGGCTGAAGAATTATCAGCTTTAAAAGAAACATTCTGATGGATTTCAGAGCTACCAGATAAACAGAAGATTCCTGATACCCTATTTTACAGGGAGATTTTAATCTTATTTTGTATTATCAGGCTTATCGTCAGACCTTTTCTACGGTCTCCCTAAATGGAATGTAGAGCATGTGGAACTCAATGCCAGCACTTGTCAAATCACCTGCGGTAAGCCTTTACTGGCTGGGGCTGTGCCATTTCCCAGGCACTGTTCAGAGCGTTTTTCACCTTAGGCCAGGTCATCTTATCCTCCCAATCACCCTATGAGGCAGTGCTCCTGTGATGAAGAATCTGATGCACAGAGAAGTAAAATAACTTGGCAAAACGTTTTCCTTGATTTAGTTCCTGACAGTGCTGGCCACTCCCCCTTTTCCGTGAACAATCACCTATCATTCTTATGACTTTCTCCTACTCTTCCGAGCCCTCCTCCTCCTCACCTTCCCTCTGCCCATTCCTCACCGGCACCCCTCAGTTCTGCCCTACGCTTGTTTTTGGTGCTACCACGCAGCCTGTGGGGTCTTAGACCCCCAACCAGGGGCTGAAGCCGCAGGCCTGGCAGTCAGGGTGTGCTGTCAATGGACCACAAGAGAATTCCCTCTCCGCATGCATTTCTCAGGGTGTCCTTGACACGGAGAAGCTCACCTCCTCCCATGCCTCCCAGTACCATCTATCCGCTCATTACTGCCCATTCCCTAACCCAGGCCGCCGCTCTCAGTTACCATCCATCCCCTCGTTACTCCCAACTAACTTCTCTAGGCTAGGCCTCCTGTCTCAAGTTTCGACCTGTATTTCCAACATGTCTCACAGACGCCCCAGTGCCGCAGTCCAACAAGAAACCAGGGAGTCATCCTTGACTTCTTTTTTTTTTTTTTAAAGTAGCCCCCTAGTCCCTCTCTCAGGGAATGGCGGGGTGTGAGATGTGGCCGTGTACTTCGTGCAGCCCGGCAACATCAGGAATTCCCATTTTTTTCCAGAAATCCTTCCTGAGGTACCAAAGGGGATGTTATTCAGGTCCCTCCAAATATTTCTTTTTTTTTTTTTTTCAAATATTTTTATTCTTAGCCACATCTTGGCTTAAGGGAAAATGTGAAAGGACTAGAAGTCTAGCTGGGACTAGAAGTCTTCATGCCCACATTCTCCTCACCGGCTGGCACGTTCTCCAGCCCCAAAACTAAACCTGGTCTGAACAGGTGGTGCCCTCACCACACTGGTCCATCAGCAGACACTTTCTCCAGAGGCCCTCCCTACCTTAACACTGGGCTGGGCCATGGAGTCATTTCCAAGTAATATTTGTTATTTTGAGTCATTTGCAAGTAATAAAGATACTGAGCATCTTTATGTTAAGAAAGAACGACCACAAATAGCTCAAGCTGCAACTCTGGTTAGGATTCAAAAAGGGCCTTTTCTGATTACTGGAGACAGTTAACTTCCAAAATCAGCTTTAGTTCTTTTACATGTACAGAACCATGGCCTTTATGATTAAGACTATAACATAATCAGTCTTACCTGAATGATAAATATCTTGGGTTTTCCAACCAGGCTCTGACACTTGTCTCCTTTGAACAAGCCTGTTAACGTCTGAATTTCAATTTTGGCATCATACGCATAGATGTGGTTGCCTTCACCGTGACTCAGGAAGACACACAAAAAGCAATCTGCATCTACGTGGCTGGCAGTTGACGCTAAAAAGGACCCCAAAAGTTATTTAGAAATGAAAATAAGGTACTTCTTATCTACACATAAAATTTTAATTTACTAATACTAGAATAAAGTTTCACATAATTGAGGGGAAATTTTTTTATTATAAAATGTCTAATGAAACCACTTATTTAATTAAGCAATACTGTATCTGACTTTTAAACATCCAAATTATTACAGTTCAAAGTAATAGTTTGAACAGGTTTTTGTTAGCTTTTTTAAAACACAGAACAATGACATGGAAAACCTAAAGGGATTATTATGGGGAACCCCTAAAAAGTTTCTTTGAATCAGCAGAGACCTTCTTAGAGCAGACTGGAAACTGCCCCATACACTTCCCTAAGTGTCGCTGCACCGCTAAGGAAGGCAGCACCATCACTATTATGTCTGCAGCGCTTGGAGCTTCCCAGAGTGTTAAGACACGAGGCTGAGCAGCAAGCAAAGTAGGAAAGTTGGTGAGCAGCCAGTTATTATTTACAGCAGCAGAAATTATTTACAGATTAAAGAAGAACCCTGGTATAAGGGTCCTCAAAAAATTAAAAACAGAGCTACTACCATAGCCGACATTTCCACTTCTGGGTATTTATCCAAAGACAACAAAAACACTAGCTTGTAAAGATATATGAACCCTCGTATTCTCTGCAGCATTATTACAACAGCCAAGATACAGAAACAACCCACATGTCCACTAATGGATGAATGGATAGAGAAAGTGTGATCTGCACATATACAGTGGATTAGCATTCAGTCATTAAAAAAAGGAAAATTTGCAATTTGCAACAACACGGATGCACCCCAAGGGCATTATACTAAGAGACACAAGTCAGAGCAGGACATGATCACGTCACTGTATGTGGGAACTAAAAACCCAGAAAGCCAGCAAGCAGAACCAAGTTCAGAGGCGCAGAGAACAGACTGCTGGCAGCTGGGGCAGGGGAAGGAGAAGCGTGAGGCAAAATGGTGAAGGGGTCAAACGGTGTAAACTCGCAGTTACAAAATAAATGAGTCCTGAGGATGTTAATGTGCAGCATGATGACTACAGTTAGCAGTACTGTACTGCAAATTTGAAAGCTGCTAAGAGAATAAACCTTAAAAGTCACTAGAAAAGATTTGATAACTATGAACGGTGACGGTAACTAGACTGCTGGTGGCAATTGTTCCCCAGTGTACACAAATGCAACACACCAGGCTCCTCTGTATGTCAGTTACACCGCAATTTAAAAAAAAAGTTCTGAAGAAAGTTTAATGATGTAATTGTTGTAATAGTCCATTGACAAATTACTTAAGAACCCATGACACGTGGTGATTATTATACACATTAGGTTGTTAATTTACCTACTGCATGCTGCTGCTGCTGCTGCTAAGTCGCTTCAGTCATGTCTGACTCGGTGCGACCCCACAGACAGCAGCCCACCAGGCTCCCCCGTCCCTGGGATTCTCCAGGCAAGAACACTGAAGTGGGTTGCCATTTCCTTCTCCAATGCATGCATGCATGCCAAGTCGCTTCAGCCGTGTCCGACTCTGCGACCCTATGGACAGCAGCCCACCAGGCTCCTCTGTCCACGGGATTCTCTAGGCAAGAGTACTGGAGTGGGTTGCCATTTCCTTCTCCAAACTACTGCATAGTGATATAGAAATTAAGAGATAATGTATAAATCAGCAGTATTTTGAAGTCAGTAAAAAACTTGGGTATGGAAGGAGTCAGTTAAAAAACGACTGCCCAGAATCTGTAGTATTTGCATCTTAGGCTTTTAATTGCCAAATGAAAAGATCATTACATTCATTTCCAGAGTAACAGACTGTAGTGGTATATAAACTTGGTAGGCATAATACTTTGCAAAGGTCTCTAAATCTGCTGAGTAATGTATAATCAGAGAGGCACAAGCAAAACTTATAACCCATGCTAAATTAATTGATAAGCCTTTTTTACAACAGTTAATTATTTGGATCTGTCTTCATACAAGGATAATTAAAAACTACTCAGTCCCATCAAAGGAAGATGAATAGGAAAACTACTTACCCTCATGAATTTTGAGCAATAGTTCTTCTGCTCTAAGATCATCAAAACATTTTACTTCAAATCCTAGATCTGCAAACCTGGAGATTAAATTGGATACTAGCTTATGAGCTATTCAAAACTGTCATATACTCCGAATTATTTGAGGAATCTATACACATTTTTATGACATATAAATTGACTTTTCTTTAGGGAGAAAGAAAAATCAAATATGACAATGATGGTTTTCCTCAATTACCCATGGCAGGAAGGGATTTATTCATGATAACTGATTTAAGTTAGAATACTGCCATCTACTATGCAGATATATTTATAAGAATGCAAAGACTGCTGACATTTAATAGAACAGGATTAAGGGGAAAATTCAGGTAAGTTCTTAAGGGAGGCTGGACCCAAGTGAGGTTCATCCTCAAATACTCTTGCTCTATTACTTCTACGGTGCGGACAAGTAGTTATCACTTAAATATCTGACCATCTGGATGTTAAGTAAAACAATACTACCTGCGTCTAAGATTGTCTCTGTCGGCACTGGTGCCCCGCCTCTCTGGCAGAGTTAAGTGCCAGAAGAACCTCTCATGATTGAAGATTAATGCAATTCCTCTTCTCTTGTGGTCCATTTTGTACTTTTCAGCCGGATCAAACATTTCTCTGTTTAGAAAAAGTTTAAAAAAATCACATTAAGTAATAAGCTCCTCCAATCCCAAGGTCAACGCGCCCAATAGACAGAGGTCTGCTACTTCCTCCTGCACCAGGCCGACAGGCCACCGCTGTGCCCTGGGCAGGCCTCCCAGCCACACTGGTCAGGAGGGCCCTGAAACATCTCTATACCAACCGGTAAACGGCAGCCATCCTGAGCAAACCACTCCCACCCCCCAGTTCCTCTGCTTGGGTGTCTTTCCCCCAGGGCTCCAGGAACCGGGGACCAAAGACAGTGGCCTGGCCCAGGCCAAGGCCGTCCCAACTGTTCCATATCTTGAGCCTCAAGTCCCTTCAGAACCAGGGGCAGCAACCAACCCGCACACCTACAAGCCAGCCCTCCAGATGCTGAAACCTGGCATTCTCCGCTCTGCTTTTCAGTGCCTATGTCCCTTTCTTTCTTTGATTTCTGTAGGCTGACGATGACCACTAAAGGAAAAGACCTCTGTGAGTAAACAGAACATTATTACCTCCTAGGGAAGGCATCTATTTCGGTCATGTTTTGTTCTTCACCTATTAAAAGAAAGTAGGGTCTTGTTAACATACTTTTTGATTTATGGTCATAAAACACATTAGGAACTCCCAGCTGCCTTGATTCCTATCCACTAAGCTTCTTCTGTCTTGGTCGGTTTAACAGTCAAAGGATGTGAGAAGGGGTAAGGGAGAAGGAAGGGAAAGTGCTGTTAATAATAAAAGAACTGTACGTGCCACAACTAGAGGAGCCCGCACACCGCAACTACAGAAAGCCCACGCATTTCAAGGAAGACCCAGCGCAGCCAAAATAAATAAACGAACCGTAAACAGACAGCTCGATTTTCTCACCTCCAACTCTTACATGCAAAATAAAAAAAGATCATAAACAGAAGTGGAAAAACACTACTCAAATTCATTTGCTGCAACTATGCCAAAAGTAACAAACGTAGCTCTGTGATTGTGAAGCTCAAATGAAATATGAAATTGCTTTATTTTGCAGAAAATGTTTTTTGCAAATATTCTCTGAAACAGAGGAGGAGTGAAGTCAAGCAGGAGAACTGAACACAGTGTGGTTGACACTGGATTACCCTACTGCCTGGAAGCGGCAGACGTTTTGGTGGAGGAAGGGAAGGGCAAAGACTCAGATTCTGACCTCCTGCATGACACATGCATGCTTGTTACGATCCTATAATGGGGACCCTCTTCTCCCAACCCAAGATCAGACTTCCCCACCCACAAGACAACCTCTCACTGAATCCCTCTCCTCCCAGGAACAGTGCTGTGCATCAGAGCCTCTGCAGTGACAGAATTCCCTACCCCAGCTGTCTCTGGAGGCAGCCACTGGCCACATGTGCTTTTGAGCTCTTGAACTTTGGCTAGTGCAACTGAGGAACTCAAGTTTTAATTAACTTCAACTAATTTAAATTTATATAACATGTGTGGCCAGTGGCTTCTCTACTGGACAGCAGCAGTGAGTCTGACATCTTCTATCAGAAGAGTCCATGCTCGTGAGTCTGCTTTTACCTGATAAACAGCTTGAGAGGGGACAGAAGGTGACGACTACACAGATACTAATAATGGAGCAAGATGCCCCTTTCACTTGAGGTCTTTGAAGGAAGGAGGACAGACCCTAGGGGTAAACTCCTACCCATCATCTCCCTGCCAAGAGGGTGGTGTTCCCCTCACTCCTTGGAGTCTCTCCCTCACGCCTGATGGTTCTAACCTCACGTCTCCTCACTGACAAAAGTCCACCTAGGGAGAGAGGATGAGGAGAGGGAGAATTCAACTCCAGGGCCCTTTACCAGTCACTCTCAGCCTGCTCCTCCTGGACTGCATCCAGCATTCAAACCAGCCGAGACCCCAGAGAGGCATCACCCTTGTTCCAATGGGCCCCAATCACTTTTCCTTAACCTTCTGCATCAATCCCTGGCCTGGGTGATAAAATGCAGATTCCTGGTACGTAACCCAGATTTACAGAATTAGAATCCTGGGAGATGTGACAAGGTGATTTTTACTCACACCAAAGATTAGAAGTCAGAAGCTGCCTCTCTAATGCATCCTCCCCACTCCCGAGGCTTCCATGCTACCCTCATCCTGCTCTGAGGCGGATCCTGCATATTGTACTGCGGACCCTTCCTACCAAGCTCTCCTCTATCCGGGGACGCCCCTACCATGCAGCTGCTTACTGGGGGGATCTCCGATTTCACACAGTGCTCTACCGAGACACGACCTACTCCACGTCATGTTCTAGAAGGGGTCCTGCCCACCCCACACTGCTCTACAAAGGGTACGTGGCACCTCGTACCCCGTCCCACCAGGAGACTTCTACTCCACACACCGACCCTGGGGACTATTAATACCTCCTGCTGGACACACCACCAGAGTCATTCCACACGCTTTTCTCTACAACGCTTCCTACCCCTGCGCTTGATGCTGGGGAGACTTCCGACCACACACAGCTCTCTGCAGGGACACCTCCTCCTCCAGAACTCCTATCCAGAATACTTCCTAGGTCACACGCTGGTCTACTGTGAAACCTCCTCCTCCACACAAGGCTGAACAGCCGACGCTTCCTGATCAGACGCACTCCACTCGGGATGCTGCCCCAGTGAACACACAGCTCTGGGGGGCTTCCGATTCCACCCTCTGCTGGGCCCAGGACGCCTCCTCCGACACAGCCTGTTCTACCAGGATTACTTCCCACACCACACGCTGTTCCCCCGGGACACTCACAATCTGCTGTACCCGAATACCTCCTAGTCCAGACGACGATGAGCTGGGCCGCTTCCCAGCTCGCACACCGCGGGAGGGAACGCAGCCAGCGCCACACCCTGCTCTCCTCGGGAACTCTGCATCCACACACGGTCTACTCTGGGGACCTCATCCTCCACACGCTGACCCACCAAGGTCACCGGTACCACCTCTACCCTGCTGCACCCGGGACACCCTACTCCACACACTACTTGGCCAGGTTACTTCCCATCACACTGCTGCGGGCTGGATACAACCTCTCTTCCCTACAAAGATTCTGCCCGGAGTTCTCCCCGCTCCACACACTGCTCTGTGGACGGATATTTCCCTCTCTGCACACTCTGCACCAGTGACTTCCTCCTCCACGCAGTGCTCCCCCGAGGAGACACCCTCCCTCCTTATGCCACACGCTGCCAGAAACGCCCTGCTCCACACACCGCTACAAGCGGCGTCTCCTGCTCCACGCTCTGCTCCATGCCTGGGCCCTTCCCGCTCCACTGTTCTCCGCGGTTACCTACTCCACACACAGCTCTACGTGACGTACTTCTTACCACTGCGGTGCTCCAGCCAGGGTCGTTCCTTCACTGTTCCTCAGGCCTCTTTACCTGGAGATCTCCTCCTAAACAGTGCTATACAAGGGACGCTTCCCTACTGCACTCACCGAGGATACTCCCTACCCCAGACACTTCCACTGAATATACATCCTCCTCTTCCCACACCACACACTGCTACACACAGAATACATCCTGCTCCACACACTGCTGTACCAGGGAGAATTTCCTGC